>NC_143038.1:65010000-65322500 GCF_057628025.1 Oncorhynchus mykiss
TATAGGCTATTGATTAGAACTTAGTATAACGGGCCAACACACTATGGCACGTGTTACCCACAATGGGAATTTCAAAAGAGAGGAAAAAAAAGAAGTACACAAGAGAAATATACATTTGGTGAATTTGTCAGCTATGCTATTCTAACCCTAGCCTTGCCTCAAACTGCCGCTCTTATGGGTCAGAATATAATGATGTAATTACGTGGGGGGTGATCTCCGGGGATTCTCTGCGTGGACCGTTCTGTTGTTCGATGATGCATTTCTCCTGCACACCTCGTTGCTCGTCCTCCCGGTGTCTGTGTCCCTTTTGGCTTAGGAGTCTGTCCCCCCCCCCCTTTTCTCTGGAAGGGGTCTTCTGAGGACAGACACCTCTGTAGCTCAGAGCTCACAGCATAGGAATGAAACCCTTTAGATACCACGATTTGATGGGAGATGGAAGCTAGGTGGTTCGACTTGAATTCACCCGCTTACTCATCCGTAGCTTGGGTAGAAAAGGATTTCTTTGTCCTCAAACTTGCGTTGAGTTCTGGGTTGGTTGACTTTTTCAGACCCTGCTGCAGCTGGGGTCACGTAGTTCTGTTTTAAATTCTATACTCACAGGTTTTATACCCTAGGGTCAGAAGTGGGCGTAACCGCCTTTAGGGAAATTCTCTGGGCGTACCAAGTTAATGAGGCAAGGGTTAGGTTTTTCTCAAATCCCATTTTAGACAACTAACTTAACATTTCATCTTCCCCAAAACATTCTCTTTGATTTGGATATTTTCCATACTACGTACAAGGTATAAACATCAGACATACACTAGGAAAACCCTTCACATTACAATGTTTTCATAATAACGTCATCTATTAACCTTTAATAACAGAACAAAAATGACATACATTTTCATAGTCCATCATTGTGGCTGACGGAAACCATTGTTCCGAAGTCCCTTTATTTCATGTTTAATGTTCTGAGGCTGGTTCTCCATAGTAACGGGACAAAGGAATTTGTCTGTGGCCTGAGATTTACCAGGGCCGTGAGGGGCCATAAAACCCCCCGCATCATCAGAGCCCTAGATCTATCCCCCTCTGTTGGGGTTGAGAGATAATCTGTAGGGTTGTGGTCTCCTGTAACCTGACCAAGACAGTCATGACAGTCCCCCTCTGGTAGGTTCAACTTGGAATGATTCTGTATGTTGCAACCCACCATAAGAATGGATGGATGTCCTGGTTTGTGGATCATCATAGCAGTCTCCCCCCCCCCCTTTTGATGGTTCACCCTGGTAGGATTTCCGCAAACTGCGGACCACCACCAGAATGGACCCGGGAGGTTCGGCAGTGGCTCTGTGTTCCGACCCGTTGTCCGGTTATCCCGGTTAGTGGACCTAGGCAGTAACTTGGCAGACGTTAATAACGCACAACACTCAGCCAATACATCATTACATTTCCTCCCCAAACGAGCGGCATTAGGCTCTACTGGTTCCTAAGTGTCAAAGGAAATGAAGCGAAAAATAATGGAATAAAAACATAAAAGTATACAAAATGTGTCTACCACACCTTAATCATCTAATTTGGACTATGTTCTATATACAGTGGGGCAAAAAAGTATTTAGTCAGCCACCAATTGTGCAAGTTCTCCCACTTAAAAAGATGAGAGAGGCCTGTAATTTTCATCATAGGTACACTTCAACTATGACAGACAAAATGAGAAAAAAAATCCAGAAAATCACATTGTAGGATTTTTTATGAATTTATTCTGGCCGACCCCAAATGTGACTGTTATGGCCTTATCGTGGTTGAAGTAGCTGAGGTCAATATGTTGTGCACCATTGAGAGGGGCACTAGATATGAGGGGATTCTATTCATGGCCAAGTTGTCCATAGAAGAGCTAACTTCACAGAGAAAATCCTCCAGTAACAATCGAACCAATTGGACATGGGCATAGTCATGGTTCATGACCTCTGCTAGCTTTCCTACAAACAGGATAGTTTTGTTCAGGACAGTGGCATATGTGTTGACCACCAGAATAGTGTCCTGGAGAGACTTTCCCACATGCTGCAACCTGAGGGCCTGCGCCTTCATCTGCTGCTGGAAAAGTGGCATCTCTTCAGTAATCTCCCTAACATTCCTCTTGACTGTGGCTAGACTGACTGCGTTGATGGCAGTGGTACCTAGGGATAATAGTGACCTTACGGCTGCCCCTATCGATAATAGCGCCCCGACGAATCGTTTCTCTCGCCTGGGCTCTGCTAGTTCTGACTGGGTTACTGTGAACTTTTGGAGTTGGGCCAACATATGGGCAGTGTCTAGCTGGGCGTGGTTAATTGCCTGGCTGGTCCAGTCAGCCCCGGCCCAACTCAAATGCGCCGCAGGTGGAATGCGTTGACGGTACACATTCTCTGCATCTAGGCGGACATACACCTCTGCAGTTAATTATGAGGTTGTCGTTGAGAACGATTCCCATAGGGGGTCCGTTCGTGATTACGTCTGCTGGGTTGGTTTTGACCTGTGGCGGGCCGGGCTCAGTGCGCGCCAACCAAGGTTGCCAGGTGCACGGTGTTTCCTCCGACACATTGGTGCGGCTGGCTTCCGGCTTGGATGCACGCTGTGTTAAGAAGCAGTCCGGCTTGGTTGGGTTGTGTATCTGAAGGACGCATGACCTTCAACCTTCGCCCGTACGGGAGTTGTAGCGATGAGGCAAGATAGTAGCTACTAAAAACAATTGGATACCACGAAATTGGGGAGAAAAAGGGGTCAAATTTAAAAACTTGGTTTCCAACAATTTTACGCCTAGTCATGATGACTTATCCTTGTCATCCTTCTCAGATATCTTGCGATGCAGTACATCTCTTATCAGAGCTTCTAGATAATTTTGGTTAGTGTTTAGATCATTGTTGAACACTTTGTTACGCTTGTTACCCTTAGGTCCTGACCCTTTGTGAGAGTTAGGCACACGGGCATTTCGGCTAGGTTGATCTCTAGGGGATCTGTTAGATTGGGGACGTTCCTCGTAGCTATTATTATGGCGGTGGTTGGCGGGGTGGTGGTTACGTGGTAGCCACCACCTTTGATCGTCATCTTTTACCCCACATGTCCCCGTTGCAGCACCTTCACTGGTTCCTGCCTAAGCTCGAAAGTCGAGGTGTCCGGGCTCTTAGCCCGGCTTGCTTTTGATGCTTCAAAAGCTGTGCTTGCAAGTTCTCGGAGGCTCGAGATTGGCAACCCAACGTGGGCAGTAGGGCTTTCATTGAGCATACCAAATTAAGCTGAACGAAGCCGGTGATAGTAGGCTTGTGGATGTTCATTTCGAGCTTGTCTAATATTGTTAGCCAATGAGCTATCGTGTTTGCGAGTCGCAGAACCACTGAATTCTATTTTCAAAACCGTGGCAAGTTTAGCATAGTCGTTTTGCACGTGTTGCTCTTGTAGACGGATGAACCTTGTCACGTGTCTGTGGGACGTTTGCTTCAAAATCTAGAGCCTGTCTGCATTCATAGCATTTGGGTAGCCATCCAAGGCGTCCTGTATGTCTGCTAAGAATGTCTCAGTGTCGTTTGGCTTTCCCGGGAACGGGGTCAAAAAGGTGGAAGTTTTTGACGATTTTGTAAAGGCGATCCCTGCCAAGTGCGCGGAGAGCATCTGCACTCTCCCGTGGGGAATTGTGAGAACGACAACCGCCGAAACATCCACTCTATAACAAAACAAATGAATGTCACTCTGAACTATCCACTATAACCACGACAGAGGGAGAGAGACGGACAATTCTACAAAAGAAACAAACTTTTCACCAGCGATCAAGACGACACTGAGCGTAAATATATATATATTCATTGCAATTGTTCCCGAATGAGTGAGCGTTCATGTGTAAAGGATTAGCATTTCAATTGTTATAAATATCACTCTGTAGTGGCTTCTTAGTCGACCCCCACTTCCCCTTTTGTCTAACAAGCCACCATGCCGGTTCAGCCCACTAGGGCACATTCTCCTATCATTTCTTGTAACCACATTTACCTTGTTTGTTTGTTTGTTTATGCATTTCTGTGAATTACTTAGTTAGTAATAAATAAATGATTTAAGACAATTAATGTATGGATGAATCATAGTGAAGACTGGGTTCGTGCAGATAACCAACAATTTACGACGTTTGGAATGAGACTAACGTGAGGTAAAGTAAATAATTCATTAATTCGAAGACTCATTGATCAGATAAAATATCTGAAAAGTTATTTTAGGAAATGATAACTTTGTAATCTGAATATTTGTCCTTGGTGCCCCGACTTCCTAGTAATTACGGTTACATGATTAATCAGTCTAATCGCGTAATACTAATTACAGAGAATCTTTGATAAAATCTATCAGTCTTCAGTTAATGATAGTAAAGACACGACACAGTTGTAAATGAGAACTTATTCTCAACTAGCCTACCTGGTTAAATAAAGGTGAAATAAAAAAATAAAAAACTGTACTATCATTCATGGAGGACCTCACTTCTGTACTGTCAGTCATGGAGGATCTCACTACTCTACTGTCAGTCATGGAGGATCTCTCTCTACTCTACTGTCAGTCATGGAGGATCTCTCTCTACTCTACTGTCAGTCATGGAGGATCTCACTACTCTACTGTCAGTCACGGACGATCTCTCTCTACTCTACTGTCAGTCATGGAGGATCTCTCTCTACTCTACTCTACTGTCAAGTCATGGATTATCTCACTTCTGTACTGTCAGTCATGGAGGATCTCACTACTCTACTGTCAGTCATGGAGGATCTCTCTCTACTCTACTCTACTGTCAAGTCATGGATTATCTCACTTCTGTACTGTCAGTCATGGAAGATCTCTCTACTCTACTGTCAGTCATGGAGGATCTCTCACTACTCTACTGTCAGTCATGGAGGATCTCTCTCTACTCTACTGTCATTCATGGAGTATCTCTCACTACTGTACTGTCATTCATGGAGGATCTCACTACTCTACTGTCAGTCATGGAGGATCTCACTACTGTACTGTCAGTCATGGAGGATCTCACTACTGTACTGTCAGTCATGGACGATCTCACTACTGTACTGTCAGTCATGGAGGATCTCACTACTGTACTGTCAGTCATGGAGGATCTCACTACTGTACTGTCAGTCATGGAGGATCTCACTACTGTACTGTTAGTCATGGAGGATCTCACTACTGTACTGTCAGTCATGGAGGATCTCACTACTGTACTGTCAGTCATGGAGGATCTCACTACTCTACTGTCATTCATGGAGTATCTCTCACTACTGTACTGTCAGTCATGGGAGGATCTCACTACTCTACTGTCAGTCACGGACGATCTCTCTCTACTCTACTGTCAGTCATGGAGGATCTCTCTCTACTCTACTCTACTGTCAAGTCATGGATTATCTCACTTCTGTACTGTCAGTCATGGAGGATCTCACTACTCTACTGTCAGTCATGGAGGATCTCTCTCTACTCTACTCTACTGTCAAGTCATGGATTATCTCACTTCTGTACTGTCAGTCATGGAAGATCTCTCTACTCTACTGTCAGTCATGGAGGATCTCTCACTACTCTACTGTCAGTCATGGAGGATCTCTCTCTACTCTACTGTCATTCATGGAGTATCTCTCACTACTGTACTGTCATTCATGGAGGATCTCACTACTCTACTGTCAGTCATGGAGGATCTCACTACTGTACTGTCAGTCATGGAGGATCTCACTACTGTACTGTCAGTCATGGACGATCTCACTACTGTACTGTCAGTCATGGAGGATCTCACTACTGTACTGTCAGTCATGGAGGATCTCACTACCGTACTGTCAGTCATGGAGGATCTCACTACTGTACTGTCAGTCATGGAGGATCTCACTACTGTACTGTCAGTCATGGAGGATCTCACTACTGTACTGTCAGTCATGGAGGATCTCACTACTCTACTGTCATTCATGGAGTATCTCTCACTACTGTACTGTCAGTCATGGGAGGATCTCACTACTCTACTGTCATTCATGGAGTATCTCTCACTACTGTACTGTCAGTCATGGAGGATCTCACTACTGTACTGTCAGTCGTGTATCAAAATACTTTCCATTCACTTTCATTGACATGTTTGTAGAAACAGACATATTTTTGTTGGTTCAGTTGTTACTGCAGTCTACTAGTGGGTGTATCTTTTCACTGACTTGTAAAGGGCACACTTTAATCGCTTGTGTCCCTCTCTCATTGCCTCTTGCAGCTTCCATAGTTGCCCAGAAGTGGTGGTGTCAGATGCATCCATGTATGGATGGGGAGGAGTGTAAAGTTTTGCCTGATCTGAAAGGCTGGAGCTGCAGTACGGGAAACAAAGTGAAGACGACGAAGGTGGGTGCATAATGTAAGCAAACGCATCACATGTACTGTTACACACACACAAAAACGTACACACACACACACACACACACACACAATTTTGTTTCTTCTAAAGTCCACCATGACGTAGAATCTTCAGTAAGTAAAGGTGTTTATTGGTCCTCTACATAGCCAACTGTAGTCACCTACTGGTTGTGTGTCTGTACCTGTCAGGACCAATACATTCAAAGTGCATATGATCAAAAAGGCTCAATTCTGCTGAGATACTGCCAAATATGTGTATATAGAAGGAGGAGTATCTAGAGGTTGCAGTGAGAGACCCACACACGCAAACTTAGCCACTTATCACGTATTACGTAACACACCGTTTTATTAAGGGTGATAGGTGCAGTACTTATGACTGCATTCTTTACAGAAAGTAGGCTGACTCTCTTTGAAGTTATGTAGGTCAATTCAGTGATTTATTTTATCTATAAAGCTCTCTTACAAAAACTCCAGCCATACCTCCCACTAGTGATTCCCAACCTTTTTCGGTTACTGTACCACCAACTGAAATGTGCACTGCCCAGAATACCCCTGATTTACCTTCTAATGTAATGCCTGTGGATAGGCCAAGTACACCCAGGGGTCCTAGTACCCCTGGTTGGGAACCAGTACCTCACATAATTAAGGGAATGGCCTTAATTCAGGAATGGCTACCTGTGGAAATCCCTTCGGTCTCCTCAGAGTTGGGTAAATCTGCATTTAGTTTCTTTGCACCAATGTTTTTATTTTTTATTTCACCTTTATTTAACCAGGTAGGCTAGTTGAGAACAAGTTGTCATTTACATCTGCGACCTGGCCAATATAAAGCAAAGCAGTGCGACACAAACAACACAGAGTTACACATGGAATAAACATGTCAATAACACAATAGAAAAAAAGATAGTCTATATACAGTGTGTGCAAATGGCATGAGGAGGTAAGGCAATAAATAGGCCATAGTAGCAAATTAACACTGGAGTGATAGATGTGCAGATGATGATGTGCAAGTAAATATACTGGAGTGCAAAAGGGGATGAGGTAGGTAGATTGGATGGGCTATTTACAGATGGGCTATGTACAGCTGCAGCAGTAGGTTAGCTGCTCAGATATCTGATGTTAAAAGTTAGTGAGGGAAATATTAGTCTCCAGCTTCAGCGATTTTTGCAGTTCGTTCCAGACATTGGCAGCAGAGAACTGGAAGGAAAGGTGGCAAAATTAGGTGTTGGCTTTGGGGATGACCAGTGAAATATACCTGCAGGAGCGCGTGCTACGGGTGGGTGTTGATATCGTGACCAGTGAGCTGAGATAAGGCAGAGCTTTACCTAGCATAGACTTATAGATGACCTGGAGCCAGAGGGTCTGGCGACGAATATGTAGCGAGGGCCAGCAGACAAGAGCATACAGGTCGCAGTGGTGGGTGTTGTATGGGGCTTTGGTGTCAAAACTGATGGCACTGTGATAGTCTGCATCCAATTTGCTGAGTAGAGTGTCGGAGGCTATTTTGTAGATTACATTGCCGAAGTTGAGGATCGGTAGGATAGTCAGTTTTACGAGGGTATGTTTTGCGGCGTGAGTGAAGGAGGCTTTGTTGCAAAATAGGAAGCAGAATTGTCTAGATGTAATTTTGGATTGGAGATGTTTAATATGAGTCTGGAAGGAGATTTTACAGTCTTGCCAGACACTTAGGTATTTGTGGGGTGGGTGGGTGCAGGCAGCGAGCGGTTGAAAAGCATGCATTTAGTTTTATTAGCATTTAAGAGCAGTTGGAGGCCACGGAAGGAGTGTTGTATGGCATTGAAGCTCGATTGGAGGTTTGTTAACACAGTGTCCAAAGAAGGGCCAGATATATACAGAATGGTATTGTCTGGATCAGGGAATCACCCACAGCAAGCGTGACATCGTTGATATATACAGAGAAAAGAGTCAGCCCGAGAATTGAACCCTGTGGTACCCCCATAGAGACTGTCAGAGGTCCGGACAACAGGCCCTCCGATTTGAATCACTGAACTCTGTCTGAGAAGTAGTTGGTGAACCAGGCGAGGCAGTCATTTGAGAAACCAAAGCTGTTGAGTCTGCCGATAAGAATGCGGTGATTGACAGAGTCGAAAGCCTTGGCCAGGTCGATAAAGACGGCTGCACAGTACTGTCTTTTATCGATAGTGGTTATGATATTGTTTAGTACCTTGAGCATGGCTGAGGTGGACCCGTGACCAGCTCGGAAACCGGATTGCACAGCGGAGAAGGTACGGTGGGATTCAAAATGGTCAGTGATCTGTTTATTGACTTGCGGTCACTTAGAAATGTCCTTGTTTTTTAAAGAAAAGCACATTTTTTGTCCATTAAAATAACATAAAATTGATCAGAAATACAGTGTATACATTGTTAATGTTGTAAATTACTATTGTAGCTGGAAACGGTAGATTTTTTTATGGAATATCTACACAGGCGTACAGAGGCCCTTATCAGCAACTATTCTCCTGTGTCCCAATGGCACGTTGTGTTAGCTAATCCACGTTTATCATTTTAAAAAGCTGATCATTAGAAAACCCTTTTGTTTATTTTGCCTGAAATGTTGTTTATTTGTCTGAAGTTGTTTTTATTGTCTGTGAACTTGAGTCCTGTGTGGGGTCGTGGAGGGGAGATGCTGCCCATGGACAAAGAAGTTTTAGTTTTGTCTGAGTTCAATCAGTAGCACACATAATCTCAATTTATCATTGTGTGCATGTGTGTGTGTGTCTTTGGTTTATGTGGTGTGTAAATTATTTTATAACTGCAGGGTCAAAAATGACCCTAAGACAATCTTTGTACCCTGGTGGTGTACAGCTTTCATGGAAATGTGAACAAATGTTTCACTTTTTCAAATGTTGGGGTCACTCTAGGAAAAGTCATACAATTTCAAGTTGAAAATATATTATTTAGTGGGGATTTCTCTGCTGTAAAACATAGTGGCGGGTCATTTTTGACCCTTAAGACAACAGAAGGGTTAATGAAGCTGACAGTTGAGGACTTGTGAGGCATCTGTTTCTCAAACTGACGTACCTGTCCTCTTGCTCAGTTGTGCACTGGGGCCTCCCACTCCTCTTTCTATTCTGGTTAGAGCCAGTTTGTGTTGTTCTGTGAAGGGAGTAGTACACAGTGTTGTACGAGATCGTCCGTTTCTTGGCAATTTCTCGCATGGAATAGCCTTCATTTCTCAGAACGAGAATAGACTGATGAGTTTCAGAAGAAAGTTTTTTGTTTCTGGCCACTTTGAGCCTGTAATCAAACCCACAAATGCTGATGCTCCAGATACTCAACTAGTCTAATGAAGGCCAGTTTTATTTCTTCTTTAATCAGAACATAATTTCAAAAAGGTTTTCTAATGATCAATTAGCCTTTTAAAATGATAAACTTGGATTAGCTAACACAACGTGCCATTGTAACACAGGAGTGATGGTTGCTGATAATGGGCCTCTGTACGCCTATGTAGATATTCCATTAGAATAGAATTAGAATTCCATTCCAGCTACAATAGTCATTTAGAACATTAACAATGTCTACACTGTATTTCTGATCAATTTGATGTTATTTTAATGGACAAAAATTTTTGCTTTTCTTTCAAAAACAAGGACATTTCTAAATGACCCCAAACTTTTGAACGGTAGTGTATTTTGGTCATATTGGTCATGGCTCCCGAATGGTGGATCCCCACCCCACCACACTGGGTAGCACATAGCAACACTTTAGGGGGCATTGCACTAATAATGGCGCTGACTAGGGAATCATTCCCACTGTTTTTAGAGCCAGTCTGCACATTTAATCTAAAACAATGTAACCAACAATGGCATCTTTATGCTTTCGTTAATAAAATAATTATAAAAATAATCTTTCAAAATGCCAAAGTTTATTTAGTTATTGGATCCATAACGAATTACTATGGGAATAAATATCACTGAATTAGGAGATGGCCGCCTCGCTTCGCGTTCCTTGGAAACTATGCAGTTTTTTGTTTTTTTACATGTTATTTCTTACATTGGTACCCCAGGTAATCTTAGGTTTCATTACATACAGTCGGGAAGAACTACTGAATATAAGACCAACGTCAACTCACCATCAGCTCCAGTTTCAACTGTTCTGCCTTATTATTATTCGACCATGCTGGTCATTTATGAACATTTGAACATCTTGGCCATGTTCTGTTATAATCTCCACCCGGCACAGCCAGAAGAGGACTGGCCACCCCACATAGCCTGGTTCCTCTCTAGGTTTCTTCCTAGGTTTTGGCCTTTCTAGGGAGTTTTTCCTAGCCACCGTGCTTCTACACCTGCATTGCTTGCTGTTTGGGGTTTTAGGCTGGGTTTCTGAACAGCACTTTGAGATATCAGCTGATGTACGAAGGGCTATATAAATACATTTGATTTGATTTGATCAGTACAACCAGGAATATGACTTTCCCGAAGCGGATCCTGTGTTCTGCCTTCCACCCAGGACAACGGAATGGATCCCAGACTGCGACCCAAAACAAAGACGTCGTAAAAGAGGGAAACGAAGCTGTCTTCTGGTCAGGCTCTGGAGACGGGCACATCGCGCACCACTCCCTAGCATACTACTCGCCAATGTCCAGTCTCTTGACAACAAGGTCGATGAAATCCGAGCAAGGGTAGCATTCCAGAGGGACATCAGAGACTGTAATGTTCTTTGCTTCACGGAAACATGGCTCACTCGAGAGACGCTAACGGAATCGGTGCAGCCAGCTGGTTTCTTCACGCATCGCGCCGACAGAAACAAACATCTTTCTGGTAAGAAGAGGGGCGGGGGCGTATGCCTTATGATTAACGAGACGTGGTGTGACCACAACAACATACAGGAACTCAAGTCCTTCTGTTCACCTGACTTAGAATTCCTCACACATCAAATGTCGTCCGCATCATCTACCAAGGGAATTCTCTTAGATTATAATCACAGCCGTATATATTCCCCCCAAGCAGACACATCGATGGCCCTGAACAAACTTTATTTGACTCTATGTAAACTGGAAACCACATATCCTGAGGCTGCATTGACCGAAAACATGACCGAATACAAACAGACCGAATACAAACAGTGTAGCTATTCCCTCCGAAAGGCAATCAAACAAGCTAAGCGTCAGTATAGCGACAAAGAAGAGTCAGAATTCTTCGGCTCAGACACAAGAGGTATGTGGCAGGGTCTACAGTCAATCACGGATTACAAAAAGAAAACCAGCCCCGTCACGGACCAGGATGTCTTGCTCCCAGGCAGACTAAATAAATGTTTTGCCCACTTTGAGGACAATACAGTGCCACTGACACGGCCCGCAACCAGAACCTGCAGACTATCCTTCACTGCAGCAGACGTGAGGAAAACATTTAAACGTGTTAACCCTCGCAAGGCTGCAGGCCCAAACGGCTCTCCAGAGCATGCGTCCTCAGAGTGTCCTCAGAGCATGCGCAGACCAGCTGGCTGGTGTGTTTACGGACATATTCAATCAATCCTTATCCCAGTCTGCTGTTCCCACATGCTTCAAGAGGGCCACCATTGTCCCTGTTCCCAAGAAAGCCTTGGTAAATGAGCTAAATGACTACCGCCCCGTAGCACTCACTTCCGTCATCATGAAGTGCTTTGAGAGAATAGTCAAGGACCACTTCACCTCCACTCTACCTGACACCCTAGACCCACTCGAATTTGCTTACCGTCCAAATAGGTCCACAGACGATACAATCTCAACCACACTGCACACTGTCCTAACCCATCTGGACAAGAGGAATACCTATGTGAGAATGCTGTTCATCGACTACAGCTCAGCATTTAACACCATAGTACCCTCCAAACTCGTCATCAAGCTCGAGACCCTGGGTCTCGACCCCGCCCCTTGCAACTGGGTACTGGACTTTCTGACGAGCCACCCCCAGGTGGTGAGGGTAGGTAACAACATCTCTACCCCGATGATTCTCAACACTGGGGCCCCACAAGGGTGCGTTCTGAGCCCTCTCCTGTACTCCCTGTTCACCCATGACTGTGTGGCCATGCACGCCTTCAACTCAATCATCAAGTTTGCGGATGACACTACAGTGGTAGGCTTGATTACCAACAACGACGAGATGGCCTACAGGGAGGAGGTGAGGGCCCTCAGAGTGTGGTGTCAGGAAAATAACCTCACACTCAACGTCAACAAAACAAAGGAGATGATTGTGGACTTCAGGAAACAGCAGAGGGAGCACCCCCCTATCCACATCGATGGGACAGTAGTGGAGAGGGTAGTACGTTTTAAGTTCCTCGGCGTTCACATCATGGACAAACTGAATTGGTCCACCCACACAGACAGTGTTGTGAAGAAGGAGGCTGAAGAAATCCGGCTTGTCACCAAAAGCACTCACAAACTTCTACAGATGCACAATCGAGAGCATCCTGTCGGGCTGTATCTGGTACGGCAAGTGCTCCGCCCACAACCGTAAGGCTCTCCAGGGGGTAGTGAGGTCTGCACAACGCATCACCGGGGGAAAACTTCCTGCCCTCCAGGACACCTACACCACCCGATGTCACAGGAAGGCCATAAAGATCATCAAGGACAACAACCACCCGAGCCACTGCCTGTTCACCCCGCTATCATCCAGAAGGCGAGGTCAGTACATGTGCATCAAAGCAGGGACCGAGAGACTGAAGAACAGCTTCTATCTCAAGGCCATCAGACTGTTAAACAGCCACCACTAACATTGAGTGGCTGCTGCCAACACACAGACTCAACTGCAGCCACTTTAATAATGGGAATTGATGGAAATTGATGTAAAATATATCACTAGCCACTTTAAACAATGCTACCTAATATAATGTTTACATACCCTACATTACTCATCTCATATGTATATGTATATACTGTACCCTATTTCATCTACTGCATCTTTATGTAATACATGTATCACTAGCCACTTTAAACTATGCCACTTTTATATGTTTACATACCCTACATTACTCATCTCATATGTATATACTGTACTCGATACCATCTACTGCATCTTGCCTATGCCGTTCTGTACCATCACTCATTCATATATCTTTATGTACATATTCTTCATCCCTTTATACTTCTGTGTATAAGGTAGTAGTTTTGGAATTGTTAGGATAGATTACTCGTTGGTTATTACTGCATTGTCGGAACTAGAAGCACAAGCATTTCGCTACACTCACATTTGCTAACCATGTGTATGTGACAAATAAATTGGATTTGATTTGAATTCTATCGTCAAATGTATATCTAAGTTAGGTTGGCTGTACAAATTATTTGTGACATTGTCGTTATATAATAAAGAATGTGAACAAGATGCTGTGTTTTTATTTAAAGTAGTGATGGACAGCTGGTGACATTTTGAAAACAGGTTTTCAAACACTTGAAGCCCGATTAGCAACACCTCTCTGTATTTTGATACTTTGTGGATGGGCGCTCCAGAGTGGATGGGGTCTCCCGCAGAGCAAAATGCGTTGCTACAGATGCAGGTTCGATACCCGGCCGCCACCGGGAGACCCATGAGGCAGCTTTTGGTTTTAATTTAGAATCCTCCAATCCTCTTTATGTAATTATTGGTGGAGAGTCACATCATATTTTGACATGAGTCTCACTAATGTTTAGTAGTGTGATGTTAAAAGTGGTATAGGTCTTATTTATTTAAAGAGCATATTGATGTTAGAAGTAATAGGATTTGAAGCAATAGCCTACAACTATTTTAGCACCATTTCGCGCTGCTCTGAGACAAGCATGTGGACTGGTTGATTAATCGATGACATTTTTTAATCTCCGTTTGGGTATTGGTAATGTTATTGTTACGGTGCGTGAATGAGGACCCAAAAGCGAATCAACTTAAACAGAGCTTCTTTAATTACCAAACATAGGTAGGCTCAGATGGACCGGCAGATTCCGACAGGACAGGACAAGGTTACAGCAAACATGACGGCAGTCTGGTTCAGGCATGAATGACACAAACAAACAAGAATCCGACAAGGACAGGAGCAGAAACAGAGAGAGATATAGGGACCTAATCAGAGGGAAAAAGGGAACAGGTGGGGAACGGGGTGAATGGGTAGTTAGAGGAGACAAGGGACAGCTGGGGGAAAGCGGGGGAGAAAAGGTAACCTAACACGACCAGCAGAGGGAGACAGGGTGAAGGGAAAGGACAGAGACAAGACAACATGACAGTACATGACAGTACCCCCCCACTCACCGAGCGCCTCCTGGCGCACTCGAGGAGGAAACCTGGCGGCAACGGAGGAAATCATCAATCAGCGCACGGTCCAGCACGTCCCGAGAGGGAACCCAACTCCTCTCCTCAGGACCGTACCCCTCCCAGTCAACTAGGTACTGATGACCACGGCCCCGAGGACGCATGTCCAAGATTTTACGGACCCTGTAGATAGGTGCGCCCTCGACAAGGATGGGGGGGGGGGGGGGAAGACGAGCGGGGGCGCGAAGAACGGGCTTAACACAGGAGACATGGAAGACCGGGTGGACGCGACGAAGATATCGCGGAAGAAGAAGTCGCACTGCGACAGGATTAATGACCTGAGAGATACGGAATGGACCAATGAACCGCGGGGTCAACTTGCGAGAAGCCGTCTTAAGGGGAAGGTTCTGAGTGGAGAGCCAAACTCTCTGACCGCGACAATATCTAGGGCTCTTCGTTCTACGCTTATTAGCAGCTCTCACAGTCTGCGCCCTATAACGGCAAAGTGCAGACCTGACCCTCTTCCAGGTGCGCTCGCAACGTTGGACAAAAGCCTGAGCGGAGGGGACGCTGGACTCGGCGAACTGAGATGAGAACAACGGAGGCTGGTACCCGAGGCTACTCTGAAAAGGAGATAGCCCGGTCGCAGACGAAGGAAGCGAGTTGTGGGCGTATTCTGCCCAGGGGAGCTGTTCTGACCAAGACGCAGGGTTGCGAAAAGAAAGACTGCGTAAGATGCGACCAATAGTCTGATTGGCCCGTTCTGCTTGACCGTTAGACTGGGGGTGAAAGCCGGAAGAGAGACTGACGGAAGCCCCAATCAAACGGCAAAACTCCCTCCAAAATTGAGACGTGAATTGCGGACCTCTGTCCGAAACGACGTCTGACGGAAGGCCATGAATTCTGAAAACATTCTCGATGATGATTTGTGCCGTCTCTTTAGCAGAAGGAAGCTTAGCAAGGGGAATGAAATGAGCCGCCTTAGAGAACCTATCGACAACCGTAAGAATAACAGTCTTCCCCGCTGACGAAGGCAGTCCGGTGACAAAATCTAAGGCGATGTGAGACCACGGTCGAGAGGGAATAGGAAGCGGCCTGAGACGGCCGGCAGGAGGAGAGTTACCGGACTTAGTCTGCGCGCAGACCGAACAAGCAGCCACGAAACGACGCGTGTCATGCTCCCGGGTGGGCCACCAGAAACGCTGGCGAATGGAAGCAAGCGTACCCCGAACGCCAGGGTGGCCGGCTAACTTGGCAGAGTGAGCCCACTGAAGAACGGCCAGACGAGTAGGAACGGGAACGAAAAGAAGGTTCCTAGGACAAGCGCGCGGCGACGGAGTTTGAGTGAGTGCTTGCTTTACCTGCCTCTCAATTCCCCAGACAGTCAACCCGACAACACGCCCCTCAGGGAGAATCCCCTCGGGGTCAGTGGAGGCTACTGAAGAACTGAAGAGACGAGACAAAGCATCAGGCTTGGTGTTCTTAGAGCCCGGACGATAAGAAATCACGAACTCGAAACGAGCGAAAAACAGCGCCCAACGCGCCTGACGCGCATTAAGTCGTTTGGCAGAACGGATGTACTCAAGGTTCCTATGGTCAGTCCAAACGACAAAAGGAACGGTCGCCCCCTCCAACCACTGTCGCCATTCGCCTAGGGCTAACCGGATGGCGAGCAGTTCGCGGTTACCCACATCATAGTTACGTTCCGACGGCGACAGGCGATGAGAAAAATACGCGCATGGGTGGACCTTGTCGTCAGAGAGGGAGCGCTGAGAAAGGATGGCTCCCACTCCCACCTCTGACGCGTCAACCTCGACAACGAACTGTCTAGAGACGTCAGGTGTAACAAGGATAGGAGCGGATGTAAAACGATTCTTGAGGAGATCAAAAGCTCCCTGGGCGGAAACGGACCACTTAAAGCACGTCTTGACAGAAGTAAGGGCTGTGAGAGGAGCTGCCACCTGACCGAAATTACGGATGAAACGACGATAGAAGTTCGCGAAGCCGAGAAAGCGCTGCAGCTCGACGCGTGACTTAGGGACGGGCCAATCAATGACAGCTTGGACCTTAGCGGGATCCATCTTAATGCCTTCAGCGGAAATAACAGAACCGAGAAAAGTGACGGAGGAGGCATGAAAAGTGCACTTCTCAGCCTTCACAAAAAGACAATTCTCTAAAAGGCGCTGGAGGACACGTCGAACGTGCTGAACATGAATCTGGAGTGACGGTGAAAAAATCAGGATATCGTCAAGGTAAACGAAAACAAAGATGTTCAGCATGTCTCTCAGGACATCATTGACTAATGCCTGAAAGACAGCTGGAGCGTTAGCGAGGCCGAAAGGAAGAACCTGGTATTCAAAGTGCCCTAACGGAGTGTTAAACGCCGTCTTCCACTCGTCCCCCTCCCTGATGCGCACGAGATGGTAAGCGTTACGAAGGTCCAACTTAGTGAAAAACCTGGCTCCCTGCAGGATCTCGAAGGCTGAAGACATAAGAGGAAGCGGATAACGATTCTTCACTGTTATGTCATTCAGCCCTCGATAATCTATGCAGGGGCGCAGAGACCCGTCCTTCTTCTTGACAAAAAAAAACCCCGCTCCGGCGGGAGAGGAGGAGGGGACTATGGTACCGGCGTCAAGAGCTACAGACAAATAATCTTCGAGAGCCTTACGTTCGGGAGCCGACAGAGAGTATAGTCTACCCCGGGGGGGGGGTGGTTCCCGGAAGGAGATCAATACTACAATCATACGACCGGTGTGGAGGAAGAGAGGTGGCCCTGGACCGACTGAACACCGTGCGCAGATCGTGATATTCCTCCGGCACCCCTGTCAAATCACCAGGCTCCTCCTGTGAAGAAGAGACAGAGGAAACAGGAGGGATAGCAGACATTAAACATTTCACATGACAAGAGACGTTCCAGGAGAGGATAGAATTACTAGACCAATTAATGGAAGGATTATGACAAACTAGCCAGGGATGGCCCAAAACAACAGGTGTAAAAGGTGAACGAAAAATTAAAAAAGAAATGGTTTCACTATGATTACCAGAAACAGTGAGGGTTAAAGGTAGCGTCTCACGCTGAATCCTGGGGAGAGGACTACCATCCAGGGCGAACAAGGCCGTGGGCTCCTTTAACTGTCTGAGAGGAATGTCATGTTCCCGAGCCCAGGTCTCGTCCATAAAACAGCCCTCCGCCCCAGAGTCTATTAAGGCACTGCAGGAAGCTGACGAACCGGTCCAGCGTAGATGGACCGACAAGGTAGTGCAGGATCTTGAAGGAGAGACAGGAGTAGTAGCGCTCACCAGTAGCCCTCCGCTTACTGACGAGCTCTGGCCTTTTACTGGACATGAAGTGACAAAATGACCAGCGGAACCGCAATAGAGACAGAGGCGGTTGGTGATTCTCCGTTCCCTCTCCTTAGTCGAGATGCGGATACCTCCCAGCTGCATGGGCTCAGCACCCGAGCCGGCAGAGGAAGATGGTAGTGATGCGGAGAGGGAGGCGACGGAGAGCGCGAGCTCCTTTCCACGAGCTCGGTGACGAAGATCAACCCGTCGCTCAATGCGAATAGCGAGTTCAATCAAGGAATCCACGCTGGAAGGAACCTCCCGGGAGAGAATCTCATCCTTTACCTCTGCGCGGAAACCCTCCAGAAGACGAGCGAGCAAGGCCGGCTCGTTCCAGCCACTGGAGACAGCAAGAGTGCGAAACTCAATAGAGTAGTCTGTTATGGATCGATTGCCTTGACATAGGGAAGACAGGGCCCTGGAAGCCTCCTCCCCAAAAACAGATCGATCAAAAACCCGTATCATCTCCTCCTTAAAGTCTTGATACTGGTTAGTACACTCAGCCCTTGCCTCCCAGATTGCCGTGCCCCACTCACGAGCCCGTCCAATAAGGAGAGATATGACGTAGGCGACACGAGCAGTGCTCCTGGAGTAAGTGTTGGGCTGGAGAGAAAACACAATATCACACTGGGTGAGGAACGAGCGGCATTCAGTGGGCTCCCCAGAGTAACACGGCGGGTTATTGATTCTGGGCTCCGGAGATTCGAAAGCCCTGGAAGTGGCCGGTGGATCGAGGCGGAGATGGTGAACCTGTTCTGTGAGGTTGGAGACTTGGGTGGCCAGGGTCTCAACGGCATGTCGAGCAGCAGACAATTCCTGCTTGTGTCTGCCTA
Source organism: Oncorhynchus mykiss (assembly GCF_057628025.1). NCBI lineage: Eukaryota > Metazoa > Chordata > Actinopteri > Salmoniformes > Salmonidae > Oncorhynchus > Oncorhynchus mykiss. The sequence goes on from NC_143038.1 coordinate 65,028,737, forward strand.
GCATCGCTCCCTGGATCTCGACGGCTGAGTGGAGAGGATCCGAAGTCGCTGGGTCCATTCTTGGTCGGATTCTTCTGTTACGGTGCGTGAATGAGGACCCAAAAGCGAATCAACTTAAACAGAGCTTCTTTAATTACCAAACATAGGTAGGCTCAGATGGACCGGCAGATTCCGACAGGACAGGACAAGGTTACAGCAAACATGACGGCAGTCTGGTTCAGGCATGAATGACACAAACAAACAAGAATCCGACAAGGACAGGAGCAGAAACAGAGAGAGATATAGGGACCTAATCAGAGGGAAAAAGGGAACAGGTGGGGAACGGGGTGAATGGGTAGTTAGAGGAGACAAGGGACAGCTGGGGGAAAGCGGGGGAGAAAAGGTAACCTAACACGACCAGCAGAGGGAGACAGGGTGAAGGGAAAGGACAGAGACAAGACAACATGACAGTACATGACAGTTATGCTCTTAGTGTAACCTTTATTTAACTAGGCAAGTCAGATTCCTATTTACAAAGACAGACTATTCCTTCCTCCCCGTCGGGGAATTGAATCCCGGTCTCCCGCGTGCCCGCACGACACAGGGATTCTTTAGCTAAATAACCAAGTACTGTGTCCTACTCTCGACCATCATGTTTGACAGTGCCATATTTTCCATTCCATCCTAACTGAAACTGAGGTGTTTTCATTTTGTTTAATAGAAACAGCATAATATTAATAAAATATATTAAACATTTCTTAAAATCAGTCCCATATACTATGTTCTTACAAAAAAGGTTTTAAATTCTCTAGTACAGACACTATTGAAGGCTATCAAATGATTCTCAATGATACCCTCTGGTGGCCAAACTAGCACTAACTAGCATTAATGGTACCAGTGGTTGGCACTTAAATAACATGCCATAGAATTCTGCGACACCACACAAGCTGTGCTGCAGTACGCTGCAACTTTTACAGGACAAACCACTGTACCACCTCAGTCACCGGCTTCATCAATAAGTGAATCGACGACGTCATCCCTACAGTACGTCCCAATCAGAAGCCATGGCGTCAATACAGGACTAAGTTTTAATCCAACTACACCAGCTCTGACGCTCTTCGGATATGGCAGAGCTCGCAAACTATTATGGACTACAAAGGGAAACCCACACGCGAGCTGCCCAATGACGCGAACCTACCAGAGGAGCTTCGGTTGAAGTCGGAAGTTTACATACACTTAGGTTGGAGTCATTAAAACTTGTTTTTCAACCACTCCACAAATTTCTTGATAACAAACAATAGTTTTTTTTTAATTTTTTTTTTTTTAGGACATTTGCTTTGTGCATGACACAAGTAATTTTTCCAACAATTGTTTACATACAGATTATTTCACTTATAATTCACGGTATCACAATTCCAGTGGGTCAGAAGTTTACATACACTAAATTGACTGTGCCTTTAAACAGCTTGGAAAATTCCAGAAAATTATGTCCTGGCTTTAGAAGCTTCTGATAGGCCAATTGACAAAGTAAATTGGAGTTGTACCTGTGGATGTATTAAAAGGCCTACTTTAAAACTCAGTGCCTCTTTGCTCAAAATACTTCAGAAAAACAATTGTAGACCTCTACAAGTCTGGTTCATCCAGCAATTTCCTAATGCCTGAAGGTACAACGCTCATCTGTACAAACAAAGCAAGTATAAACACCATGGGACCACGCAGCCGTCATACCGCTCAGGAAGGAGACTCATTCTGTATCCTAGAGATGAACGTACTTCAATCCCAGAACAACAGCAAAGTACCTTGTGAAGATGCTGGAGGAAACAGGTACAAAAGTATCTACACTGCTCGAAAAAATAAAGGGAACACTTATTAAACAACACAATGTAACTCCGAGTCAATCACACTTCTGTGGAATCAAACTGTCCACTTAGGAAGCAACACTGATTGACAATAAATTTCACATGCTGGTGTGCAAATTGAATATACAACAGGTGGAAATTATAGGCAATTAGCAAGACACCCCCAATAAAGGAGTGGTTCTGCAGGTGGTACCACAGACCACTTCTCAGTTCCTATGCTTCCTGGCTGATGTTTTGGTCACTTTTGAATGCTGGCGGTGCTTTCATTCTAGTGGTAGCATGAGACGGAGTCTACAACCCACACAAGTGGCTCGGGTAGTGCAGCTCATCCAGGATGGAACATCAATGCGAGCTGTGGCAAGAAGGTTTGCTGTGTCTGTCAGCGTAGTCTCCAGAACATGGAGGCGCTACCAGGAGACAGGCCAGTTCATCAGGAGATGTGGAGGAGGCCGTAGGAGGGCAACAACCCAGCAGCAGGACCGCTACCTCCGCCTTTGTGCAAGGAGGAGCACTGCCAGAGCCCTGCAAAATGACCTCCAGCAGGCCACAGATGTGCATGTGTCTGCTCAAACGGTCAGAAACAGACTCCATGAAAGTGGTATGAGGGCCCGACGTCCACAGGTGGGGGTTGTGCTTACAGCCCAACACCGTGCAGGACGTTTGGCATTTGCCAGAGAACACCAAGATTGGCAAATTCGCCACTGGCGCCCTGTGCTCTTCACAGATGAAAGCAGGTTCACACTGAGCACGTGACAGACGTGACAGAGTCTGGAGACGCCGTGGAGAACGTTCCGCTGCCTGCAACATCCTCCAGCATGACCGGTTTGGCGGTGGGTCAGTCATGGTGTGGGGTGGCATTTCTTTGAGAGGCCGCACAGCCCTCCATGTGCTCGCCAGAGGTAGCCTGACTGCCATTAGGTACCGAGATGAGATCCTCAGACCCCTTGTGAGACCATATGCTGGTGCGGTGGGCCCTGCGTTCCTCCTAATGCAAGACAATGCTAGACCTCATATGGCTGGAGTGTGTCAGCAGTTCCTGCAAGAGGAAGGCATTGATGCTATGGACTGGCCCGCCTGTTCCCCAGACCTGAATCCAATTGAGCACATATGGGACATCATGTCTCGCTCCATCCACCAACGCACCACAGACTGTCCAGGAGTTGGCGGATGCTTTAGTCCAGGTCTGGGAGGAGATCCCTCAGGAGACCATCCCCCACCTCATCAGGAGCATGCCCAGGCATTGTAGGGAGGTCATACAGGCACGTGGAGGCCACACACACTACTGAGCCTCATTTTGACTTGTTTTCAGGACATTACATCAAAGTTGGATCAGCCTGTAGTGTGGTTTTCCACTTTAATTTTGAGATTTGCAAATAAATTCATTAAAAATCCTACAATGTGATTTTGTGAATTTTTTTTCTCGCATTTTGTCTGTCATAGTTGAAGTGTACCTATGATGAAAATTACAGGCTTCTCTCATCTTTTTAAGTTGGAGAACTTGCACAATTGGTGGCTGACTAAATACTTTTTTGCCCCACTGTATGTGAGAATGCTGTTCATTGACTACAGCTCACTGTTCTCACATAGCTCATCACTAAGCTAAGGACCCTGGGACTAAACACCTCCCTCTACAATTGGATCCTGGATTTCCTGACGGGCTGCTCCGAGGTGGTAAGGGTAGGCAACAACTCTGCCATGCTGATCGTCAACACTGGTGGCCCTCAGGGGTGTGTACTTAGTCCCCTCCTTTACTCCCTGTTCACCCACAACTGCATGGCCAAACATGACACCAACACCATCATTAAGTTTGCTGACGACACCACAGTGGTAGGCCTGATCACCAACAATGATGAGACAGCCTATAGGAAGGAGGTCAGAGACCAGACAGTGTGGTGCCAGGACAACAACCTCTCCCTCAATGTGAGCAAGACAAAGGAGCTGATCGCGGACTACAGGAGAAAAAGCAGGCCGAACAGGCCACTATTAACTTAGACAGTTCTGTAGTGGAGCTGTAACGATGTTCATCCGAGGAAGAAGGAGTAGCCCAAAGCGCAGCGTGGTACGTGTTCATATTTCCTTTAATTAACTGAACACTAAATACAAAAGAACAAGAGAATAAATGAAAACCGAAATAGTCCCGTATGGTGCAAACACTGAAACGGAAAACAACTACCCACAACCCAAAGTGGGAAAACAGGCTGCCTAAGAATGGTTCTAAATCAGAGACAACTATAGAGAGCTGCCTCTGATTGGGAACCAACCCAAGCCAAACACAGAAATACAAAACATAGAACAAAAACATAGAATGCCCACCCCAACTCACGCCCTGACCAAACCAAAAAAAAGAGACATAAAAAAAGGAACTAAGGTCAGAACGTGACAGGAGCTGGTCGAGAGTTTCTAGTTCCTTGGTGTCCACCAACAAACTATCATGGTCCAAATACACCAAGACAGTCGTGAAGAGGGCACAACAACACCTTTCCCCCTCAGGAGGCTGAAAAGATTTGGCTTGGGTCCCCAGATCCTCAAAAAGTTCTACAGCTGCACCATCAAGAGTATCCTGACCGGTTGCATCACCGCCTGATATGGTAACTGCTCGGCATCCGACCATAAGGCGCTACAGAGTGTAGTGCGTACGGCCCAGTACATCACTGGGGCCAAGCTTCCTGCCATCCAGGACCTATATACTAGGCAGTGTCAGAGGAAAGACCAAAAAATTGTCAAAGACTCCTGTCACCCAAGTCATAGACTGTTTTCTCTAGGGGTGAAGTTACTATGCATAGTCACTTTACCCCTGCATACATGTACAAATTAACTTGATTAACCTGTACCCCGCACATTGACTCGGTACTGGTACCCCCTGTATATAGCCTCGTTATTGTGTTACTTTTTATTATTTTTTACTTTAGTTTATTTAGGGCATATTTTCTCTATTACTTGAGCTGCATTGTTGGTTAAGGGCTTGTAAGTAAGCGTTTCACGCTGTTGTATTCGGCGCAAGTGACAAATATGAATTGATTTGATGATCCTCCGCCCGAGGGAGGTGATGCCCCTTGGATAACGTCGAGACGCTGCAGAACGAAGAGGACCTCTTCCATAGCCATTCCCAGTTGAGCCAGCTGGTTGTGGTGTTGGCGAAGTAGGTTTCCCTGTTCGCTGACCATCTAGGAGAAGCCTTGATCAACTGCTGCTTCCATAATATTGAGACGTTATTCTGTAACATAGACGCTGAGAGTCAGGTGCATTTGGAGAGTTTAATAGAGCACGAACAATAAACAATACAAAAACAGGAGTAGCGTCGGGACATAGGAACAGTCTATAACGGCTGATGGGAAATAACAACAGAGTGCTATAATACGGGGAGTAATCAGGAAGGTGGTAGAGTCCAGGTGTAACTGATGAGGCGCAGGTGTGCGTAATGATGGGTAGCCAGGGCCGGTGGTTCGTAAACTGGAGACATCGAACGCAGGAGGGGAGGATCAGATGTGACAATTGCATTTTTCTTTATTTTGTCAATTGTGTATATGCAGGGCTCCCTTGTAAAAGAGACCTTTGTCTCAATGGTGACTCCCATTCAGATAAAGGTAAAATGAATCAATATTATATTCACCCATTTTTTTTTTTCCATATGAAAAGTGTAATTCTGAAGTACATATGACAGTTTGACAGCAGGCTCTGGTGATATATATGAAAAAGAATCACCTTGAAATAGAAAATGCAAGTCTATGGTTCAAATGACTGTATATCCCAGCTCCTACATCGGCTGAAAACATGCCCACCTAGGAAAGCCAACATTATCCTTAAAGGCCCAGTGCAGTCAACATTCATCTTTTCTGTGTTTTATATCATATTATACAACATCTGTTGAAACTAACACTGTACAATTCTGATTTTTTTTATCTGTGTTAATTTATGACAGTTGTTGGTTGAAAATACAATCTACACAGCACCTTCTAATCAGCAGGTTTGCATGGGCTGGAGTTTCTGATTTCCATGGTGACATCACCATGCTGTAAATTGGTTAATAGACCAATAAAAAAGAGAGTTCCAAACATTTCTGCCAATAACAGCTAGTTTTCAGTTTTCCCCTTCCCACTCAGATCCAGGCAGTCCTTGCAAAATTCTTCCTTGAGATTTTAATGGAAATCTTTTATAGTAAGGCAGCAAATTTTTACCCAGAAATTATTAGAAATGTATATAAAAACGGCTGCATTGGGGGCCTTTAAATATCTCTGCCTGCCTGCCAGCCTGCCTGCCAGCCTGCCTGCCAGCCTGCCTGCCAGCCTGCCTGCCAGCCAGCCTGCCTGCCAGCCTGCCTGCCTGCCTGCCAGCCAGCCTGCCTGCCAGCCTGTCTGCCTGCCTGCCTGCCAGCCTGCCTGCCAGCCTGCCAGCCTGCCAGCCTGCCTGCCTGCCAGCCTGCCTGCCTGCCTGCCAGCCTGCCTGCCTGCCTGCCTGCCTGCCTGCCTGCCTGCCTGCCTGCCTATCGGTATACAGAGAACTCTTGCGCTTCCATCTGACCCACTTACATTTGGCAATGGGATAAGAGAACAGGCTTGGGTCGGGGCCTGCTTTTGAACAAATCTGAGTAGTCTTGGATGTAACTTCAAACATCAGCAAGGAAACAAAGCAGTCAAAAAACAACAAAGAAACAAACAAACAGCCTGTGAAGAAAAACTGAGCCGTGGAGGTGGATGTTCAGGGTGATTCCAGAGGTTATGTGTGTCTGTGTTTGGGGTGGAGTTGGGGGTGAGGGAGGAAGGGGGGTGTGTGACACAGTGGGCCCAGAGCCATCTATCACGGCCTGGTGTTTGACTCACCAAACGCCTGTACTTGAGCTGCCTTCTCCATTATTCATTGTGTGGAGGGCCTGGGCGAGGCAGACTTTTTATTTTACTTTAGCCAGGTTAATAATGTATACCCCCTCTCTCTCACACAGACAGACAGACGGACGGACGGACAGACAGACAGACAGACAGACAGACGGAAGGACGGACGGAAGGACGGACGGACGGACGGACGGACGGACGGACGGACGGACGGACGGACGGACGGACGGACAGACAGACAGACAGACAGACAGACAGACAGACAGACAGACTGGCAGACTGGCAGACTGGCAGACTGGCAGACTGGCAGGCAGCAGACAGGCAGTCAGAGAGGCAGGCAGGCAGCCTGGTGTGCAGGTGACTGCTACATTACAGTAGGGCTAGACAGAAGCTCAGTTTGTTTGATTTGGGGAAGTAGGTTTTATTTCAGTTTGTTCGATTTAGTCTCCTGTACATTGTGTAATTTACAGATGGTCCCTAACTAGCCCCATAGGGATATCCAAAGTCAACCCAATTTACCACAGGCATTACGATTGGGTCGCGTGCAGCTTCACTTCGAATTGATAATTACTTGTGTGCTGCCAGATGTGGGCAGGATTGAAACAAACCTTAATTGACTTTGTGATGCAGTCAAGAACACAAGTCTCACAAAAAAATATTGTTGACTTGACTTTATTACAAAAATTATCCTATTTACTCTTTGTAGCATCATATCGATGCCACATAGGCTCTTTTCTAAATGAGAAGTTTGTTTTTAAGCAGTAGGTTTTTGTTCAGTGGTCTAATTAAACTTTGCATTTTTTGGGGTTCTGTAAAAATCTACATGCTCCTAAAAAGATAGATACTTACTTCGTTTTCAGAATAAGAAGTGTGTGTGGGTAGTAGCATTCATTCAATGCTTTGTTTTCTATATGTGCTAATGTGTGTTTTTACGATGTTAAATTGGTAATACATTATTTTGTAATAAATAGAGTCCCCCTATAAATCAACAAACTATCAATAGACTATCAGTGGCTCACCATCTCTCCATATTGATCCAAGTCCTATTTATGGCTGATAACAAATGACGGTGTCACATCACATCACGACAGATTCACAATAACAAATCACCTCCACAAAGCCCCCAGGGCATCTCTCAAACGACCTTAGCAGCTCTCCATTCTCCCCATGTCAAAGAGCAGACACAGAGCCTCACACTGGCCAGGCAAGACCAGACCAGGGGTTAGAATCCTTCCGGTAATGTCACCAGTCATGCCCTCACCCCTGCTTTCACATCATATCAATCAACACACATCACACATAACAAGCGTCACAGAGCAATTTCACAGGACAAGTGTTGTGATGTAATAGAGAATTAGTTGGATGTCTGTGATGAGAAGCTGGGTAAGATTGCAAAATAACAGGCCTACAAAGGGCTTACTGTGTTTGGACTAAGGATGTAACAAATGGAGAACATTTCTTAACGTTTAAACTGCCATTTTTTTAATGTTTTTCTTTCAAAATTATAATAAAAATCATAAAATTCCACATCAATTCACATTGCAGAATAATATTCCTATTAAGGGTATATGACCACTAGGGCCGGGCAATGAAGTTCTATCTACCGCGACCCTTTACAGACACAGAACGCAGCTACAGTAACGCGGATAATTTAACTTTTCAGACAACTAAAAAAAGGGCGTCTGTCTCTTTGTTCTATTGTTTCCCTGACAACAATAAACATTGCTGATTTATGTGCTGCTGTGTTGTTTAAGCAGTTTGTTTTATGGTAGGATAGCTAGATGTGCTTTCGTTCTATTAAATGTCTTGATAAGTAGCAATATTTAACTAACTTGAAATTACTTTTTTAGGAAAGAGTGGTCTGTGCTCAGGCAGCAGGCAGGCTAGGTTTGAGAGTTCAGGTTGCCAAGTGATGGAAGTTAGGAATTACTTTACAGACAAGTAAAATGCCATTCATGTCTCCAGAGAGGGTGTCTGCGTACAGCTGTAGTGTAGCCTACCCTAAAAACCCATTCATCCCAGCTAGCACAGTGGAACTGGACCGATTCCAGCTGATAGTAGTGGCACTCGGCTGAGAGTCAAACTCGGCCAACGTCATGTGGCCCGAGTCTGGGTCGCCTTCGGCAGTATCACTTATGGCTAGGATGTGGGGATTGAGCTCTGGACCATTCCGGTGAGAGTTATCGGCCCAAATATATTACTTGCGGCTCAGGCCGATTGGGGCTAACTTTACTCTCTGGCAGAAGATTACACGGGCTGCTTTATATAAATAACATTTCATTATTTATTTTTCCAAATGTTTTCATTGTTTCTGTGATAAAAATATACAATTAACATTTAAATGAAATTCTTTAAGAATCCTGTGTAGTATTTAAGTATTTTGATACTTTGTCAAGGCATTTGATAAGCATTAAAAACTTTGTGGAAGGAACTTCCCGAGTGGCGTAACAGTGCAAACTGCATTTCTACAGTGTCATCCGGCCCAGTGTCATCCGAGTTAGGGGAGGTTTTGGCCGGCCGGTATGTCCTTGTCCCATCGCGCTGAAGTAACTCCTGTGGCGGGCTAGGCGATTGCACAGTGACACGGTCACCAGGTGCATGGTGTTTCCTCCGAGACATGTTTCTTTGTGGGTGGGTATAATTTGCAATGTATAATAGTAATATTTAAAATGACTAAATTGGGATATTTTGTATACATTTATTTACACTTACATCGGGCCGCTTCTGGGAGGATTCTGCTAAGATGAATTCTGGTAAACGGAAACGGCTCTATGTACTTGGGCCGATTCTGGGCAGTCATTCATTTTGATTCCGGGCCGAGTCCGACACCCGATTCCGTGCCGATACAATCAGTTCTGTCCCCCGGGAAGCGGGCCGCTTCTGGGCCGATTTCTCATTGCTAGCTGGGATGCTTGCTCTGGAAATGCGATCAGGAGGGTCCTTACGGAGGGTTTGACACAATCTCGGAGGGTTTGACACAATCACGGAGGGTTTGACACAATCACAGAGCTTGCGGAGGCCAAATCGAGCTCCATACTGCATCGCTGTGCTTCTCCCAAATGTTTTAACAATGTGGAGGGCTCTGTATAGCTCTGCATTGACTTGATTGGTTGACGGTAGGTTGGGACGAGAGGTCCTGTATAAACACAAACTCACTTCCTTGACAACTTTCGACACAACAGCTCTGCTCTGCTCTATGTACAGCCACTGCAGATTTCAGATTGATCATGCAGAGCCTTTAACAGCCAAGCATACACACAGTAGCCGAGGCGCTTTCAAGGGGCCACCTACCATTATATTATAGGGTAATCGATACAGGCTATACCGGTAGCCTACTGTAATTTCATATTATGAGTGAAAAACATCCTCACCCACTCAGAAACAAAGAGGAGCCTACTCTGTGCTCGCAAGACTGGCCCGAAGATACTTCTGTACTACGGAGACATCAGTCCCATGAATTGTCTAAACTAGGATATTCTGCATGCATCAGACCGAATACAGACCGAAGACTGAATACACACCTGTGTCATTAACTAAGAGAAAGAGCAGGCAGGCAGGCCAGCTGGAGGGAGAGAGAGGAGGGGCAGGCAGAACCATGTGGATATGTCTTGTCTTGCATGCCTCACATATTCACCAAAGTAGCCTAAAGTTTTCCTCCTCCTCTCTGGTTTAATTTAAATTACACAACTTTCCCCAGGCCTTTATAGCCATATAGTCTGGTTAGGCTATAACATGGCTATAACATGGCTATAACATGGGAAATCATGTTTTGTGATAACGGCACTGTGATTTTAATTGTTTTCTCGTTTAGGGATTTTTCTTAACGTTAAGCATACCAACCTCGTTTAAATATTGTAATGTTTAAACTGTTCACACCCCTAGTTTGGACTAAGATAATGAAGAAGGGTGCTTGGGACCCATGTTGAGCTTCTGTATTGTACGTCCACTGTGATGGACGTTCTTACTCATTGTAAGCCTTGCCACACATGACGTTACATGGTTGAGCCTTCAATGCTAGTGCAGATACTATGTCAAACCTACTGTGTCATCCAATCCCTATTGGTGACAAGCAAAGAACAACATGGAAATAACAACATCATTTTGTTTATCAGGGGTAGGCAATTGTTTGTTTGTGTTTGTTTTTTGTTTGTTTGTCCATGAAGCTTTGAATCAGGGCTTAGTTTGAGCCTGACCAGTCAAATGTGCTCTTTTATCCCAGCTTCCTGATGAGTCTCACTGACTTATGTTCCCCTTTTCCAGCACCCGTGAACAGAAAACTACAGCCTAATCTATTTTTAAATGTTAGATGTTGGTGTGTGATGTCTGTTAGAAAGTGAGACTCTACATGTATCTCAGTCTATGCCGCTCTGACATAGCTCGTCCATATATTTATATATTCTTAATACCATTCCATTACTTAGATGTGTGTGTATTAGGTATGCGTTGTGAAATTGTTAGATATTACTTGTTAGACATTGCTGCACTGTTGGAGCTAGAAACACAAGCATTTCGCTACACCCGTAATAACATCTGCTAAACACGTGCATGTGACCAATAACATTTGATTTGATTTGGATTAAGGCATATCTTGGAACAGTGTGCACTGGAGTACTGACACATCCTGTCGCCTGGCTCCGAGCCCTAGGCTCCGCGCTGCTTTTCAGGCCAAGACCATGGAGCCTCCGCCACTCACTAATTGAATGACACTAATATGTGCCAATACACAAATAGGAACACCTATGAATGTGTGTGATAATGAGACCCACTTATACTTCTTCACACTAAATATGTTAGCATGTTGTACTTAAAGGGGACTGTTACTATGACCATGTTAACAGTAAAGAGAGGACAACTAACAGAACTGTTACTATGACCATGTTAACAGTAAAGAGAGGACAACTAACAGAACTGTTACTATGACCATGTTAACAGTAAAGAGAGGACACCTAACAGAACTGTTACAATGACCATGTTAACAGTAAAGAGAGGACAACTACCCAGTTAGCAGTGAGCACTCGGGAGGCCGGCGTCCCTCCAGAGTGTTCGAGCGATGTGAGACGGCTTTTTTGCCCATCTTCTTCATTCACCCCCGACATGCCGCTTTGTAAAGCGGCAGCCGTTCTCCTGCCATTCACTTGCCGTTTCCTCACACAAAACATTCAGTGGAGATAAATACAAACAATTCAACCGATCTTTAACTCCAGTGTTTTTTTATTTTATGAAAGCTAGCTAATGGCTACTATCAAGGCATCAAGACAGGTCTGAAAACTCAATGAAGCAAAGGAGGTAACAAGGATAACTTCCTGGTGAAGGCTTTTCGGCTTCTTCTGTGGTGTTTAAGATGTGCCACAACCAATATTGTACGTAGTGATTAACACTTTTCTTCAAGTGTGTGAGGAGCTTTAAGGAGGAACCGTTTGTATTGCTTCAAATACAGTATAGTATATTAAATCAATGGCAAAAATGTAGGCTATTTTTGGTCATAATCATGATATCATGAATCTACTTGAACTGTAAATGATTAGGTGTATCACTTTGAGTCATCTTCTATGATTTTAGATGCAGTTTGGCCACATGTGGTTGTATTGTGTTTATAAATTGGCAAAAAAATCGAATCATATTAAAATCACAACAAATGTAAGGTATTTATAGAAACAACAGAAACAACTTGCAGCCTCTGGCTGTCTGAGATTAGCTGGAAGGTGACAGGCCCAATTTGAGGTTAGAGAAATTCCTTGTCTTTCAAATGAACTCATGTCTAGATGGTTTGCCTAGGGCTTATAACTGTCCTCTGAGTGGGGGATAAACGCCAGAGATGCAAAAGTGGCCTGCCAAGGGCTTATAGCGGACCTACTGTATGAGTGGAGGCTACCCACCAGAGATGCAAATCACGTTTTGAATGGCAAACTCCCCTCGCCCACTGGCAGTAGAAAATTATAGTTTTGGCCGCAGGGAAAGCGGAAAATAGCAAGCGGGAGGAATTTTTCGCGTACTGGGAAACAGCACTGTTAATATGACCATGTTAACAGCAAATATGGCACGTCATACAGTACTTTGTAAAGGCCCTTTGGATTAATATTCACAGGTTGTCATTTATTGGAGGTAGCTCTGCAGGCTAGTCATCAAATCTGATTTGAAACCTTAACACTAACTAACCTTAACACTAACCTTAACCACATTGCTAACTCTAATGGCTAACCCTAGCCTTAAATGAAGAACAATAATATATTGTTTTACAATAGGCCTATAGACATTTTTGACTTTGCAGCTGGGCCATCTAGCGGAAACCGCTTAGTTCTGCCTCTTGGGCAAGACTCATGACAATAAACGTCAACCTGCTACTTTTTGAAGGCCCTTTGGATTAATGTTCAGTGAAATACTTGGCTTAATAGGGTGTCAAAATGAATCATGTGCAGTATGTTTTGAAATAACATATACTGTACCATACGTACTGTACCACCAAGCAGGGGCTGATGTCATAGACCTTCATAGTTCCAGAATGTACTGATGATGGCAACCATTTTGGTGAAGCAGGAATCCAAACTAGTCTAATTGGAATGCATAGCAATAGAGTTCTAATTCCTAATACTACAGTACAATGTATTTGACTCTGACACCCTAGGACAGGTGAGTGATGGCCATAGCAGTTGGGGATTCAAACTCAGCCTGGTGTATGCAGCCCATTTGACAGATAGATCTACACAGTATGACAGATATAGAATATAGATTTACACAGAAACAGGCAGTGTGGGTCTTACTTTGAGATGGATCTTTTGGAATAAACAACGCTCTATCTATGTTGTGTAATTAATCACTAAATCTTCTTCTGGTTTTGTAGCCCAGCAGCCAGGTCAGACTGAGTGAGGTTTTTACACACTGCCTGTGTCATAAATAGTTGCAAATCCTAGTTTAATCTGTAGTGTCCATTAATATGAACTAACACCCTGCTATCTCCCCTGTTTACAGGTCACGCGATAGTGCTGTCTGTCCTGGATCTGAAGACTTGGTGTCATCAGTCATTTCTTCCTTGACAGAAACCACTGGGTCTTCTTGGATGTGAGAACTATGTATTGAATGATTTTGGGAAGGAACCAGGGACCAGTAAGGCAACATGGAAAACTCCTGAAATTCTACTGAACGGATGCAGAGCAGAGACTTGACCTGGAAATAGCATAGAACCACCTATCCAGACAACTGGACTACTGATTACATCCAATTCCTAGCCGTTATTGTATCACCCACCAAATTCCTGTTTGTGTTTTTTCCTCCAACGGACTACTACAGTAGGAGATCCAACCTGCAAGGTATTTATTCATTAAAAAGACATACTGTGGATTACGCAAGCGAGATAACCCTTAATTCGAAATATGTGACGTGACATTTTCAAATCTTTTCCCTCTTTTTTGTCACTGAGAGCTCAGTGACTCCAAAACAATGTGTCTGTGTTCGAGATGGATTTTAGATCATAAGCATTTCCATCCCTTTTTAGCTTTGTGAAGCAGATGTCTCTTCTTTTTAAGGTTTTTGATTTGGACAAAAAATATGAAGTGTTTTTGAGAACTTGAGACATCAAAGGAGATGGCACAGTAGAAAAAACAGTTCTAACCTCTATGTTTCAGTGTTTTGAATCAAAAGACACCATCCCACTGGGCACAGACGTCAATTCAACATATTTTCCATGTCCGTTAAACGTCATTTCATTGATTGGACGTGGTAACAATGTTGATTTAACCCGTGTGTGTGACCAGTAGGATGGTTTCACCAAACCAATTAAAATGACATAAGCTGAGCTCCAACTGTTTTACTAACTGTTTTACTATCTGTTTTTAAAAGCCTGGTGACCAACATTGAGTAAAAGTGTCAGTATTATCTCAATAAACCTATTTCAAAAGGATAACACTGGGTGAACAAGGGTTTGGTTTTGTATCATAGTTTCAAACGCCTCTGCAACACAATAGATTTTACAACATTGTCGAGGCCACCATCGCAAGACCATCAAATACTGTAAAGCCAAAATAAAAAGCCAAGAATTTCAACACCCCTACTGTGCATATAAACCCCCACAGTACAAGCACAAAATGTAATAAAAAAATATAAAATACCGTTCCATGCACTTGTTTGTGCTATATCACAGTAGCGTAGTACTGAATGTTAACGTTACTGTGAGGCAGGATATCAACAACACTAAAAGTGGTCATTCTGACATGGTCCTGTCATGGGGGTTGATGACGCATTATGAAACAGAGGTCAGAATGGGAAACCATGAACTGCATGAAAAGGGGGCAACCTACTGCACTGACGTCATATAGCACCTCTCCCACAGGTAGCTTAGCAGTTAAGAGTGTTGGGCCAGTAACCTAAAGGTATCCCCTTTCATTGCATTCTCTGGGAAACCATCAACTGTCACAGAGGTTAGCATATGCATGAACTCAGATTACATGAAAAAAGTCATGTTTATGTCACAGTCCCAGACAACCTCTGTGGGACTTGTCTTGTGCAAGGGAAATGATGTTAGCATACGATAATTGTCCAGTATCCACACTGGAACTAATTTATAATTAGCCACTCCTGCAAATAGTGGACTAATTGAAGTGGAAGAGCGCTGATCATTAATTCAGAGTTGTATTAATTCAGAGTTGTATTAATTTACAGTTGTGTTAATTCAGAGTTGTGTGAATTCAGAGTTGTGTTAATTCAGAGTTGTATTAATTTAGAGTTGTGTTAATTCAGAGTTGTGTTAATTCAGAGTTGTGTTAATTCAGAGTTGTGTTAATTCAGAGTTGCATTAATCCAGAGTTGTGTTAATTCAGAGTTGCATTAATCCAGAGTTGTGTTAATTCAGAGTTGTGTTAATTCAGAGTTGCATTAATCCAGAGTTGCATTAATCCAGAGTTGTATACATGGCACACTGTTTTTCCTCTGGTCTTCACCCCCCCCCCCCCCCCCCCCCGCCTTCTGAAGAGTGTGTTTGTGCTTTTTATGAAGAAAAATACATTAAAAACAATAGTAGACCTTGATTGTGGTATAAGTGGTATAAGAACACCAAATAAATTAAATAAAGACATGTTTTAAGGGTAACCAAAACAAGTACTGTAAAATGGACCATTCGGGTTAGTTTCTTAAACCAACTGCTGGCGTTTTTTACCCTGTTTAGTGAGTAGCCCATTACCCTTCCTTCTGCCAAAGCCGTTCAATGAAAGCCCTTTTGCACAAAGATGCTCTTTCCTTCTGAGCGATTTCCTGTTAGAAAGCCACCTCCGAGAAATCCCAAAAACGTTGTTAGTGCATGTCATTAAAAGCTTACAGAAAATAAACCGGAATTCAAGACGTACAGTCTCGAGCAGGGGTGGAACTGGATGGAGCGCAGAGAGAGAGAGAGAGAGAGAGGGCCTAGCTGCAATAGAGAAGAGAAGGCTTAGTCCTGCATGCTGAACCTTCTGACTGTTTGTGTTGCAGCCTTAATCTGTGGGGGGCCAAGGGCGAATGGCACACTCTTCCATTTCCACACCGATATATACTGCGGCCATTGTAATTTTTGATGTTCTTATCAACATGCAGCTCTATTCCCCTCCCTGTGGAAACCAAAAACAGGTTAGAGGCAGGCAGGCTGCTCACAGGAAGCACAGAGATACGGAGGACACAGATGGAGCTGTGTTGAATTTGCTCCTATGGCTTTCCTAACCCCAGCACACCCTGTAATGTTATGATATGTAACCTTATAATGTGGGGTTCTGCTTCTGCTGGTATGATAAGGATGATTGGGACATGTAGATACATAGATATGGTTCCTGGGTATAAATTGGTGACAATATGGAAATTCCTGTATGTCTGTGATGCCGCTCTAATGGTAACGTCTGATACATCAGTGACAGATTTGATGAAGCATAAAGGTTCTTGTGTAACAGCTGTAAGTCTTGGTTTGGGAGTGGTTGGATGGTGCATTTAGAGATGACAGTTCACTAAATGTTCAGTGGAAAGGAATAACTCTTAGGGAATATAAACTTGGCAAATATATTGATCAGAAAATACAAACGCAACATGTTAAGTGTTGGTCCCATGTTTCATGAGCTGAAATAAAATATCCCAGAAATGTTCCATACGCACAAAAAGCATATTTCTCACAAATGTTGTGCACAAATTTGCTAACATCCCTGTTTGTGAGCATATTATCCTTTGTTAAAATAGTTCCTCCACCTGACAGGTGTGGCATATCAAGAATCTGATTAAACAGCATGATAATTACACGGGTGCAACTTGTGGTGGGGACAATAAATATGCAGTTTTATCACACAACACAATGCCACAGATGTCTCAAGTGTTGAGGGAGTATGTAATTGTCATGCTGACTGCAAGAATGTCCACCAGAGCTGTTGTCAGAGATTTAATGTTCATTTCTCTACCATAAGCCGCCTCCAACAACGTTTTAGAGAATTTGGCAGTACGTCCAACCGGCCTCAACTGCAGACCACGTGTAACCACGCCAGTCCAGAACCTCCACATCCGGCTTCTTCACCTGCGGGATCATCTGAGGGGATGGAGTGGAGTAGAGGAGTATTTTTGTCTGTAATAAAGTAATCATTCTGATTAGCTGGGCATGGCTCCCCACTGCGCCCTTGCCGAGTCATGTGAAAACCATAGATTAGGGTCTAATAGATTTATTTAAATTGACTGATTTCATATATGAACTGTAACTCAGCAAAAATCTTTGAAATTGTTGCATGTTGCGTTTATATAACTACACTTTAGAGCAGATGCTTAATCTCTATTTGTACTCAGCCGTCTTCACGGCCAGACAATTGTCTGTTACAGGCTATCACTCATTTAACTCAAGTATTCACCTACACAAAAATTACACCTGAAATGAAATAGGTTCTTTGTGCCATTTTGCTATTCCGGGGCTTCAGTCAGGCATTTTATATTTTGTCTGTCAGTTGAAACAGTACATTCAACACAGGATTCTCCGGATGATGGACACAATTAATTAACATTTTAGGCGAGACATGCTCTCAAAGACCAGACCGCGGGGAATAGAGCGATACGGGGTGATACGTTTAGTGATCCAGGTTGACTCTTGTTTGGTTAGAAATCATTAAATTACAGTAATGACTAATATCTCGTTCCAGCATGCAATACGCCAGAGACCACCAAGGATTTTATAAAGAGCTCGCAATGAAGAACAAACACTGAACGGCTCAGAGAAAGGCTACGTGATTATACAGAGTAATTCAAAAGTGCATTAATAAAACAATACAGAAACATTCCTAAATTATTTGAGATAAAGGCAATTTCCATAATTCATTAAGATTAATCAGACGGCATCCCACTGTGGCGTTCGGTAGAAGAGAAAGAGGACACATGAAACCGGTCCCAGAGAAAGGCCCTTTCAATCTACTAACAATGATTTGAATCTACCCTTGGATAGGAGAATGAACCTGTTCTGCACTATGACATCCCGGACGTATTAAAACACACTCCTTCAGTGATTTACCTTTATGTGCTCTAATATTCTATTAACACTGGAAAGCCTTTTCACAAATGAATCCTCTGGGGTTTTGCATATCAAGGCATAAAAGGCTTTCAACGAAAGCTTGAGAGCAAGAAATAATTTCAGGGTGTTTTGAAAACCACAGCTTGAATCTAAGAATGTTATTGACATTTTGAAAAGACACTCAAGAGTTCTCAAGCCGGTAACCTTGTCACAGAAAATAAGAATCTGACTAGAGGAGTGGAGTTTTTGTTTGTGCCATATTCACTGCAGTATTTGCTGAGCTTTTGCTATGAATGGATGTCCTTTGTCTGCAAGGATGTCTAAATGGTGAAATGTGTCATATGTTTAAGAGATCCTACATTTAAGAAGATAAGGCTTACTATGTTGTTAACAGCATTGTCCAGTGCACAGCTGGATAGTTGAGTTTAGGCTTAGGTTTAGGCTTAGGCTTAGGCTTACTAAATCAAATCAAATGGTATTTGTCACATACACATGGTTAGCAGATGTTAATGCGAGTGTAGCGTAATACTGTGCACTTTCTTAGGCCTGTCTGAATATGATTGCAGTACTATCACTATTATAGCAGTACCTTTTGTGTATGTTCATCAGCCCAATACGCATGGAGATCTCCAAAAACATATATGATTGAATTTCAGAACAGGGACAGAGGAAGCTCTGTTGATTAAATAGGCCTATGAAGGAGAAGACCTCATTTATAAACAGAAAAACGAATAGCTAAGTAACTAGTAGCTAAGTAACTAGTAGCTAGTAGCTAACTACCGCGCTTGACTTTAAGAGACACATGAACAAGAAACACTAGCTCCAGCACACATAAACACCATCTGGTGAGTTTGTTGAGGCTGCACCTTGACAGGATGAATTAGTCTGAAAAACTGTCAGATACATGGAACAAAATTAGATTTTCTCACCTCGTAATGAAATCTGACTGAGTGTAATGAAAAACCATTGGATCTTGAAAACACTTGAGATGAACTGTAGAAGTCTGCCGGTGAAGAAAGTTCCTCCTACATGTTGATCTAATTGTTTGGCCTCTCTCTCCGTTCTCAATATCTCACCATGTCTTCCCCATATCATCTAAATTGGATGTTTTCCCTAATTCACTTTAGGTGGGAATTTCATGCTATTCTGATGGTTGTTTTGTGTTCTTCTCGTCAGAATAAGCAATTTAGTTTGAAGTGAGGCAGCGCCACTTCTCTCTCTGCTATGACCTGCAGCACAATGGGATTATTGTGCTCGGGGCCAAGGCATAGCGGCTGGCATTTTAATATCAAACTATTCCTGTATGCCTGTACCTGACACTTCCTCCTCTTCATGTTCCTCATGCTTGCCTGGACTGAGGCTATTCATCGTGTGTATCACACAACATGGCCCTCAAGCAGCTACATCCAGTCAGTCATTCACACTGTATGTTCCCCCTTTCAAAGGATTTTCTCTACCTGCTCTGGACAAGTCCTCTCCTTGCGTACACTAATGATGGATTCAGGAGGAAGTAGGTGACAGCTGATTATACAGGCCCTCACTCATCGATTTTGCCCTTTCCATGACACATAATGAATGTATGAATCTGTCCAACTAGGTTCGATGGAGCCTTTCCCTCCCATTGTGTTACTGTAGAGGTCCCGTATCCTTGTGTCCGAATATACTGTTGTCTGTCAGTCTGGCATTAGTGCTGGCCAGCGCGTCTGTTTCTGTTAGGAATCCTCATCATAGACTCTCTCCACTCCCACACTGCATTATCACAATGCCCAGGGGTCATAACAAAGGGCCTGCTGTAATTTAAAAAGGAAATTATATTTTTGTGATAGTTACTGAGACAGATGGAAAGTGGGAGAGATCAGAGAGAGATAGGGGAGGAGGACAGAAAATAAGAAAGTAACACTCCTCTCCTTGCAACCTGTGAACAGGTTAATGGGAGTGAGACTTGAAAGAGCTAATGCCTATCAGGACGGGGCAAGAGGAAGAGAGGGAGAGAGAGGGGGAGAGAGAGAGAGGGTGGGAGGGGGAGAGAGAGAGAGAAGGAGGGGAAGGAAAAGAGAGAGGGATGGGGAGAGATGGAGTAAGGGAGGGGAGAGAGGGGGAGCAAGACAGGGAGGGAGAGGGAAAGAGAGAGAGAGAGAGAGAGGGAGGGGGAGAGAGCGAGAGGGGTAGAGAGAGAGCAGGAAAGAGAGAGGGAGGGAGAGCAGGAAAGAGAGAGGGAGGGAGAGGGAAAGAGAGGGAGAGGGAGAGGGAGGGCGAGAGAGAGAGAGGGGGAGGGAGAGAGAGAGGGAGGGAGAGGGAAAGAGAGAGCGAGGGAGAGGGAGGGAGAGAGAGAGAGGGAGAGAGGCACGAAATGACATTCTGATGTATTTCTGTCTTTTTTAATCCTTGGCTCCATTTTTTTGATGCGTGTGCATTTGGACAAGTTACCGTAGCATGATTTGGGTTGGGTCCAATGAGGCAGTTAACGATTCTGGGGAAATTAAAGATACATTTCCAAAGTTACCCTTTGATGAGTTCAATGGCCCATCATTTAGAAGATGGCAGAAGATTGATGACGATTAGAACAAACTGAAAATGTATCTCATCAAATGTTCTCTCACCTGTTTCAGTCATAGACAAGTTGTTTTTGTTTGTTATCATCACTGGCACGGTCAGTCAGGCTGATGTGTAGCTATTCAATTGGAGACTGAAATCACAGGGAAGCAGTGCAACTTGAAGCTATAGCTCCATGCTGGTTCTCCCCGACTGAACACTGCAGTGTGCACAGCGTCTTCCCTCCAATACAGACGGCCAGGCTCTCGTTACATAAGCTTGGCAGGGATCTGAGAAGATATCTGTTCTTGCTTTTGATGTAATTTGCAGAGATAGCATGTGTCCACATTTCAAACAAAATCGACTCTGGTAGAAGATTATATCACCTCCACAGTTCATTTTAAAAATGCTGTTTTATTAGAGGGGTGAAACGAGAGATACTTTTAAGGGAAGATAAGGTCTGGAGGAAAATTGGGGCTTGTAGAATGTTTAATTTGTTTCTCTCTTGTTTGATTCTTCATCAGATATATATTTTTTAATGACATTGAACTTCTTGAACTACTTGTAAAACACTTGAGGCAGCTTGCCACCCTATCATAACCATATGGTATTACTGTACATGTAAACAAGTGGACCTTGATGATGAGCACAAACAATTAATCAAAGTAAATAAGAAAAGCTCACCATGGTTTCCACAGCCATAGAGTGATTTAAGATTATTTTCCAACTGAGGTACTGGGGAACCTCCTCTAACAGATGTTCCAAACTAATTATCTATTGTAGCGCAGATCTCACATATCCCTGAATCCCATCCTGTGGGAGGCTGGTCATCTGTGTTTCATATCCTTGGCTCTGTCTCCGGTTCTCCTGTTACCTGGGGCACTCCCCTCCATCTGTACAAGGGAACCAGAAGCACTGAGTCTAGCCTACCAGCAACACACTCAGCTACCTGCAGTCTACTATATACAGTGCCTTCAGAAAGTACTCACACCCCTTGACTTTTTCCACATTTTGTTGTTACAGCCTGCATTTAAAATGTATAAAATGTAGATTTTGTTCAGATTTTTTATTTTTTTTTACAAATTAGTAATAAATTAAAAGATGAAATGTCTTGAGTCAATAAGTATACAAGTCTAAATAAGTTCAGGAGTAAAAATGTGCTTAACAATTCACATAATAATAGTGTTTAACATGAGTTTTGAATGACCACATCTCTGTACCCCACGCATAAAATGATCTGTAAGGTCCCCCAGTCGAGCGGTGAATTTAAAACACATATTCAACCACAAGGTTCTCTAATGCCTCACAAAGAGTATCTTTATTTTTACTTTTACTCAATTGGGTACTTTTTCCACCACTGGCTGTGATAGGATAAAATTGAGGATGGATCAACAACATTGTAGTTACTCCACAATACTATCTTCATTGACAGAGTGAAAAGAAGGAAGCCTTTACAGAATAAAAATATTACAAAATATGCATCTTGTTTGCCACAAGTCTGCGTTGCCAAATGCTAAAATAGAAGACAGTTCTATTTGTGACAATGAAGGTGCAAGTCCTGCCTCTCCTCATTGGTTCATAGAAGCAAATACCCACTTGCCATCTCCTCATTCGTTATACCCACGTGGCTGATTGAAAGATGAAGTGAGGTCGGTCGGTCGGTCGTGGTAATACTGAAAGTTAGATGCCAATCACCATATAAAGTTCAAAGAAGAAATAGCCTGGAAGGAGGAGAGATGACTAGAAGCGATCCGGTTGACCGTTTTATGTGTGGATTAATTGTCAGAGTAGAGGACCTTGTGCATTTCAGGTAAAATAACAACTTAACATTTATATCCCAGGACAAATTAGCTAGCAACAGCAAGCTAGCTAGCTAAATTACCATAACTGTTTAACGCTATTCAACCTGTCCCCAAATTCATATAATTGGTTCAGAGTTTGTTTTGAGATTTCAACCTGCATGTCGTGATTTCGTTTGGTGTGGGGGGACAAAATCAATTTACGCACGACGGCCCACGTGCCGTCCAGTCTGGGCATGGTGTTAGAGACTTACACAGAAAGACTCACAGCTGTAATTGCTGCCAAAGGTTCTACTACAATGTCTTGACTCAGGGGTGCGAGTACTTTTGTAAATTTGATATTTCATTTTCAATACATTTGCAAAAATGTTGAAAAACGTGATTTCACTTTTTAATTATGAGGTATCGTGTGTAGATTGCTGAGAAAACTGATGACACTGTACGCCTACTGGATAACTGTCCTACTCTACATGGCTTAGAATAAAGTCATTGCACACCAAGTTTTGACTGTGTGTATATTTAGTGCTACTCAACCATACAAAAACTCAAGTGTTAGTAGAAAGATTTCACAATAGCTATACATAAATGTGTGGTTTATGCTGGAACACGACTGTTATGGGAACAGACCTTTTTTAAATAGATGTGATCAAGGATGTAACCACACAGTGATGGCTAACCCTAACATGACTAATTAGCAATCAATTCATCTATGACCTATGAGACATTTCAGACCTCCACAATAAACTTTACAATATTAAATTGAACAATTTGTGAGAAATGCAAGCCCAAGCGATTTGAGTCAACTGTAACTCCTAATCTTGTGTGGATCCTTTCCAAAAGAAATTTAGGATTTGAACATTGTAATCAAGTTCTCTGCTCTTAACTTAACAGTACAGCCTGCAATGAGCATGTTAGCACATGTACGTACATTAATAATTTAACAAAGAAGTATTTACAAGAAGATCAAATTAAAACAGCACACAAAACATTTGCAAACACCATCTGAAATGTTCAAAAGGTGAAGGTCAGTGGAAATAAGAGTGTTTTTAGCTTTTTAACAGTTCTGGTTATGCCAGTTGTATAAAAACCCACGGACGCTACAGTACCTAGTGTGCTAATAGGCTGAATGATAAAACAATAATGGATACGAAAGTCGAGGGAGGTTCAACATCTAAAAGAACCTACTCAGCCAGACCATGTGACTACAGCTAGAATGGATTAAGCTATGGTTGGCTGGCTTTGCAGTCCTGTCAATGTTAGCGTTGGGGTGGCTGTCTTTTCACTACAGATCACAGGGAATCCATAAGGTCACTGCCACTGGGAAAAAGGAAGCAGCATTGTCATGATATGGATGTAGAGTGACTTCTGCAACCACCTGGGGCTGTGTTTTAGATAATGCTGTATTGTTGGTAGAGAGACGAGGTGAGGATAAGGGAGGTGGAAGAGGGTTACTGGATGTGCTGACTGGCTGGATAGTGTTGCTGTCTTTAATTCCTAGTCATCTGGCTACACAGAATCACACAGGAGGATGCTCATGTAACATGTTGGAAAGACGTTCCCAAACATAGTAGCTCTACTGTAACACTACCGTTCCTTCTGACTCCCATCTCTCCTGACTACATTAATATTCAGAATCATTTGATTTAAAACATTTTATAATAACTGGATAATTGGATAATAATTGGTGATAATTCATAATAATTGGTTAGAATAGATATGAAAACATTCCCTTGTTCGGTGTTTACAGTGAAACACAGTTGGTGTCTAACATCTCACCCTTCAGTTACATATGGTTCATTTGGATCCCGAAGACAAAATCTAGAATAGTCATTACCATTCAGTCCAGCCTGGTCTCCTAGACTAGACGTAACATAGTAAAACGTAATTAAGTAGTTGCAAAGTTGCTAATTACGTAAACGGTGGTGTAGTGCTATTTTTTCATGATGTTATCATTTCTCAATCAGTTTGTACAGAGAGGTGTAGACTATTGAATATCGTTGTAGAATAGTTCTATGGATAAAATGCATTCTCCAATTGCAACGTCTTCCTAAGCCCACACGTTTTTCTATTTTTAATACCCACAAAACAAAGTCAGGCATACCTCGTTTAAAAATAGGCTATCATCACTGTCAATCATGAATGATAACTCTTCACGTTTTACCAGTGAAATGTCCAAACTCTGTCCACATGCCAATCACCTGATCTCAAGCAGTTTCACGTAAATATGCATTTAGATCTTCTTGAATGACTGTTTCGTGGGCGAATTGAAGCAGATGGTGTTAACAAAATATTAGCCTTTCTTGTATTTAGTTTCAATCAAAGTCTATCCTGCCTAATTGCACGCGCTGTTACTGTAAATACCGACGCTGGAATGGAGAACCAGGTATGGGGAGTTGACATTTAATTGGAAACAAGACAGGAACACCGTCAGCACACGGATACACAACGACAATCAACAATCAATGCAGCAGCATCAAACAGAAATGGGGAACTGACAAATATAGGGGAGGTAATGAACAGGTGATTGAGTCCAGGTGAGTCCAATAATACGCTGATGCGCGTGATGGGGAAAGGCAGGTGTGAGTACTGTTGGTGGCAGGAGTGCGTAATGCTGGGGAGCGGGAGCAGGCGTGACATTTTGGCGGCAGGAGGAATTAAATGTGACCATTCAGCTTCAGATAAGAAATGTACTGAGGTGTTTTTGGTGTAACATACTGTATTATAGGCCTACTGCTACAGTAGCCTTTACACTTTTATATCTGGTTCTGATATGGAAAATACTCATTCATCAATGTGATCTTGCAAGCCATTGATTCAGCTTTGATGTAACTCGACTAAAGTGGCACCACTGTGAGAAGTGAATCTTCTATTTCTAATAACTCATGACTTATTGTAATAATAAGTGAAGAGTAGGACTATTAGGTGTAGGCAACAGATCTTGATGAGGGTTATTTTTAAAGCGCCCTTTAAATCGTGATATATGGGTTCCACTGCCCAAGAGGAGTCCCGTGGAGGTTTGTGAACATCAAGGCAGACACGCGGTGAATTTGGATCCTAGATCTCGTTAGTGTGATGATAAGGTCCATGCAGTGGATCAGTTTGTCTGTATGTGCAATAGAGGTGGTACGTTTCTATAAGATAAGCACTCAGACAGTAGTCCGAGTTCAAATGCGTCGTAGCCTTACATGAGCCCCAAGTCCATAACAAAATGTTTTGAGGACATCCGTTTTAGCAACCCCTGGTAGAGTTTTCTGTCTGTGGCTGTTCTGTCTGGTTTGGCCTGCTCAAAGTGGTCAAGGCTCCGACCGACAGGGCTCTGCACACGTCTGCAGTTACTCATCATTTGTGCCACCTTCAGAGAGAGAGAAGACAGGGTAGAAACCAACATTTACCCACGTATAGGCTGCTATAGCCTACATATTTATTTAGTTTGTCATTCTATCGTTTTCATGGAATGGTAATGAAATATACTTTATTTCGAATTTACCAGAATACATTTTCCAGAAATATTTTTTACAAGCTCTGTGTATTCTCAAATTGAAAAAAGTGAGGGAGCGCCGGTCCACCGCACTATGGCAACAATACATCCCTGTAGGTAATATATAATACTAATTGGTGTGTCCCGGATTTACATTCACTATGTTACGTCTACCCGAGTCCAGGTTGTTCAGACATGTCAAGAACTTTACATTATATCAATCTTACAGTACATTTGCTGAATGATATGCAGAGCAAAACATTTTCTACGAACCCATGGTTTCCTAAAATATGTATCCTATATGACAATCAATATCGTTCTGTAGGACAGAACAGCTACGTCTGGTAAGACGAGGGGTGGTGGTGTGTGTCTATTTTTCAATAACAGCTGGTGCACAATATTAAAGGAGGAATTGCTCGCCTAAGGTAGAGTACCTCATGATAAGCTGTAAACCACACTATCTACCAAGAGAGTTTTCATCTATATTTTTCGTAGCTGTCTATTTACCACCACAAATCGATGCTGGCACTAAGACGGCACTCAATGAGCTGTATAAGGCCATCAGCAAACAAGAAAATCCTCATCCAGAAGAGGCACTGATAGTGGTCGGGGACTTTCATGCAGGCAAACTTAAATCGGTATTACTTCATTTCTACCAGCATGTCACATGTGCAACCAGAGGGGAAAAAACGCTCTAGTCAATAAATATTTTCTTAACTCCATTTCTTGAACTGCATTGTTGGTTGGGGGGCTCGTAAGTAAGCATTTCATGTATGCGGTGCATGTGACAAATAAAATTTGATTTGATCCCTGAATATCTCTTGTCAAGGAGTGTGAAGTGTGCTGTGAATAAGAAACATTCAAAATAAGGTTTTCAAAGAGTTACAGAATATTTATGGCTTCTCTCTCAAATTATTAAATACAGTGCATTCATAAAGTATTCAGACCCCTTGACTTTTTCCACATTTTGTTACGTTACAGCGTTATTCTAAAATTGATTCAATTGTTTTCCCCCCTTCAATCTACACACAATACCCCATAATGAGAAAGTGAAAATAGGTTTTTATAAATCTTTGCAAAATGTATAAAAAAAATATTCCATGTATACAAGTATTCAGACTCTACTCAGTACTTAGTTGAAGCACCTTTGGCAGCTATTACAGCCTCGATTCTTCTTGCGTATGATGCTACAAGCTTGGCACACCTCTATGTGGGGAGTTTCTCCCATTCTTCTCTGCAGATCCTCTCAAGCTCTGTCAGGTTGGATGGGGAGCGTCGCCGCACAGCTATTTTCAGGTCTCTCCAGAGATGTTCGATTGTGTTCAAGTCCGGGTTCTGGCTGGGCCACTCAAGGACATTCAGAGACGTCCCCGAAGCCACTCCTGCGTTGTCTTGGCTGTGTGCTTGGGATTGTTGTCCTGTTGGAAGGTGAACTTTTGCCCCCAGTCTGAGCGCCTTGGAGCAGGTTTTCATCAAGGATCTCTCTGTACTTTGCTCCGTTCATCTTTCCCTCGAATTCTGAGTAGTCCCCCAGTCCCTGCCTTCTGAAAAACATCCCCACAGCATGATGCTGCCACCATCATGCTTCACCGTAGGAATGGTGCCAGGTTTCCTCCCTACGTGACACTTGGCATTCAGGCGAAGAGTTTCATCAAACCAGAGAATCTTGTTTTTCATGTTCTGAGAGTCCTTTACTGTAGGTGCCCTTTGGCAAACTCCAAGCGGGCTGTCATGTGCCTTTTACTGAGGAGTGGCTTCCATCTGGCCACTCTACCATAAAGGCCTTATTGCTGCAGAGATGGTTGTCCTTCTGGAAGTTTCTCCCATCTCCACAGAGGAACTCTGTCAGAGTGACCATTGGGTTCTTGGTCACCTCCCTGACCAACGCCCTTCTCCCCTGATTGCTCAGTTTGGCCAGGCGGCCAGCTCTAGGAAGAGTCTTGGTGGTTCCAAACTTCTTCCATTTTATTATGATGGAGGCCACTGTGTTCTTGGGGACCTTCAATGCTGCAGAAATGTTTTGGCACCCTTACCCCAGATCTGTGCCTCGACACAATCCCGTCTCGGCGCTCTATAGACACTTCCTTCGACCTCATGGCTTGGTTTTTGCTCTGACATGCACTGTCAACTGTGGGCCTTTCTATAGACAGGTGTGTGCCAGGATACACCTGAGCTCAATTTCGAGTCTCATAGCAAAGAGTCTGAATACTTATGTAAATAAGGTATCTGTTTTCTATTTTTAATACATTTACAAAAATATCTAAAATCCTGTTTTCACTTTGCCATTATGGGTTATTGTGTAGATTGATGAGGATTTTTTTATTTATATAATGAATGTTTTTTGTTCTTAACTGACTTGCCTAGTTAAAAAAAAAAAAAAAATGTTAGCATAATGCTGTAATGTAACCAAATGTGGAAAAAGTGATTGGGTCTGAATATGTTCCGAATGCACTCTATATGCAGCAAATCTGAGATCCCAATTCCTTTGCAGGCGACTGCGTCTGGATTTGATGATATCCTTTTGGAAGGCAGAAGAGAAAAGGGAGGACTCTGTGGGTGACCAAAGATAAACAATGTAGGAAGATGCATAGAAACAGTCTCTCCAATATAAATCCCTGATCACGCTAGAAAACAATGGGGTGGCAAGCTGAGCAGTGAGCACATGCTGTGGGATCAGGTTCCCAGTAATCAAATGACATGAAAAAACATATTTTTGATTAAAAAGACATTGAAACTATGTATTTTCAACCAAAAAGACATCTTCTCACCTTCTCAACTTATTATGCTCATAGGGTTATATTGCCAAAACTGGACATGTACAGTACAACGTTCAACAAAGAGAATGGTGGCTTTGACAAGTTATTTGAAAGTTTCTTACAAGGTGATATCACTAACATGGGCGAACTGTTGATGTCAATTCAAGCGAATGCTGTCCTATTCGGCTTAACCTTGTTTTGATTCATGTTTTACTTACAGACACACTGTATGTAATCACTCTTTTAAGCCTCTCAGTTTTGAACCCTCTCTGGGTTGACTGTGATTATTATGTGACATTCAATTGTGATTATCTCCAGGTGCTACCTGTTGGTAGGGGGGTGGGGTTTTCCTTTTGAATAGCCAGTTTTTCCCCGTGTCCAGCAAATCTGGTTTATGTGTGTACAGGTTTGCGTGTGCTGAAAGAATGAGAGTGGGGACTGTGTCATAGTCCAAATTCAGTGGAACCAGAATGTGTGAGTGTGCGTGAGTGCCCAACTCCCTCCAGATCCGCTCTCCTTCTCCCAGGGCACGCTCTCCTTAATTGTGTGCACTTATTGTGAATACTGATTGACTGTTTAGTGTTTAGTGCTGAAACTAATATTGAATCTGTTTATTGGATAGCTTGTTGTATGAAGATTATGTTTGAGATGCGTTGATGTCTGAGATGTGATGACGTTTGGGATGTGATGATGAGATGTGATGACGATTGCAATGTGATGACGTTTGCGACGTGATGACGTTTGAGATGTGATGACGTTTGAGATGTGATGACGTTTGAGATGTGATGACGATTGTGATGGGATGACGTTTGAGAAGTGATGATGTTTAAGATGTGATGACATTTGAGATGTGATGACATTTGAGATGTGAGGATGTTTGAGATGTGAGGATGTTTGAGATGTGATGACGTTGGAGATGTGATGACGTTTGAGATGTGATGACGTTTGAGATGTGATGACGTTTGAGATGTGATGATTTTTGAGATGTGATGACGTTTGAGATATGTGGAGCGCTCCTATTATTTATTCATAATTCATTGATCACATTACTGCTTGTCTGCTTCTCATTACCTTGCAGTAAATAAAATATTTTTCTAATATAATTTCTATAGCAATATGTCTTGTAATTTTCATGCTCCACCCCTGATGTGAAGAACTTGTGTTTTTGTTATTTAATGTTTAGTTGTATTTAGTTATTTATTCAAAGACCTCACCTCATTAAACAAGGTGGCGTAGCGGCTACTTCCTTCTGTGACAATTAGTGTGTACACTGGCAGTACTGTCTGCGGTGTCATGACAATGTCCAGAAAGGCAATGGCAGCACTCTCCACTTGGTGTGAGTCAGGGTTGTTAGGCATTTTTTAATTTCCCATAAGACTCACACAAAATATCAATTCATGTTCTCTCCCAGGTAGGTCATTAATTAGCTGTGATGCATGTGAAGCTCAGAGTGAAGGCTTTTTGCCAAGAATTGGTTAGCAGTTTATGCATAAGAAATTTACAGAAGAACAGATGGTTACGTTAGGGACTAATGATATTGATGTGTGTGTGTGTGTGTGTGTGTGTGTGTGTGTGTGTGTGTGTGTGTGTGTGTGTGTGTGTGTGTGTGTGTGTGTGTGTGGTAATGTGAAAGCACAGAAGGCAGACTACCATCTACTGTATCTGTGTTGGCAAAAGAAACACATGTAATGAAAAGAGCTACAGTAGATACAAGTTGACAATGTATTACAATTACATTTGAGAGAGAGAAGGGGAGAGAGAGAGAGAGTGAAGAAGAGCACTCATACAGCATGGTTCTGTCAGGATGCATTCTGAAACCCTAACATGCAAACCTTCTGTTAGGATGCATTCTGAAACCCTAACATGCAAACCTTCTGTTAGGATGCATTCTGAAACGCTAGCATGCAAACCTTCTGTTAGCATGCATTCTGAAACTCGAACACGCAAACCTTCTGTTGGGATGCATTCTGAAGTTTCAGAATGCATCACAACAGAAGGTTTGGGTGTTCCGCTATGCATGAGTTGTCTTTCATTAAACTCCAAGTACGAACCTCTCGGTTCTAGAGAGAGAGAGAGAGAGAGAGAGAGAGAGAGAGAGAGAGAGAGAGAGAGAGAGAGAGAGAGAGAGAGAGAGAGAGAGAGAGAAAAACAATGTTTTCTACAAATAGTAATAGCTAAAAAAAATCACTAATGTTATTTATACTGAACAAAAAATATAAACGCAACATTTAAAGCATTGTTCCCATGTTTCATGAGCTGAAATAAAAGATCCCAGAAATGTCCATGAATACAAACGCTTATTTCTCTAAAATGTTGTGCACAAATGTGTTTACATCCCCACTAGTGAGCATTTCTCCATTGCCAAGATAATCCATCCACCTGACAGGTGTGGCATATCAAGAAGCTTATTAAACAGCATGATCATTACACAGGTGCACCTGGTGCTGGGGGCGGTGGTGATTTTAGCATGTAAATCTTGGTGGGGCAAACTCAAAAATGTTTTTTTTTTATGCATGCCAGCAAAGCCACTCCACTACACAACCCAACACAACACTAAACAATACATTAATTGCACTATAACGGTGACAAACGGTGCCCACAAACCGTTAGAGCCTATATAAAGCTGTCCCACATAAGAGCTTTCTATTCAGCACCATGGAGTGAATCCTTATCACTGCCACACCTGGTTATCAGCGGACCCTTGTCAGGCAACGAAACAGTTCATTCAGTCTCTTTTACTGCCATTTTTTTTAAACATAGCTGATATGGCTGACTTGTTTTAACAAATGTGGTTTCTACTGATAATTGAGATGTACCTATAAACTATGGTAAAAGGGAATGACGAGCAGATAAGAGGCAATCTGTAATTTCGAAAAAGACATTAATGAGCGAGCTAGGACAGACACATTGAATATAGCTATTTATTCAGCACTTTTGAAATGTACATCGACAGAATTCAGAACATGGGCCGCTCTTACAGTATTATTCCTGTACACAAAGTCAGAACCGTAGGATAAATAAAGGGGGCAAATAAGCAGACAATGAAAGCTCTTACAATGAAAGCTCTATAGGTTATGTGTGCACCACCAATTTAGAACAGTATCCTAAGCTAAGATGCGGACAGGGACCAAATTGTTAGGGTGAGGCACATGGGCTACTAACAGCTTACTACACAACATACACTTAGTATTACTTTCTTAGCTACAGCATACATCAAACTTTGACATCAAAGTCTGCCATTCTCTGGATTTATGGTACTTTCAAGACTACTGGGAGCTAAAAAAAAAAATCAAGGTTGAATCATGACGTCAGTGATCTTCAGGTAGGAGCTCTAGAAAGACGCCAGAGTTCCTGACTTGGAATTCCAAGTTGGATGACCGTTCAAAACATATTATCCCAGTCTGAGCTTGTTCTTTTCCGAGTTCCCAGTTGTCTTGAACTCACTGAAGTCTGAGATTCTACAGTTCCAAGTTTCCAGTTGTTTTGAACGCGGCAGGATTGACAGCATGGCCAACTATTCAACCTTTTCTGGCCAATGGTGTTGTATGTGAATGTTTATCCGTTTAAGCTTGGAAAAGAGACCTTTATACCAAGACTTGGTCCACACACCCACTCCACTGAATAGCAGACCAGTGATTGCTTTGGAACGCTTGAAGTTAGCCACTGATTCATTCCAAACCACTCATTGATTTTGCGATTTCCAACTTGTTGTGTATTGTTTATGTCCAATGGCCAATGAGCAGTGATACTTTTTATCTATATCTTTTCTTCATATGACAACAATTGAAAAGGATTTGCCAGTAGATTGTTGACTTGATTCATGATAATGACTGCTCATTTTGCTTGCTAGCTAATATTTTGAAAGTATGATGTTGACATGATCAGTCCAATCAAAGCTATGGTAGATATAACTTGATTTGACGTCATTTTATCTGTGTCCAATTACTGTGAGGCTTCAAAATAACATGCAAAACAAGCAATACAAACATATATACAGTACAGGTCAAAAGTTTGGACACACCTACTCATTCAAGGGTTTGTAGAATAATAGTGAAGACATCAAAACTATGAAAGAACATGTCAAACCATGTACTAACCAAAAAAGTGTTAAACAAACCAAAATACATTTTTCATTTTTAGATTCTTCAAAATAGCCACCTTTTTCCTTGATGACAGCTTTGCACACATTCTCTGAGCTGGTAACTGGTAACTCTAATGAACGTATTCTCTGCAGCAAAGGTAACTCTGGGTCTTCCTTTCCTGTGGTGGTCCTCATGAGAGCCAGTTTCATCATAACACTTGATGGTGTTTGCGACTGCATTTGAAGAAACTTTCAAAGTTCGTAACATTTTCTGTATTGACTGACCTTCATGTCTTAAAGTAATGATGGACTGTCATTTCTCTTTGCTTATTT
The DNA here is from genome assembly GCF_057628025.1 of Oncorhynchus mykiss. Lineage (NCBI taxonomy): Eukaryota > Metazoa > Chordata > Actinopteri > Salmoniformes > Salmonidae > Oncorhynchus > Oncorhynchus mykiss. The sequence continues at coordinate 65,061,868 of NC_143038.1, forward strand.
GAGCTGTTCTTCCCATAATATGGACTTGGTCTTTTACCAAATAGGGATATCTTCTGTATACCAACTTGTCACCAAACAACTGATTAGCTCAAATGCATTAAGAAGGAATAAAATTCCACAAATTAATTATTAACAAGGCACACCTATTAATTTAAATGCATTCCAGGTGACTACCTCATGAAGCTGGTTGAGAGATTGCCAAGAGTGTGAAACGCTGTCAAAAAGGCAAAGGGTGGCTACTTTGAAGAATCTCAAATATAAAATATATTTGGTTTGTTTAAAAATGTTTGGGTTACTGCATGATTCCATATGTGTAATTTCATAGTTTTGATGTCTTCACTATTATTCGACAATGTAGAAGATAGTAAAAATAAAGAAAACCCTGGAATGATTAGGTGTGTCCAAACTTTTGACTGGTACTGTATATCAACTTTTTAAAAATCTAAAATGGCGTAGCAGTAGGATATGTGTATTTGTCTTTGTCTTATCCCGTGTCTTATCCCGTGTCTTATCCCGTGTCTTATCCTGTCTTTTTCATATATGTCTTAATCTCACATTCTATCTACGAACTAAATATACTTTCCTGCAACCCGCATCGCCCAATGTGGTACGGATATGCTATTTTTATTCCTTATAACTGGAACTTCCATCTGGAGCTAGCCAGCTAACTAGTTACTAGTCTTTGTTAGCCACGGCTAGCGGTCTTCACCTTTTTCTCAGTTACCAGCCAGCCTTAGTCTGGACAACACCTGCCAGTCTGCACAGTGCAATATCAACCCAGAGCATATTGGACTGCTTCTCTCTACCATATCAACGGATTCCTGCCGTTCTGGATAATTACACCAGATCATCGCAGCTAGCTAGCTGCAAACGAGTTTCCGCTGTTAGCTAACTCCTCTGTCCCGAAGCAAGCACCAAATAGCCTTGAGCTAGCCTCGAGCCTGGCCCATATACCAGCTAATTCAAGGGCTACAATACCTCCTTTGTCAATTGGTCTGGACCCTTTATTGTAGACACGGAGCCCCGATAATCAATCATTACTGGACTACCGACGTGATCACCCGATGTGGTCTCAACAAGCTATTCTGTTACGATGTCGCCGAAGAACCAACTACCAGCCCCGGCCCGCTAGCTTTTCTGAACACTGTGTCCCCTGCTCACCTATCATAGTAGTGGCTACCGAACGGCACCCTGACTCACCTATTGCTGCTCTTTTGACCCTATGATCACTCAGCTACACAGCTGATGCCCGCTGTTTTAATAACACGGTTTCAATAACACGGTACCTCATTTTGTTTCCCTGTCGGCCCCAGCCTCGAACTCAGGTCCTGTATGACCCTAACTGACCCGCTCTGCCATTCATCGTCATTTACCCGTTCTTGTCTTAGCTCTCCTGATCAACACCTCTGATTGCTTTATGCCTCTCTCTCATGTCAATATGCCTTGTCTACTGCTATCTTGGCTAGTTCTTATTGTTTTATTTTACTGTAGAGCCCTCAGTTCTGCTCAAAATGCCTTGAACAGCTCTTTTGTCCAACCCCACACACATGCGGAGACCTCACCTGGCTTAACTGGTGCCTCCAGAGACAAAACCTCTCTCATCGTCACTCATCGCCTAGGTTTACCTCCACTGTACTCACATCTTACCATACCATTGTCTGTACATTATGCCCTGAATCTATTCTTCCAGTCCCAGAAATCTGCTCCTTTTATTCTCTGTCCCTAATGCACTCAAGGTTCTAAACGACATCATAACCGCCATCGATAAGAGACATTACTGTGCAGCCGTATTCATCGACATGGCCAAGGCTTTCGACTCTGTCAATCACAACATTCTTATTGGCAGACTCGACAGCCTTGGTTTCTCAAATGATTTTCTCGTCTGGTTTACCAACTACTTCTCTGATAGAGCTCAGTGAGTCAAATCGGAGGGACTGTTGTCCGGTCCTCTGACAGTCTCTATGGGTGTGCCACAGGGTTCAATTCTCGGGCCGACTCTCTTTTCTGTATACATCAATGATGTTGCTCTCGCTGCTGGTGATTCTCTGATCCACCTCTACGCAGACGCCACCATTCTGTATACTTCTGGCCCCTCCTTGGACACTGTGTTAACTAACCTCCAGATGAGCTTCAATGCCATACAACTCTCCTTCCGTGGCCTTCAACTGCTCTTAAACGCAAATAAAACTAAATGAATGCTATTCAATCGATCACTGCCCGCACCTGCCCGCCCGTCCAGCATCACTACTCTGGACGGCTCTGACTTAGAATACGTGGACAACTACAAATACCTGGGTGTCTGGTTAGACTGTAAACTCTCCTTCCAGACTCACATTAAGCATCTCCAATCCAAAATTAAATCTATAATCGGCTTCCTGTATCACAACAAAGCATCCTTCACTCATGCTGCCAAACATACCATTGTAAAACTGACCATCCTACCGATCCTCGACTTCGGCGATGTCATCTATAAAATAGCCTCCAACACTCTACTCAACAAACTGGATGCAGTCTATCACAGTGCCATCCGTTTTGTCACCAAAGCCCCATACACTACCCACCATTGCAACCTGTACGCTCTCGTTGGTGGGCCCTCGCTTCATACTCGTCGCCACATCCACTGGCTACAGGTTATCTACAAGTCTCTGCTAGGTAAAGCCCCGCCTTATCTGAGCACACTGGTCACCTGAGCAGCACCCACTAGTAACACGCGCTCCAGCAGATATATCTAACTGGTCACCCCCAAAGCCAATTCCTCCTTTGGTCGTCTTTCCTTCCAGTTCTCTGCTGCCAATGACTGAAACGAATTGCAAAAATCACTGAAGCTGGAGACTCATATCTCCCTCACTAACTTTAAGCATCAGCTGTCAGAGCAGCTTACTGATCATTGCACCTGTACATTGCTCATCTGTAAATAGCCCACCTTTGCACTCAAATATCTATACTTGCACGTTCATCATCTGCACATCTATCACTCCAGTGTTTAATTGCTATATTGTAATTATTTTGCCACTATGTCCTGTTAATTGCCTTACCTCTCTAATCTTATTACATTTGCACACACTGAATATAGATCTTTCTATTCTGTTATTGACTGTACGTTTGTTTATCCCATGTGTTGTTGTGTCACGGCCGTCCTCCTCTTCGTCTGAAGAGGAGAGGTGAGAAGGATCAGAGGACCAATATGCGGCGTGGTAAGTGTCCATGGTAAAATCTTTAATAAAGAAAGACTGAACACTATACAAACGAGTAACAAAAACAATAAACCAAATTCGACCGTGAAGCTACAAAATGAGACCTGTGCTGAAACAAGCCATCAACATAGACAATCACCCACAAACAAACAGTGCAACCCAGGCTACCTAAGTATGATTCTCAATCAGAGACAACTAATGACACCTGCCTCTGATTGAGAACCATACTAGGCCGAAAACATAGAAAAACAAACATAGACTGCCCACCCAACTCACGCCCTGACCATACTAAATAAATACAAAACAACGGAAATAAAGGTCAGAACGTGACAGTACCCCCCCCCCAAAGGTGCGGACTCCGGCCGCAAAACCTTGACCTATAGGGGAGGGTCTGGGTGGGCGTCTGTCCGCGGTGGCGGCTCTGGCGCGGGACGCGGACCCCACCTCATCATTGTCTTAGTCCGCCTTATTGTCCGCCTCCGTGGCTTTCTCAGCATGACCACCCCTCTCAATGACCCCACTGGACAGAGGGGCAGCTCGGGACAGAGGGACAGCTGCTCGGGACAGAGAGACAGCTGCTCGGGACAGAGAGACAGCTGCTCGGGACAGAGAGACAGCTGCTCGGGACAGAGAGACAGCTGCTCGGGACAGAGAGACAGCTGCTCGGGACAGAGAGACAGCTGCTCGGGACAGAGAGACAGCTGCTCGGGACAGAGAGACAGCTGCTCTGGGCAGAGGGGCTCCGGCAGCGGCGCCGGACAGGCGGGGGGCTCCGGCAGCGGCGCCGGGCAGGCGGGGGGCTCCGGCAGCGGCGCCGGGCAGGCGGGAGGCTCCGGCAGAGGCGCCGGGCAGGCGGGAGGCTCCGGCAGAGGCGCCGGACAGGCGGGAGGCTCCGGCAGCGGCGCCGGACAGGCGGGACCACCTGCAGGGAGGAGACAGAGAGACAGCCTGGTGCGTGGGGCTGCCACAGGTACCACCAGGCTGGGGAGCCCTTCAGGAGGCTTGGGGTTAGGAGGAGGCACCTGAAGGACCGGGCTGTGGGGGAGCACTGGAGCTCTGGTGCGCAACCTTGGCACCACCTCCCCAGGCTGGATAACCACTCTAGCCCGGACCCTCCAGAGTGCAGGCACAGGTTGAACCGGGCTGTGGGTAAGCACGGGAGATCTAGTGCTTACTACACGCACCTCTCCCTTAGGCTCCATTCCCACATTCGCCCGGCACGAGCGGAGCGCAGGCAGAGGACGCACTGCACCCTCCCAGCGCCCCGGAGACACAGCACGCAGAGCCGGCGCAGGATACCCTGGACCAAAACTGCGTACCGGCGACCAGACCCGCTGAGCAGGCACCATACGCCCTGGCTCGATGCCCGCACTCGCATGACACTCTCGGGGGGCTGTCCTATAGCGCACCGGGCTATGGCCACGTACTGGCGACACCGTGCGCTTAACCGCATAACACGGTGCCTGCCCAGTATCGCGCTGCTTATAATAAGCACGAGGAGTGAGCGCAGGTCTGCTACCTGGCTTAGCTCCACCCCTCGTGTGCCCCCCCCAAAAAAATTTTTGGGGCTGTCTCTCGTACCTGTCGCACTGCCGTGCTGCCTCCTCATATCGCCGCCGCTCAGCTTTCGCTGCCTCCAGCTCTGCTTTGGGGCGGCGATATTCCCCAGCCTGTGCCCAGGGTCCCTCTCCGTTCAGTATCTCCTCCCATGTCCAGGAGTCCTGTGATACCGGCCGCTGTTGTTGCTGCTGCTGCTGCTGCTGTCGTCGCTGTTTTCTACCACGCCGCTTGGTCCTTGGTTGGTGGGTGATTCTGTCACGGCCGTCCTCCTCTTCGTCTGAAGAGGAGAGGCGAGAAGGATCAGAGGACCAATATGCGGCGTGGTAAGTGTCCATGGTAAAATCTTTAATAAAGAAAGACTGAACACTATACAAACGAGTAACAAAAACAATAAACCAAATTCGACCGTGAAGCTACAAAATGAGACCTGTGCTGAAACAAGCCATCAACATAGACAATCACCCACAAACAAACAGTGCAACCCAGGCTACCTAAGTATGATTCTCAATCAGAGACAACTAATGACACCTGCCTCTGATTGAGAACCATACTAGGCCGAAAACATAGAAAAACAAACATAGACTGCCCACCCAACTCACGCCCTGACCATACTAAATAAATACAAAACAACGGAAATAAAGGTCAGAACGTGACATGTTGTTTGTGTCGCACTGCTTTGCTTTATCTTGGCCAGGTCGCAGTTGTAAATGAGAACTTGTTCTCAACTTGCCTACCTGGTTAAATAAAGGTGAAATAAAAAAATATGCCCCACCTGGATTTTCTGAGATGAGCCACCTGGACAGCTGATGACATTGGACATTGGCACCACCGAAGAATTTCTCACAAACTGTCAGAAACTGTCTCATCTGCATGCTCCTCACCAGGGTCTTAACCTGATTGCAGTTCGACGTCGTAACCGACTTCAGTGGGCAAATGCTCACCTTCGATGGCCACTGGGACGCTGGAGAAGTGTGTCCTTCACAGATGAATTCCGGTTTCAACTGTACCGGGCAGATGGCGTGTATGGTGTCGTGTGGGCGAGCGGTTTGCAGATGTCAACGTTCTGAACAGAGTGCCCCATGGTGGCGGCGGGGTTATGGTATGGGCAGGCATAAACTATGGACATTGAACACAATTGCATTTTTGTGATGGCAATTTGAATGCACAGAGATACCGTGGCAAGATCCTGAGGCCCATTGTTGTGCTATTCATCTGCCACCATCACCTCATCTTTCAGCATATTAATGCACAGCGCCATGTCGCAAGGATCTGTACACAATTACTGGAAGCGGAAAATGACCCAGTTCTTCCATGGCCTGCATACTCATCAGACATGTCACCCATTGAGCCCGTTTGGGATGCTCTGGATCGACGTGTACAACAGCGTGTTCCAGTTCCTGCCAATATCTCGCAACTTCACACAGCCATTGAAGATGAGTAGGATAAGATTCCACAGGCCACAATCAACAGCCTGATCAACTCTATGCAAAGGAGATGTGTCGCTCTGCATGAGGCAAATGGTGGTCACCCCAGATATTGACTGGTTTTCTGATCCACACCCCCACTTTTTTAAAGGTATCTGTGACCAACAGATGCATATCTGTATTCCCAGTCGTGAAATCCATAGATTAAGGCCTAATCAATTTACTTCAATTGACTGATTTCCTTATATGAACTGTAATTGAGTAAAGACTTTGAAATTGTTGCATGTTGTGCTTTTATTTTTGTTCTGTGTAGAGGTTAACCTTATGTCTGGCCAGTTGCTCTCTTTAGCTACAATCATTGCCTCTTAAAATGTCTCTATGAACATATCCAAGGTATGATCAATTGCAGCAAAAACAAAATGACATATCTGTTTTGTTTTGACCCAATTAGAGTCAAGGAAATGTATTCAATGTGTCAAGATTGGGGGAACCTGGAGAAGGTCATTGTATTATATACAATGTAAATATGAATAGCATAGATAATAGAACAATTGGGAGAAGTATAGATCCACTTTCAAGTGTGTTGAAAGTATTTATCATTTGACCAAATGTAATTTTTCTGAATTCGTTCAGTTTTGGCCAAAGTTATTGTTTGATATGACCCAGGAGCAGTATAAACCTCTTTGAACGTCTTTGGTTGGAATTGGATAACAGGATGAATTGATGATTGCCGAGTTGTTCTTTCCCAATAAAGTCCTCTTTTTAAAATAACTCCTCTCTTCCACGCCCAGATTCACACATCTGTGTTAAGCTGCTCTGTGACACAGATAAATGGGACGATTGGGGACAGCAGAAAAAGTACTCCAAGTCCTCTCTCCCCTTCACAGAAAACAATCCATCACTAACCCCCCAACCCTGGGCCTCTCTCTGTCCTGTCTGCAAATCACTTGATTCCCAATCTTGATTCCACATTCCCATTTTCTTGTGGACTGATTGATCATCCGCTCCCATGACTGCTGGTTACTTTTAGACACACAAACCCAACCTGTGTGTAATTATTCTCTGAGGGTCCCCCTCCTGCTGGATCTAAACTTTGGCTGGTGTTTGATCACACTACGATGCCATCTTCTACTGGGATAGAACCATGTCACTGGAAATGAAGTGGTTCTCTTTCTTTTGGTTTTTTTTGCGGGGGGGGGGGGGGGGGGGGGGTTGCATTGGGTAATGGAGCTTGTCCTACAACCCAATGTGCAAAAACTGGTTGAATCAACGCTGTTCCATGTCATTTCAACCAAAAATGTAATGTGATGATGTTGAATAAACATGGAAAATGTATTGGATTTGGAAAAATCATCAACCTAAGGATTTTTTCTTTTTTTTTACCCAACTTTTAACCTTAATCCAATGAAAATAATTGTTAATTTCAGTGGGAAGTGTGTGCAGTGTTGTGTCTTCTTGAAGTAAAGGAACAGGTATATTATACAACCTGCTATCTATTGAACCATACTTTCTAATATAAAGTCTGGCTTGATTAAACACCAGTGTCCTCTTTTCATACCTTTCATAGATATTTTGGTTATAAAGGAACAATCCTGAGGAGAAAAGTGTGAAGTGCATATTTCATGGTGCAGTTTTTTAATTAGATATAAGCTGAGGAAGATCTTGTGAAAACAAGAGAGGGGGGGGGGGGGGGATTGAAGGCTCTTGTTAATTCCATTGCTGTCCGCCTGCATTTAACTGCTCATTAATCTGAGACAGAACACACCCTGTTGTCTTACTGAGCATCTTTTGTGAAAACCAGCCGTAGCATTTTCTGCAGGCAGAGTTAAGAAATTTGGAGGCAGAGCTGTGCGGAGAGAGAGAGAACACTAACAGCATACTGAAGCCCCACTCTCACTCCACACAACATGCCCAAACCTAAAAGAAATCCATACAATTTTTGAGTTCTTGTTTTTGGACTGTGACCTTCAATGTGTCCTACAGTATATGAATACCAATGAGGTTGTGCCTGTTCATCATTACAACTCATATAGTTTGAGGTCATATAACTTTCTTTAAAAATCCAAAGCTAAAGAATGGGCCAATTTCTGGGAAGACAATCAGAGAACATATATATACAGTGCCTTCAGAAAGTATTCATACCCCTTGACAATAACCCATAATGACAAAGCAAAAACAAGTTTTTAGAAATATTAAAAATGTATACAAAAACAGAAATAATACATTTACATAAGTATTCAGACCCTTTACCCAGTACTTTGTTGAAGCACCTTTGGCAGCGATTACAGCATCGAGTCTTCTTGGGTATGACGCTACAAACCTTGTGTTTCTTTTTATTTTTTTATTAATCCATTTTAGTATAAGGGAGTAATGTAACAAAACGAGGAAAAGTCAAGGGGTCTGAATACTTTCCGAAGCCACTGTTAATACATTATTATACATTATATATATTTTTAAGTACAATAATTTCCAATTCATGTTTCGCACACATGTAACACAATCTCCTGTATTACTTCCATCTAGGGTTGCAAAGCTAATGGTAATTTACCAAGGTTACCGGAATCTTCAGTATCTTTGTTAATTAGCGAAAAATCTATGGCAATATATTGTAATTTTGGTAATTTATAATTAAATAACTTTTTTAACGGTATATTATTTCTGTGCCCATATTGTTCAGTTTCTTGTAGATAGACCAAATGGTTCAAGATAAAATTGCCTAACAATTGAAAAAAGCATCTAATCAACTGTGGCATTATTTTAAATGAACGTTGCACCTCTTCAAATGATTACGTTTTTTTTTATACAACTGCCACCAGTTTGACGCCAAAACATTGACAACAAATACATCTTGACATAGTAAAATATATAAATGATATTTCATGCTGAAACCCTCATATTAATTAAAAACAGGAATGGTATTCACTAAATTCATGGTTTATATTTAGGATAATGTTTTACAGCTTTGGCATTCTATTTTTTTGTAATTAAATAATCTTATTCATTGATTTCATGTTTTAGATGTGACAAGGCCACACTTAGCACCAGAGATTATAACAGACGCCTGTGTTAATCTGAAGTACTTTAAAGGGCCACTATGTCTTCTGATAGATTACATAAAATCCTTGAAGATACAAACATTCTGTTAGTTCACACACACACACGATTATACTATTTCAGTACTATTGATTCTTTCTGTATCGATGATTTGTGTGTCCTTCCCTCACTAGATAACATATTCATCGCACCATCATTTGAAACATCATTCTGTTTTGCGAAGGGGTTGGGTTGATGTTGAAATAGATGCAGCATGTTTTTTTCCCCATCTCAATTACACTAATGGAATGTTTGCTTACTGAATACATCACTATGCATGCACAGACAACATTCATTGTAATTTCATGACACACATTTATTTTGGAGCACAGTAACTATGTCACTGGCAATTGCACGAGAGGTTGTGTTTTGGTCATTAACGGAGAGTAATTGGAAATCTATATGCTCTTTGTTGGAGTGAAGTGACCGTCATCCAGCAACACATGCACATTCTTTACAGAACGTCCGGCCAACGCAAAGAGCAAAGAATCCGAAGGAAGGTGGATGAGAGAGAGAGGCCAAGCCCTCTAACAATCAGTCTGTCTGTCTGGCTAGAAGTGGTGGCCCTAGTCTGGAGAGCCAGGCCATGCTCCCCCCGTCCCTCCATCCTTGCTCTGTCCTGCAGGGTGTGGAGGTAGGGAAGTTGGGCGGGGGATATTAGGAAGTCTCCAATCTCCTGGTGCCTTGAGCCCCTGTCAATACCTCTCCAACTCTGCCGAGAGGAGCCTACCTCTCAGCTGGCTGAGTTAGGGGTGAGGGATGGTGGGGTGGGGACCCGTCTCAGTATCAGACAGCCATTAATCCACTGCCCGAGCAGACAGCATCCATCTCCCCTCGGCACATGTTTGACAGTGGGTAAAAACACTGCAGATACCGGGGCCTCGGATCAATCCCTTCGCTCCCCCTTCCCATGCAAGGAGTCATCCATCAGCCCCTGGTGCTTGTTGTTGTTGTGCTTTCATCAGTCGCCATCGGACCCTCCCGACTGGTGCAGCGGTCTAAGGCACTGCATCTCAGTGCTAGAGGTGTCACTTACAGAACATGGTTCGATCCCGGGCTGTATCACAACTGGCTGTGATCAGGAGTCCCATATGGCAGTGCAAAATTGGCCCAGTTTCGTCTGCGTTAGGGGAGGGTTTGGCCGGGGTAGACCGTCATTGTAAGATAAGAATTTGTTCTTAACTGACTTGCCTAGTCAAATAAAGGTTAAATAAAATATAAAATAACAGTGTTTGTCCAGTCCTGGTCTGTGTCCCACCCAGGGAAAGGGCCACGTTCACCTTCACAGGGAGGGTGAAGGTACAGTAAAAACCATTAGTAGGAATAACCCGTGTGCCCTACTGTTCTCTGCACTCTCCCCTGTATGTCCCTGGAATTCAAATGATACCTGCCTGGCTAAGGAGAGGAAGCAGTGCCCCTGTTGCTGACATGTTGGTGGCAGGCAGCAGTGAGTTTTGTCCTCTGAGTGTTTCTACCAGCACACTGCATTCTCAGGAGTGATTGGTGCTGGGAGGGACAGGGCCTCTCTCCTTCAAATGGCCTACAAAGAGGATGGTGATGATGTTTGGAATTGGTTATTTAGCCAGCTGAGCTGAGGTACATTACTACATACCTCTCTTTCTGGGAGTCCCTTTTAGTCTTCAGTCTTAGTTATCCTGTATTGGGGATGGACTACTGGGCCTGGGTCTACAGCAAACCAAGCCAGGAAAGCAAGCAGCACCTCTAATGATGTAAATTAACTCACTTAACTTTCTTGTAGTCTCAGCTACAGTGCTGCAGGGGCTGCAGCAGGGGGCGTGAGTATCACTCAACACCAAATAAACCCACTGTGCTGTTCTCCTCCTCCAGTCTTCTAATCATTATTTCATTAGAGGAAAAATGCTACCAGGCTTTAATGACTCTGGCTTGTTTAAAATGTGACGGACTGGTCTGTGCCAGTGATAAAACGTCTGATTACTTCAATAAATACTGCTACACACTAAACCCTAAAGAATGGAGCTAAATAAATGGACCAATAACTTTTGCTGAAGTTTCCTATTTTCCTATCCATTTGTATGCTAAGCATGTGCCGCAGGGTCCCTCCCCTCCCCTTTAATTTCTGCTATCCTTTTTTTTATCCATTTTCTTTTTATCTCAGATAAGTTATTTGAATGCCTCTACATCTTATTTCAATCTTAGACCAAAGAGTGTGTGCGACATCAATTATTCAATAGAAACCAAGCAGTAAAATATACCAATATTGATTAAACAGTCACTGCACCTGCAAGATTATGTTTTAATATAGTAAACACATAGTGTGGATAGGAAGCACTACCATGCAGGGGAGAGGACGCACAGGGAGAGGAGGTAGAGGGCAGGTAAACAGGTCTTCTATAAATTGCAATATGATGAGGGATGGGGAAGTGAGAAGGACTAGTTCGGCTAAACCAGTCAATAGGCCAACTGCAACACTGGGCCGTCTCTAAAAGCCTCTTATGGAGAATATATTTTTGATGACAGGTTATTTAGAGGTTAGTGGGCACCCAAGGCAGAGTCATAAACAGTCTAAATCACACTATGTAGTCCAGCCTAATAGTGTCAGCGGGGAGTTTACACTATCATATCCTCCACTGTTGCTGCCTGCCTGCCTGCCTGCCTGCCTGCCTGCCTGCCTGCCTGCCTGCCTGCCTGCCTGCCTGCCTGCCTGCCTGCCTGCCTTCCTGCCTGCCTGCCTGCTAAACCAGACCTGGGTTCAAATAGCATTTGTCTGGTGCAGTGGAACCAATGGGCTCAAGTAAACACTTAATATACAGCATTTAACCCTTGTGTGGTGTTCATGTTTTTGTTATTCACGCAATGTTCGCAGGTCAACATTATCAGGTTTTTAAAACAATACAAGCATTACGATGTATGTAAAAAATACTTTGACTTCAATTTCAAGGAATATAGTCAGCATACATGGTTAATATTTGCTATCTCTGCTAGATCACATTTATCAATAAAAGTGGCATTCGTTTTTTTTTTTTTATAAAATGTGCATTTATAATCAAGACATGGGTGGAATAAATCATGTTTCTCTTGAACAAATATAACGGTTTTCACTATTGATGTGTATTGCTTTGAACTGAACCAATTGGAAGGACAAATTTTACATACAGTATTTTATGGAAATGATAATTGAGCCCCATTGAACACAAATTAAGGTCGGTCTACACACCACATGACAGACAGAGTTTTACTGTGTGTGAGTTGCAAAATTCTGTCCTTTTTGGGGCCACACACATGGCAGTGCTTCTTTTTGTTGCTAAAGGCTGCAATCTAGAATGATAAAAACACTTAGTTCAGGAATTGTATTACTAATATCTCAATCACTCACTCACTCACATATATAGTTACAGCAGGCCAAGATAAGAGAGTGTTTTTTTACCTTTATTTAACCAGGTAGGCCAGTTGACCAGGTAGGCCAGTTGACCAGGTAGGCCAGTTGACCAGGTAGGCCAGTTGAGTGAGGTAGGCCAGTTGACCAGGTAGGCCAGTTGAGAACAAGTACTCATTTGCAACTGCGACCTGGCCAAGATAAAGCAAAGCAGTGCGACAATAAACAACAACACAGAGTTAAACGTGGAATAAACAAAAGTACAGTCAATAACACACTAGAAAAATCAACAGTTGAAGTCAGAAGTTCACATACACTTAGGTTGGAGTCATTAAAACTCATTTTTCAACCACTCCACACATTTCTTGTTAACAAACTGTAGTTTTGGCAAATCGGTTAGGACATCTACTTTGTGCATGACACAAGTCATTTTTCCAACAATTGTTTACAGACAGATTATTTGACTTATAATTCACTGTATCACAATTCCAGTGGGTCAGAAGTCTACATACACTAAGTTGACTGTGCCTTTAAACAGCTTGGAAAATTCCAGAAAATTATGTCATGGCTTTAGAGGCTTATGATAGGCCAATTGACATCATTTGAGTCTCATTTGAGTCAATTGGAGGTGTACCTGTGGATGTATTTCAAGACCTACCTTCAAACTCAGTGCCTCTTTGCTTGACATCATGGGAAAATCAAAAGAAATCAGCCAAACCTACAGAAAAACAATTGTAGACCTCCACAAGTCTGGCTCATCCTTGGGAGCAATTTCCAAATGCCTGAAGGTAGCATGTACATCTGTACAAACAATAGTGTGCAATTATAAACACCATGGGACCATGCAGCCATCATACCACTCAGGAAGGAGGCGCGTTCTGTCTCCTAGAGATGAACGTACAATGGTACGAAAAGTGCAAATCAATCCCAGAACAACAGCAAAGGACCTTGTGAAGATGCTGGAGGAAACAGGTACAAATGTATATATATCCACAATAAAACAAGTCCTACATCGACATAACCTTAAAGGCCGCTCAGCAAGGAAGAAGCCACTGTTCCAAAACCGCCATTAAAAAAGCCAGACTATGGTTTGCAACTGCACATGGGGACAAAGATCGTACTTTTTGGAGACATGTCCTCTGGTCTGATGAAACAAAAATATAACTGTTATGCCATAGTGACCATCGCTATGTCGCAAATGGGTCTTCCAAATAGACAATGACCCCAAGCATACTTCCAAAGTTGTGGAAAAATGGCTTAAGGGCAACAAAGTAAAGGTATTGGAGTGGCCATCACAAAGCCCTGACCTCAATAATATTGAACATTTGTGGGCAGAACTGAAAAACCTTGTGTGAGCAAGGAGGCCTACAAACCTGACTCAGTTACACCAGCTCTGTCAGGAGGAATGGGCCAACATTCACTCAACTTATTGTGGGAAGCTTGTGGAAGGCTGGCTACCCAAAATGTTTGACCCAAGTTAAACAATTTAAAGGCAATGCTACCAAATACTAATTGAGTGTATGTAAACTTCTGACCCACTGGGAATGTGATGAAAGAATTAAAAGTTGAAATAAATAATTCTCCAATATTATTCTGACATTTCACATTCTTAAAATAAAGCGGTGATCCTAACTGACCTAAGGCAGGGAATTTTTACTAGGATTAAATGTCAGGAATTGTGAAAAACTGAGTTTAAATGTATTTGGCTAAGGTATATGTAAACTTCTGACTTCAAATGTATATACAATGTGTGCAAATGGAGTAAGGAGGTACGGCAATAAATAGCCCATAGTAGCGAAGTAATTACAATTTAGCAAATGAACACTAGAGTGATAGATGTGCAGATGATGATGTGCAAGTAGAAATACTGGTGCAAAAAAGCAACAAAAAAAAGTAAATAAAAAAAATATGGGGATGAGGTAGATAATTGGATGGGCTATTCACAGATAGGCTGTGTACAACTGCAGCGACCGGTAAGCTGCCCAGATAGCTGATGCTTAAAGTTAGTGAGGGAGACAGTCTCCAACTTCAGTGATTTTTGCAATTCGTTCCAGTCATTGGTAGCAGGTAACTGGAAGGAAAGGCGGCCAAAAGGGGTGTTGGCTTTGGGGATGACCAGTGAGATGTACCTGCTGGAGCACGTGCTACGGGTGGGTGTTGTTATGGTGACCAGTGAGCTGAGATAAGGTGGAGCTTTACCTAGCAAAGATAGATGACCTGGAGCCAGTGGATCTGGCGACGAATATGTAGCGAGGGCCAGCCGACGAGAGCATACAGGTCACAGTGGTGGGTGGTATATGGGGCTTTGGTGACAAAATGGATGGCACTGTGATAGACTGCATCCAGTTTGATGAGTAGAGTGTTGGAGGCTATTTTGTAAATGACCCGAACACCACATATGTCATGTAAATGTGTAGAAGGGTGCACCGTGTACACTCAATGAAAATGTGTTCTTTTACATGTTCTTCACATAAAAATGAGGCCATTGAGTCTCAGATTGAAACAATTAATTATTATATCATTTTTATTTTAGTAAGCATTGAAAATTGTTTCCACAAACCCGAACACCACACACAGGTAAAAATATTTTCCCTTATAGTGGTTTTAACCCCAGACTAGATTCTACTTATTCAGACCCCATTTTGATCCATTTAGCATGACATTTTATATCACGTTTCAGGTAAGACCCAGATGCAGACAGTGTCAAAGTAACAAAAGTTTAATACTAGTACAGGGGCTGACAAAACGACAGGTCAGAGCAGGCAGAGGGACAATAATCCAGTGTGGTGTGGCAAGGTACAGAATGGCAGGCAGGCTCAGGGTCAGGGTAGGCAGAATGGTCAAAACCGGGAAAACTAGGAAACAGGAACTAGACTGGTAGGTTACACGAAACAAAACGAACTGGGAACAGACAAACATAGAACACAGGTATACATACACTGGGGATAATGGGGAAGACTGGTGACACCTGGAGGGGGGTGGAGACAAGCACAAAGACAGGTTAAATAGATCAGGGTGTGTTAATATGCCTACCCTGCAGAGATCAATTCAGCCTCATGCATTCTCAATTCTATACCACTGACTACTGTCCCTATAGGTCAATGGAGCGCTGCTCAGCTGAGCATACTGAAGGTGCAGGAGAAGAGATATGCAATAATAGTTAAACTCTCCTTTTGGCCTCTCTCTCTCTCTTTCTGAGAAGAGAACAGTGCGTCATTTCCCTCTTTTGCTATGCAGAACCCAGCCTGTTATCCATGTGACCCCCAGAGCAGAGCAGTGTCCTGGGGCCAGAGGTCTGGCTGTCTGGGGAGAATACAAAATCAACTGATCGCGTGCCCTTTGACTCATTACTGTATCTCTCTCACACCTACCTGGGGAAGATTTTACAGTATTGTACTGTAAATCGTGAATACATTGAAATGCACCGTTAATTTGCATCCAATGTCTGAATGGGAGGTTTGAGGGTTGCCGTCACAAAGTTCTAGTGTCGCTAGGGAGTTTGTTGCAAGTTCTGTTCCTATCTCTATTTTCATGTTGAGTAATTGGGGGTAAAGATAGAGGACCTGGCAACCTGGTTAATAGAAGATCAACTAAAGTAGGTTGTACTAGGCCTATTTATTTACCAGTCCCGGTGATGATACAATCCAGATGTTATTTACAAAATATAGCCTACAGATGATTAAAAATAATCAGCAAAAGTGCTTGATTGAAAAACTCTAAAGTTACTGGGCCAATACTGTATTAACTCGACCATGCCCGGCTCCAGGAAGACTTGACCGAGGGGGCATTTTAAATCCATAGGGAACACAACTAGTATTGATTTAGAGCCCTAATAAAAGGCAGATTGGCCCTACTACTGAAATGTAGCCGTACACATCAATAACCGTTGTTTCATAGAATAACATAACAAAGATATGCTCCCCACTACTACATACAAGTGTATCTGAAATGCATTCGTAGCTGCTGTAGGCCTACACATAATTTACTCCTAGCAACACGCACAGGTCAGATGTTCAGGATGAGCACAACTGTGCTGGCAATGATTCTTACAGCCTTCAATAATTACAACTATAGGCTACATTGATGTAAAATGTGTGACACTACACAATAAGAGTAACCTACAGTAAGAACCTGCAGTAAGAACCTACAGTAAGCCAATCACTTATCCAGGCGCGCAATATTTTCCATGTGGGAGAGTTTCCTACACAAATACTATAGCAAGAGAGCAGGGTAGATGCGAAAAATGTGTGTGTCATTGAAGAGAAGCCCCACGAAGACTGGTATCCCAAGATGCTCTCATTAAAACAGCATACACCGTAACAATCGATTCAGGACCATGGACAGAAAGAAGGCTATCGCCAGTCAACAAGATGAAAGGATAACTTTAGATGAGCTGCCAATTTCAGCACCATCGGAGTGGACAGCCAGGACAACAGGGGCACTGAGCCAGGGCTCACCTCAGAGCACAACCAATTAGACTGCATTGGTAATTGTACATTGGTAATTGTCCCTATTCCCATCAAATAATGCAAAGCTGTATATCTATCAATAGCAATTAGACCCACAAATGCAAGCAATGGCATTAAGAATCACAGCTAATCTAAAATATGCATTGAAGTAAAAAGCAAAGGACTAAACTATAGCCTACACTACATTCAAAAAGGAACCAAACAAACAGTAGGCTTAGGCCTTCATGAAGGAAAACCAATAAATAAATCATTATGGCATGGTGGCCAGGGCTATAAAGGTTGTAGCTTACCATTTAGAAGACCTGCAGCCTCCTTGATGCTTTGTTGAAACTCATGAGAAGTTTTTGATTCCATTCTCCTTCCTGGCTAATTGTACTTGTCAGGTCCCTCTCAAATCCCAGCTGGACAAGCTGGGCTTTTCTTTGATGTATCATGCACTGTTTTCAGAATCTGGTTTCACTGAAAAGGTTCTTCAGGGTGGAGAACACCTTTTCACACATTGCTGAGTAACCCCAAAATGTTTAATCGTGTTTCAATGCCAACCGCACAGTCGGGAAATGGTGACAAAGCCCTGCCGTATCTTTGAAGAACACTGGGTGGGGTCCATTTGTTGTTGCTGGCTGTGGTTGTGATTTGACTTTGTAAGAATGTACCAGCCACAATAAACTCTTCCTCCACCAGTTCAGTTTTTGATAGATTCAACAGGTCGTCAGGTGCTAGTGGCTGGAGTAACGGAGGTGCAGGCGCTTGTTGTGATGTTATCCTGGTGCTCCTGTGTCTTCTCCATCTTATTGGTCAGCTGGTGGTGTGGGTAGGTGTGCAGGTATTACATTTGATGCTAAGCTCCTCAGCCTCAGTGGTCAGGCCTGCAGGCTGGTCGGTGAACTTGGCGTCGCTATCGACATGGTGGTCCTCAGGTTATTGCTCTTGGCAGTGCCCAGCCATTTTGGATATCCATGTTGATCAAAGCTTAACCAACGAGCTATAATTATTCACCTTGCCGCTACCAAAACTTAATGAAACAAGTAGCTGCTACCTAGCCTAAGCCTATTATTAGCTGTAGCTGTCAGCAAAAGTGAACAACTTTCCCCCATCTGTTAGAAACAAATCCCTGCAATGAGCTTCCTAAACAAGGTAATGAATTCCGGTACCTTATGACATTGCATGGCTTGGTGCCTAATCAGAATGCATTTGGGGATTTTGAACTACTGGCTGACTCA
This sequence comes from Oncorhynchus mykiss, assembly GCF_057628025.1. Taxonomy (NCBI): domain Eukaryota; kingdom Metazoa; phylum Chordata; class Actinopteri; order Salmoniformes; family Salmonidae; genus Oncorhynchus; species Oncorhynchus mykiss. The sequence continues at coordinate 65,080,183 of NC_143038.1, forward strand.
TTAAACACATGCTTCATGTGTAAATTATGTCTGAGTGTTGGTTAGTGCCCCTGGCTATCTGTAAAATAATATAACAAGAACATGTGGTCTGGTTGGCTTAATATAAGGAAAGTAAAATTATTTATTTATTATTTTTACTTTTGATACTTAAGTATTTTTTTTAGCAATTTAATTTACTATTTATACGTACAGTACCAGTCAAAAGTTTGGACAGACCTATTCATTCAAGGGTTTTTCTTTATTCTATTTCCTACATTGTAGAATAATAGTGTAAAATAAATAAAGTTATCAAAACTATGAAGTAACACATATGGAACCAAGTAGGAAGCAAAAAAGTGTTAAACAAATCAAAATATATTTTAAATTCTTCAAAGTAGCGACCCTTTGTCTTGATCAAATCAAATCACGTTTATTTATATAGCCCTTCGTACATCAGCCTCTAGAGAGTTGACAACAGCATGTCTAGGACAGGTAGCACGTCCGGTGAACAGGTCAGGATTACATAGCCACAGGCAGAACAGTTGAAACTGGAGCAGCAGCACGGCCAGGTGGACTGGGGACAGCAAGGAGTCCTCATGCCAGGCAGTCTTGAGGCATGGTCCTAGGGCTCAGGTCCTCCGAGAGAGAGAAAGAAAGAGAGAATTAGAAAGAGCATACTTAAAATTCAGGACACCAGATAAGAAAGGAGAAGTACTCCAGATATAACAATTGACCCTAGCCCCCTCGACACAAACTAATGCAGCATAAATGCTGGAGGATGAGACAGGAGGGGTCTGGAGACACTGTGGCCCAATCCAAACGATACCACGGACAGGGCCAAACAGGAAGGATACAACCCCACCCACTTTGCCAATGCACAGCCCCCACACCACTAGAGGGATATCTTCAACCATCAACTTACCATCCTGAGACAAGGCTGAGTATAGCCCACAAAGACCTCCGCCACGGCACAACCCAATGGGGGGGAGGGGGCGCCAACCCAGACAGGATGACCACATCAGTGAATCAACCCACTCAGGTGATGCACCCCTCCAGGGACGGCATGAGAGAGCCCCAGTGAGCCAGTGACTCAGCCCCTGTAATAGGGTTAGAGGCAGAGAATCCCAGTGGAAAGAGGGGAACCTACCAGGCAGAGACAGCAAGGGCGGTTCGTTGCTCCAGAGCCTTTCCGTTCACCTTCCCACTCCTGGGCCAGACTACACTCAATCATATGACCCACTGAAGAGATGAGTCTTCAGTAAAGACTTAAAGGTTGAGACTGAGTTTGCGTCTCTGACATGGGTAGGCAGACCGTTCCATAAAAATGGAGCTCTATAGGAGAAAGCCCTGCCTCCAGCTGTTTGCTTAGAAATTCTAGGGACAATTAGGAGGCCTGCGTCTTGTGACCGTAGCGTATGTGTAGGTATGTACGGCAGGACCATATCAGAGAGATAGGTAGGAGCAAGCCCATGTAATGCTTTGTAGGTTAGCAGTAAAACTTTTGTAGGTTAGCAGTATAACCTGTATTGGACTTGTTAATGTGTGAAAGTTAAATATTTCTAAATAATATTTTTTAATTCCCTGCGCCACCTTTTCAGCTGAATGGGGGGGGGGGGGGGGGGGGTGAAAATCTGTGAAAATCTGTCCTTTGGTCTGATGAGTCCTAATTTGACATGTTTGGTTCAAACCGCCGTGCCTTTGTGATGCGCAGAGTAGGTGAATGAATGATCTCTTCATGTGTGGTTCCCACTGGGAAGCATGGAGGAATAGGTGTGATGGTGCTTGGAACTCCTTCAAGACTGTTGGAAAAGCATTCCTCGTGAAGCTGGTTGAGAGAATGCCAAGAGTGCGCAAAGCTGTCATCAAGGCAAAGGGTGGCTACTTTGAAGAATCTAAAATCTAGAATATTTTGATTTGTTTGACACTTTTATGTTTACTACATGCTTCCATATGTGTTGTTTCATAGTTTTGATGTCTTCATTATTACTTTACAGTGTAGAAAATAGTAAAAATATAGAAAAACCATACCGTTGAAGTCGAAGGTTTACATACACCTTAGCCAAATACATTTAAACTCAGTTTCACAATTCCTGACATTTCATTCTCTTAAAGATTCCCTGTCTTAGGTCAGTTAGGATCACCACTTTATTTTAATAATGTGGAATATCAGAATAATAGTCGAGAGAATGATTTATTTGAGCTTTTATTTCTTTCATCACATTCCCAGTGGGTCAGAAGTTTACATAAACTCAATTAGTATTTGGTAGCATTGCCTTTGAATTGTTTAACTTGTGTCAAACGTTTCGTGTAGCCTTCAACAAGCTTCCCACAATAAGTTGGGTGAATTTTGGCCCATTCCTCCTGACAGAACTGATGTAACTGAGTCAGGTTTGTAGGCCTCCTTACTCTCACACGCTTTTTCAGTTTTGCTCACAAATGTTGATTGAGGTCAGGGCTTTGTGATGGCCACTCCAAAACCTTGACTTTATTGTCCTTAAGCCATTTTGCCACAACTTTGGAAGTATGCTTGGGGTCATTGTTCATTTGGAAGAACCATTTGCCACCAAGCTTCAACTTCCTGACTGATGTCTTGAGATGTTGCTTCAATATATTCACATAATTTTCCTTTCTCATTTTGCCATCTATTTTGTGAAGTGCACCAGTCCCTCCTGCAGCAAAGCACCCCTACAACATGATGCTGCCACCCTTGTGCTTCACGGTTGGGATGATGTTCTTTAGCTTGCAAGCCTCCTCCTTTTTCCTCCAAACATAGTGAGGATCATTATGGCCAAACAGTTCTATTTTTGTTTCATCAGACCAGAGGACATTTTGCCAAAAAGTACGATCTTTGTCCCCATGTGCAGTTGCAAACCGTAGTCTGGCTTTTTTATGGCGGTTTCGGCGCAGTTGCTTCTTCCTTGCTGAGCGGCCTTTCAGGTTATGTCAAGATAGGACTTGTTTTACTGTGGATATAGATACTGTTGTACCTGTTTCCTCCAGCATCTTCACAAGGTCCTTTGCTATTGTTCTGGGATTGATTTGCACTTTTCGCACCATAGTACGTTCATCTCTAAGAGACAGAACTCCTTCCTGAGTGGTATGACGGCTGCATGGTCCAATGGTGTTTATAATTGCGTACAATTGTTTGTACAGATGAATGTGGTACCTTCAGGCATTTGGAAATTGCTCCCAAGAATGAACCAGACTTGTGGAGGTCTACATTTTATTTCTGAGGACTTGGCTGATTTCTTTTGATTTTCCCATGATGTCAAGCAAAGAGGCACTGAGTTTGAAGGTACACCTTGAAATACATCCACAGGTACACCTCCAATTGACTCAAATGATGTCAATTAGCCTATCAGAAGCTTCTAATACCATGACATCATTTTCTGGAATTTTCCAACGTGTTTAAAGGCACAGTCAACTGTAGACTTCTGGACCCACTGGAATTGTTATACAGTGAATTACAAGTGAAATAATCTGTCTGTAAACAATTGTTGGAAAAATGACTTGTGTCATGCACAAAGTAGATGTCCTAACCGACTTGCCAAAACTACCGTTTGTTAACAAGACATTTGTGGTTGAAAAACAAGTTTTAGTGACTCCAATCTAAGTGTATGTAAACTTCTGACTTCAACTGTAGGTGTGTCCCAACTTTTGACTGGTACTGTAAGTATATTTAAAACCAAATACTTTTAGACTTTTACTGGGTATTATTTTACTGGGTGACTTTCACTTTTAGTCATTTTGTATTAAGGCGTCTTTACTTTAATCATGCATGATAATTAGGTATGTTTCCCACCACTGTACCTAGCCATATAGAAATCGGTGGTGGTAGTTGAAAACATATTTTTTTTAAGTGTAATGCTGTTCATTGGTGACTACGACATGATTTGGGGTTGTCATCCATACAAACATGTACCCCAAAATATTGTGAAATACACGTATAAACAATAGCATTAATCAGAGTACGAATTATACTGTTACGTTCGGGGGTCTGTAGTTTTTTCAATGGACATTTCGCAAATGTATATATGGGCCGAAAAGTAAAGACATGTATTTTAATGGTAAACATGTGTTACCTTTTAATGTGGCGTGAACACAAGCAGTCATGTTTTCATCTGATTGTCAAACAAAGCACTTCAAAAAGTAGGCTACCTGTGCACATTCATCCACTTCAAAATATAATTCCAGCCTCCAAACAGTTGGATGAATGGAAATAGACATCTGTTATAAAACACCAACATGTGCCCTCAATTCATTTTTTTGTATCTTATTGACGCATTTGTGTCTGTCCCAAACCCAAACTGTGAGGGCCCAGTTGAAATATCATTGCATATTTGCTAGCAGGCTGGACCCAGTCGATAATGTTGCAAGTTCACTAGCGGGCTGAACCCAGTTGAAACACTGAGTGTGGTTACGTGCACAAAATAATGTGAATATTGTGCATAATCAGATTAATATATTAGTTTGATTAAACCGTTTCCATACTTTGCAAGAAGAACGATTTCCCTATTCATTCTGAAAATGCAGAAAATCGCTTTTGACCTTACACCGGTTAAGATAAACAGAGTAAAGTGTTTACATGACTATTACATGATCAGCCTACTGACATAATCCGTTAAATATCGAGTTATTAGTGTGCATGTAAACATACTCAATGTTGCAAGTTCTCTAGCGGGCTGAACCCGATCGATACAAGGTTGCAAGATCACTAGCAAAACTGAAGACAGACAGAGTTGCAGACAGGCAGAGTAGAGATTAATGCTATTTGAAAGAACCTAAAGCATCTGTCACTGGTTTAAACCATGACAGAGAGGTGGGGGTGTTCATTTAATTTGGAATAAATTATAGTGTAATGAAACCATGAAACGTAGTCTACCTAACATGAGATCTGGCGTTTATTTTTTATTTTTATGTAAACCCTATGTAAGCATTATGGTACACTGAAAGTGTTTCAAAACCAAATAGAAGTACTCTGAAACACCCAAAGTAGTTCCTCAATCTGAATGTTGGAGTTTTTAAGAGACTGTTGTGAAAACCTTTTTTGGGGTCACAGTGCATGTAAAGCGCAGCATCAAAACAGACTGTTTTTGAAGACTGTTTCTCTCAGATAATCAAATGGTTGAGAAATGCAAATGGTTTCTAGCCTAAATATTGATTCATGCAAGGGCCTATGGAGAATATTTTTTGTGGAATTTCGGCTGAATTTTTTCAATGTTTTATTTAGAAAGATTAGAAACAGGAGGAGACAGAGAAGGAGTAAATGTGGGACATACGGAAGCGGGAATTGAACCTCTGACTTCTGGGGCACCAGATGGTAAATTTAATTTAAATTGAATTAGAATTTTACACACTCAAGCACACAGCCACACTGTGAATAATTTTTTGTGGGGCTAATTTAAATTGACAATAAAAACATATTCTTCATAAAAATGAATGAAAGCAGTTTCAATGATTTGTTAATTTATATTTTATGAGTATTATCAAAGATTAAGAGGTTGACAGGTTGACAGGTTTAAATCAATGGAAGTCTTGTTTTAATATCCTTGTACTTCCTATCTTGCCACGTGGCTCTGTTTTTAAAGAATTGTGGGTAATTCAACACCTCTAGACTTCTTTTACAGGATGTTGTATGCATGTTTGAAAAAAGAAAAGTATAGTTTTATATGGGTTAATGGGTTAAACTAGCAAATGATCTGTAACAAGGTTAAATATATCAACGTTAAATATTAAAATACTCCAGATCTAATTCCACACAAGACAGGATTTGAAAAACCATAATTGTTTTTAGAAGCTTTGGAGAGAGGAAAAAAAAACAATATAGAAAGTATCTGCACTAAACAGAACTCAAAACATCTAAATTGTGATTTCAACCTTTTCCGGTAATGCTCCCACTCCAGCAAAGAGAACGTTTCATCTCCTTTGAGTTTTTAATAAAAAAAAAATGTCACCTTTATTTGAACAGGTAGGCTAGTTGAGAACAAGTTCTCATTTACAACTGCGACCTGGCCAAGATAAAGCAAAGCAGTGCTTCAAAAGCAACAACACAGAGTTACACATGGAATAAACAAACAAAAGATGACCTGTTTAAATCATTGGAAGTCTGGTTTTAATATCATTGTACTTCCTATCTTGCCACGTGGCTCTGTTTTTAGAGGATTGTGGGTAATTCAACACTTCTAAACTTCTTTTACAGGATGTTGTATGCATGTTTGTTGCTACTAGTGTTGGTGTTACAAAGCACATAATATTAACGGTGTAGGATAATGGTTAAATTAGAGACTCCCCCAAGGTTTGACTTTTGTTGCATTTAGGGGAGCTCATGTCTCACTCGGGGCCCCCTGTAATTCGCACACTGGCCTAAATGTAGTATCATTTTGATAGGCAGCAATGAGGAGATTCTTAATCTTTCTCCTATGGAGGAATGCTCCGAGTCGATTTTCACACACTAATAAGGAATTCCCCTCAAACACACCCACAAATTGGGGAAAACAAACATTATTTCAAGGCCATCAGACTGCTAAACAGCCATCACTAACTCAGAGAGGCTGCTGCCTACATTGAGACCCAATCACTGGACACTTTTAGAAAAGGATCAATATTCACTTTAAACAATGCCACTTTAAATAATGCCACTTTAATCATGTTTACATATCTTACATTACTCATATCAAAACTGTATTTTATACCATCTACTGCACCTTGCCTATGCCGCTTGGCCGTCAATCATCCATTTACTTATATGTACATATTCTCATTCACCTCTTTAGATGTGTGTATTAGGTACTTGTTGGGGAATTCTTAGATTACTTGTTAGATATTACTGCACTGTCGGAACTAAAAGCACAAGCATTACGCTACACTCGCATTAACATCTGCTAACCATGTGTATGTGACTAATAACATTTGATTTGATTTATTTCCCATTGACCCTCATTGTAAAAGAGCCAACTTCGTAGTCGATATGTTGTTATACAGAAACAACAAAACATGCCAAAAAGCTGCTGTGTTATTCAATGTACATGTCACCAGGTCAAAATCCCGACCTGCGGTTCACAATGCTCCTACATAGGGAAATAGGGCCTGTGGTTCACAATGCTCCTACATAGGGAAATAGGGCCTGCGGTTCACAATGCTCCTACATAGGGAAATAGGGCCTGCGGTTCACAATGCTCCTACATAGGGAAATAGGGCCTGCGGTTCACAATGCTCCTACATAGGGAAATAGGGCCTGCGGTTCACAATGCTCCTCCTACATAGGGAAATAGGGCCTGCGGTTCACAATGCTCCTACATACGGAAATAGGGCCTGCGGTTCACAATGCTCCTACATAGGGAAATAGGGCCTGCGAGAAGAGCCGTGGGGCTTCAGGCTATTCAGAGTGGGATAGTGGGAAATGTGGTGACCCGGTGTCCAAGTAGGACACACGTAGCTATGAGTGTGGAAAACATTTCATTACAGGTAAGACATTTAACTTGTTTAGTATTGTCCATTTGTAAATCCACTCACTACTTGTAGCTGTATAGTCCGTTTGCTGGTCTTGGCTAGCTTAATGTTCCGGTCGGTAGCTAGGTACCATTCACTAACTCACGTTGCGTCTAGTATGGGCATGAAAATGGGCATGACGGAAGCCCTACTATAGTAAGTTTTCTAAGTAGTGAGAACGCTCGGGAGCAGACAATGTTGAAAAGTTATATTTAGACGTTGTACTTTTCTTAAATGTGGTTTTGTAATTGACAAAAAGAAGGCATTTGAAAAAGGTGATTGTTTTGCTGTGAGGCAATGGGGTAACCTAGGTAACCACAGGTTGTTTGCCACACAGGCGGGCAGGGCCGCAATGTTCTATCTAATACCGTTTCCATGGCGTTTCCATTGTTTTGGACCCTGTTTGTATTCAGTCATTGTGTTTCGAGATGATTTAATAATAACTGCACTCCAAATGCAGTGTGTGTCAAATGCAGAAATGTACAATATAGATTAATTACTAAGTAGGTAATTACATTCACTCAATTGGATTGCCTATTTTCATCATGAGCAGCTCAATAAATGATATTAACAAATTAGGCAGTGTGCGAGTGTGCATATTTTAAAATATACACTGAAAATAAACATTTCTTAATGGACTCTGTTAATGGATTTTGAATTATTTTTCTTTTAATGTCTCTCAAGAGAGTCCATGGGATGTGGTTGGTTGTGCAGGGAAGTATTGTGGCCAAACTGGTAACCGTCATATCAGACCTATGTTTGCTCAGTGACATGGTAGATTTATGAGTGAGTGAAGTGATGCTGTATCACACCTGTACTGCATGGTGAGTCACTCAGTATTCAGCTGGCCTAGCTGCACGTGAGAGGCAGGATAAACAAAACCCACTCCATCATAATGAACACTGTCACTGTGGATGGTACAGGCCTTCGTAATGAATAATCATAGCATGCAGAAACCCACTGGAATGTAGGTAGAGGAAACATTTGAGAAAAGGCAGGCGTATGTCATGAATTATACATCTGGAAACATGCCAGTGTGTTCTTCAAATGAAAAGCCTCTCTTTGTGAATCCATCCATAGTTGCCTGACTGGCAGATGCATGTGTGTGTTGAAGGAAAGATTGCTGAATTAGGTTGCTGTTAGACATTCTGATTGGTTTCATCCTTCCCAATATTACAGACCATTACTTTACATTTGTATTATGGGAGACATTGTTATTCTCCTACAGAAATGGACCGAAGTCCTGTCAGACAAGCTTTCGCAAAGGTGATGTCAAGAAAGCACACACGTGGATACACAGCAGGAGTGAAGCCACTGTCCACATAAGAGGGAAAAGACACACATCACATCAAGACACACAACATATTTTGTCACTGTGAATAAAGCACATTGATCATTTGACCATATCCTGTGACTTCTTCGTTCTGTATCAGCTAAAATATGTTTCAGCACTTATACAGTGCACAAGCTCTTAACCCTTCCACCCCTGACTTACCCCGAGTAGCTAAATCAAATCAAATCAAAATCAATTCAAATGTATTTATATAGCCCTTCGTACATCAGCTGATATCTCTGCTGTACAGAAACCCAGCCTAAAACCCCAAACAGCAAGCAATGCATGTGTAGAAGTACGGTGGCTAGGAAAAACTCCCTAGAAAGGCCAAAACCTAGGAAGAAACCTAGAGAGGAACCAGGCTATGTGGGGTGGCCAGTCTTCTTCTGGCTGTGCCAGGTGGAGATTATAACGGAACATGGCCAAGATGTTCAAATGTTCATAAATGACCAGTATGGTCCAATAATAATAAGGCAGAACAGTTGAAACTGAAGCAGCAGCACGGCCAGGTGGACTGGGGACAGCAAGGAGTCATCATGTCAGGTAGTCCTGAGGCATGGTCCTAGGGCGCAGGTCCTCCGAGAGAGAGAAAGAAAGAGAGAAAGAGGGAATTAGAGAGAGCACACTTAAATTCACACAGGACACTGAATAGGACAGGAGAAGTACTCCAGATATAACAAACTGACCCTAGCCCCCCGACACATAAACTACTGCAGCATAAATACTGGAGGCTGAGACAGGAGGGGTCAGGAGACACTGTGGCACCATCCGAGGACACCCCCGGACAGGGCCAAACAGGAAGGATATAACCCCACCCACTTTGCCAAAGCACAGCCCCCACACCACTAGAGGGATATCTTCAACCACCAACTTACCATCCTGAGACGAGGCCGAGTATATCCCACAAAGATCTGGGGGGGGGGGGGGGGGCAACCCAGAAAGGAAGATCACATCAACCCACTCAACCCACTCAAGTGATGCACCCCCTCCCAGGAACGGTGAGAAAGAGCCCCAGTAAGCCAGTGACTCAGCCCTGTAATAGGGTTAGAGGCAGAGAATCCCAGTGGAAAGAGGGGAACCGGCCAGGCAGAGACAGCAAGGGCGGTTCGTTGCTCCGTTCACCTTCCCCTCCTGGGCCAGACTACACTCAATCATATGACCCACTGAAGAGATGAGTCTTCAGTAAAGACTTAAAGGTTGAGCCCTGCCTCCAGCTGTTTGCTTAGAAATTCTAGGGACAATTAGGAGGCCTGCGTCTTGTGACCATAGCGTACGTGTAGGTATGTACAGCAGGACCAAATCAGAGAGATAGGTAGGAGCAAGCCCATGTAATGCTTTGTAGGATAGCAGTAAAACCTTGAAATCAGCCCTTGCCTTGACAGGAAGCCAGTGTAGGGAGGCTAGCACTGGAGTAATATGATCAAATTCTTTGGTTCTAGTCAGGATTCTAGCAGCCGTATTTAGCTCTAACTGAAGTTTATTTAGTGCTTTATCCAGGTAGCCGGAAAGTAGAGCATTGCAGTAGTCTAACCTAGAAGTGACAAAAGCATGGATTAATTTTTCTGCATCATTTTTGGACAGAAAGTTTCTGATTTTTGCAATGTTACGTAGATGGAAAAAAGCTGTCCTTGAAATGGTATTGATATGTTCTTCAAAAGAGAGATCAGGGTCCAGAGTAACGCCGAGGTCCTTCACAGTTTTATTTTATTTGAGACGACTGTACAACCATTAAGATTAATTGTCAGATTCAACAGAAGATCTCTTTGTTTCTTGGGACCTAGAACAAGCATCTCTGTTTTGTCTGAGTTTACAAGCATCTCTGTTTTGTCTGAGTTTAAAAGTAGAAAGTTTGCAGCCATCCACTTCCTTATGTCTAAAACACATGCGTCTAGCGAGGGCAATTTTGGGGCTTCACCATGTTTCATTGAAATGCACAGCTGTGTGTCATCCGCATAGCAGTGAACGTTAACATTATGTTTTCGAATGACATCCCCAAGAGGTATAATATATAGTGAAAACAATAGTGGTCCTAAAACGTAACCTTGAGGAACACCGAAATGTACTGTTGATTTGTCAGAGGACAAACCATTCACAGAGACAACCTGATATCTTTCCGACAGATAAGATCTAAACCAGGCCAGAACTTGTCCGTGTAGACCAATTTGGGTTTCCAATCTTTCCAAAAGAATGTGGTGATCGATGGTATCAACAGCAGCAATAAGGTCTAGGAGCTCAAGGACAGATGCAGAGCCTCGGTCTGATGCCATTAAAAGGTAATTTACCACCTTCACAAGTGCAGTCTCAGTGCTATGATGGGGTCTAAAACCAGACTGAAGCATGTCGTATACATTGTTTGTCTTCAGGAAGGCAGTGAGTTGCTGCTCAACAGCCTTTTCAAAAAAATTTGAGAGGAATGGAAGATTCGATATAGGCCGATAGTTTTTTAATATTTTCTGGGTCAAGGTTTGGCTTTTTCAAGAGAGGCTTTATTACTGCCACTTTTAGTGAGTTTGGTACACATCCGGTGGACAGAGAGACGTTTATTATGTTCAACATAGGAGGGCCAAGCACAGGAAGCAGCTCTTTCAGTAGTTTAGTTGGAATAGTGTCCAGTATGCAGCTTGAAGGTTTAGAGGCCTTGAATATTTTCATCATTGTGTCAAGCGATATAGTACTAAAACACTTGAGCGTCTCTCTTGATCCTAGATCCTGGCAGAGTTGTGCAGACTCAGGATAACTGAGTCCGTAATTTGCTTTCTAATAATCATGATCTTTTCCTCAAAGAAGTTCATGAATTTATCACTGCCTAAGTGAAAGCCATCCTCTCTTGGGGAATGCTGCTTTTTAGTTAGCTTTGTGACAGTATCAAAAAGGAATTTTGTATTGTTCTTATTTTCCTCAATTAAGTTAGAAAAATAGGATGATCGAGCAGCAGTAAGGGCTCTTCGGTACTGCACAGTACTGTCTTTCCAAGCTAGTCGGAAGACTTCCAGTTTGGTGTGGCGCCATTTCCGTTCCAATTTTCTGGAAGCTTGCTTCAGAGCTCGGGTATTTTCTGTGTACCAGGGAGCCACTTTCTTATGAGAAATGTTTTTAGTTTTTAGGGGTGCAACTGCATCTAGGGTATTGCACAAGGTTAAATTGAGTTCCTCAGTTAGGTGGTTAACTGATTTTTGTCCTCTGGCGTCCTTGGGTAGACAGAGGAAATCTGGAAGGACATCAAGGTATCTTTGTGTTGTCTGTGAATTTATAGCACGTCTTTTGATGTTCCTTGGTTGGGGTCTGTGCAGATTATTTGTTGCAATTGCAAACATAATAAAATGGTGGTCCGATAGTCCAGGATTATGAGGAAAAACATTAAGATCCACAACATTTATTCCATGGGACAAAACTAGGTCCAGAGTATGACTGTGACAGTGAGTGGGTCCAGAGACATGTTAGACAAAACCCACTGAGTCGATGATGGCTCCGAAAGCCTTTTGGAGTGGGTCTGTGGACTTTTCCATGTGAATATTAAAGTCACCAAAGATTAGAATATCATCTGCTATGACTACAAGGTCCGATAGGAATTCAAGGAACTCAATGAGGAACGCTGCATATGGCCCTGGAGGCCTGTAAACAGTAGCTATAAAAAGTGATTGAGTAGGCTGCATAGATTTCATGACTAGAAGCTCAAAAGACGAAAACGCCATATTTTTGGGGGGTAAATTGAAATTTGCTATCGTAAATGTTAGCAACACCTCCGCCTTTGCGGGATGCACGGGGGATATGGTCGCTAGTTTAGCCAGGAGGTGAGGCCTCATTTAACACAGTAAATTCATCAGGCTTAAGCCATGTTTCAGTCAGGCCAATCACATCAAGTTTTTGATCAGTGATTAGTTTTAGCTTTAGCCAGCACCATCTTCAGATTAGCCTTAACGACGGTAGCCCTGCCCCCTGGTAAACAGTGTATGATCGCTGGATGATTCGTTTTAAGTCTAATACTGATTTGTTTTAAGCTAACCACTAGCAGCCTTGTAACACATCACTTATGAGCAGTTCAGCACATCAGCATTTCTCGTACTATTACACACACTCAAGATAAACCTTTACCATCATAGTAGACATTAGACGTCGATAACCAAACTGGCTAAAACTCTATTGTTGGCTTATGGTAGCTATAGCTAATCACATGCTAACCTGAGTACTAACGTTACTAGTGTCAGGATTTTGCCTGGGTTGTTCCGGTTTTGGTCACTAGATGCCCCCATTGTGCTTTTTGACCCTTTTGTTTTCCCTTGTTTCCAGTTATTATTTGCACCTGTGCCTCGTTTCCCTTGAATGTATTTAAACCCTTAGTTTTCCTCAGTTCTTTGCTCTGTGTTTGAATGTTAGCACCCAGCCCCAGTGATGCTGTGAACATTTGGTCCTCCAGTTGGACTCTCTTGTGGTACTCTGTTTTTGTTCTTGTTTATTTATTTTTTGATTATCTTTTGAGGCTTTTTTCTGCTGTACCTACCACCTTGTGGATTTACCTTTTTGACTTGGAAGATTACCTTTGTTCTCTTGGAATTCCTTTTGACGTTGTGGATTTATATTTTTGCCTGAAGAACTTTCCTTTTACTTTATTAAAACACTGTCTCAAGTACTGCTGTGTCTGCCTCATCTTCTGGGTTCTGCTGACTAGTCGTGGCTCAGTTTGCTAAGTGACTGTTTCTCACACCGGAGACCTGTGTTCGTAACCGGGTCCTGACAACTAGCAGCAGTAACAGTACATCCAGGTATAATGGCCTATAAAGATCAGGCAATTAAGCATTAATTCATTTCTGCAAAACGTGCAATGTTGATGGAGTTGTTCTAGCTTGCTAACTAGCTAGCTTATACCATCCCCAAACGCCATGCTAGATCCGAGTGGGCCAGTTCGTCGTTTTGCATGCCCCAGTGCACTTAAATAGCTGGCTATCTTAGTTTTTTTTAAACATCTACTAGCATCATAACATGACAAAACTCTTTGGGCCCTTTAGTACTTACTTACCTGTTTCGCCTCCATGGCATCACTGAAGCCACCTGCAGGCTGTTACGCTCTTGAAGTCAAAACTGCAATGTATTGTTGGTATAGGAGTTTTTGCTAAATGTAATTCAAATTGCGAAAATAGAAGTGTATAATTATAAAAATATATATATATGCACTTTGTATAAATACCTTTGAAATGGAATATAATCAAACTACATTGCTAGATTTGTGGAATATGACTGAATATATATATAGCTAATTGATGTTTGTTTTATGTGGACTCCCATTTTACTACTCATTTTTTTTAGTTGGCCTACTTTCATTAGAACGATGGCCTTCCTCTACCATTTGTTTAAAGAGAAGTCCGGTATTGAAATGAAGGAATATACAGTTTCTAGGAACATACAGTGCATTTGGAAAGTATTGAGACTCCTTGACTTATTCCAGACTTTGTTACATTAAGGCATTGTTTTATCCCCTCATCAATCTACACACAATACCCCACAATGACAAAGCAAAAACAGGATTTTAGAAATGTTTGCAAATGTATTAAAAATATAACACTGAAGGTTCACATTTACATAATTATTCCGACTCTTTACTCAGTACGTTGTTGACTCACTTTGGCAGCGATTACAGCATTGAGTTCAAGTCCAGGCTCTGGCTGTGCCGCTCAAGGATATTGAGACTTGCCCTGAAATCCCTGCTGTGTTGTCTTGGCTGTGTGCTTAGGGTCGTTGTCCTGTTTGAAGGGGAACCTTCACCCCAGTCTGAGATTCTGAGGGCTTAGGAGCAGGTTTTCATCAAGGATCATCAAGGATCTCTGTCAGAGTGACCATCGAGTTCTTGGTCACCTCACTGACCAAGGCCCTTCTTGGTCAGTGTTTCTGACCAAGAAGGACAAATTTCTCAATTTGGCTGGGCGGCCAGCTCTAGGAAGAGTCTTGGTGGATCCAAACTTCTTCAATTTAAGAATGATGGCAGCCACTGTGTTCTAAGGGACCTTCAATGCTGTAGAAATGTTTTTGTACCCTTCCCCAGATCTGTGCCTCGACACAATCCTATCTCAGAGCTCGACGGTCAATTCCTTCACCTCATGGCTTGGTTTTTGCTGTGGGACCTTATATATGTATATAGGTGATCAATGGAAACATAATGCAGCTGACCTCAATTTCGAGTTGCATAGCAAAGGGTCTGAATACTTATGTTAATAAGTTTAAATATACAGTATATGGAGCATTTTTATCTATGAATTAGATTGGAGGATAAACACACACACGTAGCTGATGTGAAATGGCTAGCTATTTAGCTATGTGCCCTAGTAGTGTTCAATCGGTGACATCACTTGAAGTAGTTGTTTCCCTTGTTTTGTAAGGGCCGCGGCTTTTGTGGAGTAATAGGTAACGATGCTTTGTGGATTGTAGAGGTGGGAGCAAACCATCAGGCTGTGAAGCCAGGCCTTCTAACTTCCCTAGTTAAATAACGGTTCAATAAAAAAGACAGAAATCTGTCTCAGAATCTCTGCCTTCTAACATCCCTTCTTGGCTCTGGCACTGGTAGTAAACCACCCATACAAGGCTTCAGTACTGGAGCTGTGAGGATGCTTCCATTGAAAAACAGGACTGGCTAGATAGTCCATCCCCAATGTTTTTCAAGCTGCATGTTGTCATACAAAAGAGAAAGCTCATTGCTGCCTGCAAACAACCTGCTAACAGCAAGGGTATTTTGTGCTATCCTTGGCTTTGTGGGTGTAATTTGATAAAGACATTCCTATAGCACTCAATCCCCATTTGTTAGTGCTAGGCTACCTTAATAACACAAACACATACAACTGTTTTACTAGGTTTTCCCAATAGATATTTACTCTGTCGTTAAGTTGAGAAAATATGGTAGCCCTGAGGTTTTTATGTAGCTTTTATATTTCAAAATTTGATTCAGCATGTCCAAGGTCATCTGACATTTAATAGTATTGGTTATTTCATCTAGTTTGTAACTGCCTGATGCAATGAAACACATTACTGGGTATAGGCTACTGTGGATCAGTGAATCATGCTGAACATAAAAATGGATGCAATTGGCAAATTACTTTGACCTTAAATGAATGAAATAGATTATTTGAACTGTTGTGAATTATAGTTACTGCAGGACGGGGAGTGATTAACACCTCACTATCACTACCTTGGGGTATTATATACTCTGGTTTGTGTACCTCCAACAATGGTACAGGGTTATTTGTGTGTTTGAGCTGTTTGCGCTGTGATGGTGTGTGTACTATATACATTTGACTAAGGCTAACATAGTGGAGCTGAGGAGAGGCTACAGAGGTCAGCTTGCACAGATCCAGTCAATCCCCCCCACCCCCTACCCTGCCATTAACTGATGATTTTGGTGTTCTGGGATTGGAACCCAGTCATATTGTGGTTGTTATGCACACTCGGTGATCAGGGCAGGGGTCTGTCTGTCTGTCTGTCTGTCTGTCTCACCTTCGTTCTCCTCAGCCCGCCCTTGACAGATTGCATGGATATTGGCTGACTGCTTAAAAAATAACATTGAACACCTCCCACCAGATTGATAAAAGAGGTCTGGTGGAAAGGTGTCTCTCTTCTCCTCTGCTGCCTGTTTACATCTCAGACGCAGTCTCAGGGATGATCATGTATTCACTGGGGATTTGGGGAGATGTGGGATGTAAGTGCTCCCACAGGAAATAAGGGTCACCTCTTTAATCTTTGGTGCAGGGGAGCTCTCTCTCTCTCTCTCTCTCTCTCTCTCTCTCTCTCTCTCTCTCTCTCTCTCTTTCTCTCTCTCTTTCTCTCTCTCTCTCTCTCTCTCTCTCTCTCTTTCTCTCACTCTGGTGCAGGGGAGCTCTCTCTCTCTCTTTCTATCTCTCTGTATTCTCTCTAGTATCTCTCTCTCTCTCAAATGGCCTCTGTTATGTGTAGATGGGATATTGAGTGTGACGGTGTTATGTGGTAGATTATGGCGGCTTTGAATCCCTGTATACCTGATTGTTAGTAATCTTGGTGGTATTATTCCTGGTGGAATGCTAGGTGAGGGTAGGGGAATATGGGCTTAGCTGATTTCATAAAGCTTTTCTGTTGGGGTTATCTGCTGTGACGTAATGTAGTGAATAATGAGTGGTTGGAAACACACACATTCACATGCGCACATAGACACACTGGTCAATCAACGCACACCATATAGTACCTACAGCATTACTGTAGGCTTGTTGCATTGAAATACGACAATGCTTATTTATTGAAAGTAAGTAAGTATTTATACCCCTTGACTTTTTCCACAATTTATTGTGTTACAGCCTAAATTCTAAATTGATTTAAAAAAAAATGTCTTACCCATGTACACACAATACCTCCACAAAGACAAAGTGAAAACATGTTTTCAGAAACGTTAGCAAATATATTGAAAACTAAATATAGAAATATCTCATTTACATAAGTATTCACACCCCTGAGTCAGTACATGTTAGAATCATCTTTTTGGCAGCGATTACAGCTGTGAGTCTTTCTGATTTTCAAGCCGATTTAAATCAAAACTGTAACTCTCCCACTCAGGAACATTCAATGTTGTCTTGGTATGCAAATACAGTGTGTATTTGGCCTTGCGTTTTAGGTTTCTTGTCCGGCTGAAAGGTACATTTGTGTTGGAAAGCAGACTGAAGCAGACTGAACCAGGTTTTCCTCTAGGATTTTGCTTGTGCTTAGCTCTAGTCCGTTTATTTTTATCCCAAAAAACTCCTTTGCCGACGTCAAGCATACCCATAACATGATGCAGCCACCATAATGCTTGAGAATATGAAGTGTGGTACTCAGTGATATGTTGTGTTGGATTTGCCCCAAGCATAACACTTTGAATTCAGGACATGAAGTTCATTTCTAGCAGTTTTTTCTTTAGTGCCTTATTGCAAACAGGAGGCATGTTTTGGAATATTTTGATTCTGTACAGTCTTCCTTCTTTACACTCTGTTATTTAGGTTAATATTTTTGAGTAACTACAATGTTGTTGATCCATCCTCAGTTTTCTCCTATCACAGCCATTAAACTCTGTAACTGTTTTAAAGTCACCATTGGACTCATAGTGAAATCCCTGAGCAGTTTCCTTCCTCTCTGGCAACTGAGTTAGAAAGGATGCCTGTATCTTTGAAGTGACTGGGTGTATTTCACCATCCAAAGCATAATTCATAACTTCACCATGCTCAAAGGGATATTCTATGTCTGTTTTTTTTATTTGTACCCATCTACCAATAGGTGCCCGTTGTGAGGCATTGGAAAACCTCCCTGGTCTTTGTGGTTGAATCTGTGTTTGAAATTCACTGCTAAACTAAGGGGCTTTACAGATAATTGCATGTGTCACAACACAGCTGATTGGCTCAAACGCATTAAGAAGGAAAGAAATTCCACAAATGAACTTTTAACAAGGCACACCTGTTAATTGAAATGCATTCCAGGTGACTACCTCATGAAGCTGGTTGAGAGAATGCCAAGAGTGTGCAAAGCTTTTGTCAAGACAAATGGTGGCTACCTTGAAATATCTAAAATATAAAATAAAATATATTTAGATTTTTTTGGTGACTACATGATTCCACATGTGTTATTTCATAGTTTTGATGTCTTCACTATTATTCTACAACGTAGAAAATAGTAAAATAAAGAAAAATACTTGAATGTGGGTGTGTCCAAACATTTGACTAGTACTGTACAGTGTTGTATATATACTGTATATACTGTAAATAGAATCCAGTATATACACAGGGATGGGCAAGAATTACAAAATACAATAACAAAATACCATAAAGATCGTTGTATCAAAATAAACTACAAAATACTTGTATTTTGAAATGTATTTTAGTAAAATATGTGTATTTTCTATTTTAAAATACAGAGATATATTTACAAGTAGCCGGTCCACACAGCAACAACATTCTCAGTAACAGTTACAGAAACGTTTAACTTGCTATAATTATGATATGTTGTTGTTAATCTACCTTAGTTGAATGTAAGTCACTCTGGATAAGAGTGTCTGCTAAATTGCCTAAATGTAAATGTACAGTATATGTGAAAGTGAACACACCAAAATAAACTGCAAAGCACACTGTGTATTATTATTGCCATTGTTTCAGGGCGGAGCTCAATAGAATTATATTCAGTGTGCTTTGGAATTGTCCATTTTTACATATACAGTACATTTATATTTAGTTCATTTAGCAGATGCTCTTATCACACCATAGTGCGACTTCTGATACCAATGCAGTGTGAAAGGGGGCCACAAAATAGTGAACTGCTATAAAAAAACATGTTATAGAAAAGTAATTTGTATTTTGAAAGTACAAATTACGGTTCTCGAAAGTATCTTGTTACAAAATACATCAGAGTGAAGTGTAATACAAATGACTAAATACTCAGACGTAATTGAAATACATAAATACTGACCATCTCTGTAAATAAATATGAAGTGGGTAAAGCAGTATGTAAACATTATTAAAGTGACCAGTGTTAAATGACAATGTACGTAGGGCAGCAGTCTAAGGTGCAGGGTAGAGAACCGGGTGGTAGTTGGTTAACAACATTGACTAAGGTTCAGGGCAGGGTACTGGGCAGAGACTGGCTAGTAGTGACTGTTTAACAGTCTGATGGCCTGGAGATAGAGAATGTTTATTAGTCTCTCGGTCCCAGCTTTGATAAACCTGTACTCCGCCATCTAGATGATAACGGGGGGAACAGGCTGTGGCTCGGCTGGCCGATGTCTTTGATGATCTTCTTGGCTTTCCTGTGACACCGGGTGCTGCAGATGTCCTGGAGGGCAGGCAGTGTGCCCCTGGTGATGCACTTGGCTGAGCGCACCACTTTCTGGAGAGCCTTCTGGTTGCGGGCACTAGACTTGCCCTACCAGGCAGTGATTCAGCCGAACAGGACGCTCTCAATGGTACATCTGTAGAAGTTTGTGAGGGTCTTGGGGGCAAAGCCACATTTCTTCAGCCTCCTAAGGTTGAAGAGGCACTGCTGTGCCTTCTTCACCACACTGTCTGTATGAAGGGACCATTTCAGGTCCTCAGTGATGTGCACGGTGAGGTGCGGTACATCCATGTGGATGGGGTGCGTGCTCTCTGCTGTCTCCTGTAGTCCACAATCAGCTCTTTCGTTTTGTTGACGTTGTTGTGTGATGAGCTTGTACGGCATGTTGAACGCTTAGCTGTAGTCGACAAACAATATTATTTCATAGCTATTTATCTTGTCCATGTGGGATAGGGCAGTGTGCAGTGCAATGGCCATTGCATCTTCCGTAGATCTGTTGAGGCGGTATGTGAATTGTAGTGGGTCTAGGGTGTAGGGTAAGGTGGAGGTGACATGATCCTTATTTTCTTGATGACAGAAGTGATGACAGCAGTGAGTCTACCTTCTCTTTCTTGGGTACATGAACAATGGTGAACATCTTGAAGCAAGTGAGGACAAAAGACTGGGTTATGGAGAGATTGAACATGTCTGTAGACACTCCAGCCAGCTGGTCTGCACATGCTCTGAGGACGCGGCATCACAACCTTGTTGCATGTATTTACATTATATGGAATCACATTATATGAAATCACATTTGAAATATATTAGGCTGCTTTCTGCATTGTATACAGTATAACAAAGAGACTGTATTTTATAAACTGCAACCCCCTCTGGCCTCACATGTCTGTTGAATTTACCCACACACTGAGCATAACATAATTCCATTAAGTAGCTTGAAAGAGACGCAGAGTCACCCAGGCTGGATGTTTGTGATGTTCTTTTTTCAAATTACAGTACTTCTCAGTTGCTTTGCCAGCTTCAGTGTGAAATCCGCTGGGAGTTGTCTACAAGAGAGCCACCAGCTTTCTCAGGGTCGAACACTCTTAATTATGCTCAGTGTAAATGAAGGAGCCTGGGAGCTGGTTGGCTGGCTGGCTGACTGACTGGCTGGTTGGTGTGGAGCACAGGCAGACAGGCTCCATGTGCGGGTGACAAAGCTTACAGCGGCACTGCTGCACTTACAGCCTTGGGCCTGGCAGAGATGGATAAATAGACATAACATAAGGCCTGTATGCTAATTTGTCAATTCAGTAAAGCTGGCAGGAGTATAGAGAAAGAAGCCATGCTCTGACGATGCAGCACACAACTGAGAAATGGTTGTGGGTGACAGATATTCAATACTGTACTCTTTTTTTTCTTCTTATGACATTTAGATTATCAATGACTAATACTGACAGACCATGCGTATTGCCACGGCCCAGTGCTTTGCTGATGAATATTGAATACTATGTTTAGACATTGACACCCACATCAAGATGCTGCGGGATGAGGAGGAAAATGGGTGATGATATTGAGATTAACTTCTAAAAACTGAGGCAGATTAAACACTAGCCTTTTACTTATTAATATTACATTTGCTGTATGTAATCTGCCTCAGGAACAGACAACATTTACAGGTACAGTATTTTCTGAAAATCTACTCAACCATATACAACTAGATACTGAATTAAATCCCCAAGACAACCTTTTGAGTGAAAGTTATAGGTTGTCAACAGCTACTATTTGCGTCTCAATGCCTTTCTGATGTGTGTCAAGGTGAACACTAGAGTAATAGTTGGTTGTAGTTACAGAGCTGAGATAAATGAATAGCTGAGGGAAGTGAGAACAAAATGATACAGCTGCAGTATGTTCAGGCTGGTTCTCATGAACACTATAACCCACTTTTCACCTGTCCCATGGTGCACACCTAACATCAGCTGAAAACAACCAAGTCATGGCGTTCATATCTCCGTGTAAAAACAAAGTATGGTCATTGAAACTCTGGGATTTTCTACAGACTAGTACAACTTACTGTGTAATGCACTTTTACTGAATTAGCAGTGGAAGGCAATTCATGGGCAGGTAAATTCTATAAATATTATGTTAACGAATACTAACTTGAATACATCAAATCAAATCAAATTGTATTTGTCACATACACATCGTTAGTAGATGTTAATGTGAGTGTAATGACATGCTTGTGCTTCTGGTTCTGACAGTGCAGTAATATCTAATCCATTTATTAAAGTGGTCAGTGATTGGGTCTCCATGTAGGCAGCAGTCTCTCTGAGTTAGTGATTGCTCTTTAGCAGTCTGATGGCCTTGAGATATAAGCTGTTCTTCAGTCTCTTGGTTCCAGCTTTGATGCACCTGTACTGACCTCGCCTTCTGGATGGTAAAGGTGTGAACAGGCAATGGCTCGGGTGGTTGTTGTCTTTGATGATCTTTTTAGCCTTCCTGTGACATCGGGTGCTGTAGGTGTCCTGGAGGGCATGTAGTTTTCCGCCGGTGATGCGTTGTGCAGACCTCACTACCCTCTGGAGAGCGTTGCGGTTCATGGCGGTGCAGTTGCCGTACCAGGCTGTGATACAGCCCGATAGGATGCTCTCGATTGTGGATGTGTAAAAGTTAGTCAGCGTTTAGGGTGACAAGCCAAATTTCTTCAGCCTCCTGAGGTTGACGAGGCGATGTGTACGCAGAGGAACTTAAAACGTTCCACTTTCTCCACTGCTGTCCCTTCAATGTGGATAAGGGGGTCCTTTGTTTTGTTGATGTTGAGTGAGAGTTTGTTTTCCTGACACCACACTCCAAGTGCCCGCACTGCCTCGTTGTTGGTAATCAAGACCACTAATGTTGTGTCGTCTGCAAACTTGATGATTGAGTTGGAGGCGTGCATGGCCAGGCAGTCAAGGGTGAACAGGGAGTACAGGAGGGGGCTGAGCATGCACCCTTGCGGGGCCCCAGTGTTGAGGGTCAGCGAGGTGGAGATGTTGTTTCCTACCCTCACCACCTGGGGGCGTCCCGTCAGAAAGTCCAGGACCCAATTGCACAGGGCGGGGTTGAGGCCCAGGGCCTCCAGCTTGATGATGAGCTTGGAGGGTACTATGGTGTTGAATGCTGAGCTGTAGTCAATAAACAGCATTCTTACAAAAGTATTCCTCTTGTCCAGATGGGATAGGGCTGTGTACAGTGTGATGGTGATTGCATCGTCTGTGGACCTGTTAGGGCAGTACGCAAATTGAAGTGGGTCTAGGGTGGCCAATACAGTAGCAAACATCCTGTGATAATTGGTACCTTGACAACTTTTCATATCACCTTGCCCCCAACATGGAACTACCCTGTGACCACAAAGAAGGAAACGATAAAACGTAATGGACTGAAACAATTACCATAAATCATGGATAAACATGACTAAATAAGAAGAATTCAAATGAAGCAAGTGGGTGGGTGTTGATGTGTCTTTATCGACTGGGTTGGTTGGCCTCCAGACGTGTTGACAGCAATCTGTTCATGACAACAAATAGACACACTCTGCTACAGCTGTCTGGACCTTGTTGATTTCTTCAGATCAGCAGCGAATTCAAAGGCTTCATTTTTCGAAGGGGAGCACTGGAGAGAGCGGAGAGAGGGAGGAGGCGAGAGAACTCGAGAGAAAATGTGATTTGGTCTGGGTGTTTTCAGCTGCATGCTTCATTTGCCCTCTCTGACAGAAAAAGAGAATGACGTGCATTCGCAGGAATTGAATCACTAGATTAAACACCCCCTCCTCCCCCTTCTCCCCTGAGTCGTATGGAGGGGGAGATGTGGGGAGATTGCAGGGAGAGATGTTCTTGCAGAAAGGGACGCTAAGGAGCCTTTGTCAAAGGCAAGATTGATTGGGTGATTAAATATCCAGGAGTAGAGTATCAATGTTCACTCCTGACCATTAGTGCCAGAAGAGTTGCAATAAGAAACTGTCTGTGCACTGTCCAACTTCTCTCAGTAGCTCCAGCATATGTTGTTTCTATGGTATTTCTTTCCCTCCTGTGCAGATATTTCCCCTCAAAGGAATGTTTTTCTTGGTTTACCCCCAATGCTGGGAAGAGAACCAGAGGGTGCCTGGGTTATCAGTGGGAATATTTAACAACTACTGGTGATTCCGCAGAGTACAGCGAATAATGGTTAAGAGAATACAGTACATGCTCAATGCTGATAACCCCAAAACACTTTACGCAACTTGATGCATGCAGACATGCAGTTTCTGTCATTTATGGT
Organism: Oncorhynchus mykiss; assembly: GCF_057628025.1. Lineage (NCBI taxonomy): Eukaryota > Metazoa > Chordata > Actinopteri > Salmoniformes > Salmonidae > Oncorhynchus > Oncorhynchus mykiss. The sequence continues at coordinate 65,104,055 of NC_143038.1, forward strand.
TAAGGTCAATCGTTTGTATCAGTTGTATCAATTTAAGGTTGATTGACATGAATATTAAATACAAAAAAAATGCATGTGGTTTTCGAATTGAATTATGCAAATGTCAGCACAGGAATTGTCAGAGTGGAAGAAGGTGTTCCTGTCACCCTTCTTGGTAACACTTTACATTAAGTTGTCCCTATTGCTACGTAACTAACACAGTAATAAGTGTTAACAGCAATTATTAAACAATTGGAACAAGGAATGTTTAATTACAAATTAACTTGCTTAAGGTTATTCCATAGTGTGATTGCACATTCTCTTGTTCCACTATGTAACTGATGTTCTGTAATTACAAATGTATAAAGTCACTTGTGAATTGCCATGCTATTAACTCATACCAAAATATGACCTTGTTACAAGTACTGTATATTCAAGGTACCACTACCATTGAATCTACATTTAATGCCAGGGTTGATAAATAGGATAGGACATGGTAACAACAATTGTAACAAGGTACACCCTGTGATTAACTACCAGTCATTTTCAATTACAGTAAAACTTCAATTAAATGTAGAGTCTCAAATATCTGACTGCCCCTTTTTATAGCCGGGCAATGGCACACATTTCAGCAAATAAACACCTGTTTCAAATAAACGCCAGGTCTAACTGAATTGTTTATGAGGTTTAATGTTTGATTTGCTACATTAAATCAAATCAAATCAAATCTTATTTGTGACATACACATGGTTAGCAGATGTTAATGTGAGTGTAGCGAAATGCTTAAGTAAATTAGTAATGATGCATTTTTATCGCCAGTAAGAAACGAGCCATTGGCTGCTAACTGGCAAGCACAAAAACAGTCAACAACTTCGGGAGTACTGACCCTCAGAAATCATCAGGTCGCCCTCTAGTGGCGAAAGTAAGAACCACCGAAAATGCACAATCAAAGAGGAGAATACAAATTCTGTCAAGGAAGTTTTTTATATATATATTTTTATGGAGTCAAACTAAGACAAAAGTAACATGACACAGTGTGTTAGTGATAACACATTAGTGCATGTAGATACCAATAGATTCCCAGTCATTGCGCTAACGCTAGTTGGCATTGGCTCGCAAAACTACCCCTAACTCTGGACACAAAGACATAACAATGGCATGCACGAGTTCATCTGATTCTGGGTAAGTAGATAAAGGGCTTCATTGAATTAGTGAATGATGGGGAAACGCTAGCTAGCTAGCTTTACCACTCAGTGTTTTTAATAAGTATGAAATGGGGAATTGAATTTGAATGGTTTAAATATGAATCTTGTCAAATCCACTGAAAAATGTTTTGTCTCCTTATTTATCCTGGTTAGCCTATTGTTTACAAAGGTTGTTGCGTTGTAACTAAAAAAATATTCAAATGTCACTTCACTTTACACTAAGTTGCTTTCCCATGGGTAAGAACATTGTAAATACATGTATATCCCATGTAACATTGTAATTACAGAGTTCATTGTTAAAAATTGTTACATTGTAAGTACAATGTAACTAAGTGGGTTATACCTAATGTTGTCCTGTCTCCTAATTTCTCCTGGTGATCCCATTGTCTGCAAAGGTTGTTACATTGTAACTAAATAGTAATTATAGAAGTTATACCCTACTAGGTTTCACTTTACATTAAGTTGCTTGATCCTGGGTAGGTACATTACAAGTATAACATATGCAACTAAATTGCTTTTGCATTACACTTGATTCTGTCATAGCATTTATTTCATTCTATTTAACCTTTATTTAACTAGGCAAGTCATTTAAGAACAAATTCTTATTTACAATGACAGCCTACCAAAAGGCAAAAGGCCTCCTGCGGGGATGGGGGACTAAAAATAAAACATCAAATATATAAATACAGGACACAACACACATCATGACCAGAGAGACAACACAACACTACATAAAGAGAGACCTAAGACAACAACACAGCAAGGCAGCAACACATGACAACACAGCATGGTAGCAACACAACACGGTAGCAGCACAAAACATGGTACAAACATTATTGGACACAGACAACAGCACAGAGAGCAAGAAGGAAGAGACAACAATACATCACGCAAAAGCAGCCACAACTCTCAGTAAGAGTGTACAGTAGATGTAACATCCAGTAGATGTAACTAACATCCAGTAGATGTAACATCCAGTAGATGTAACATCCAGTAAATTTAACATCCAGTAGATGTATCATCCAGTAGATGTAACATCCAGTAAATTTAACATCCAGTAGATGTATCATCCAGTAGATGTAACATCCAGTAAATTTAACATCCAGTAGATGTATCATCCAGTAGATGTAACATCCAGTAGATGTATCATCCAGTAGATGTAACATCCAGTAAATGTAACATCCAGTAGATGTATCATCCAGTAAATGTAACATCCAGTAAATTTAACATCCAGTAGATGTATCATCCAGTAGATGTAACATCCAGTAAATTTAACATCCAGTAGATGTAACATCCAGTAGATGTAACATCCAGTAAATTTAACATCCAGTAGATGTATCATCCAGTAGATGTAACATCCAGTAAATTTAACATCCAGTAGATGTATCATCCAGTAGATGTAACATCCAGTAGATGTATCATCCAGTAGATGTAACATCCAGTAAATTTAACATCCAGTAGATGTATCATCCAGTAGATGTAACATCCAGTAAATTTAACATCCAGTAGATGTATCATCCAGTAGATGTAACATCCAGTAAATTTAACATCCAGTAGATGTATCATCCAGTAAATGTAACATCCAGTAAATTTAACATCCAGTAGATGTAACATCCAGTAAATTTAACATCCAGTAGATGTATCATCCAGTAGATGTAACATCCAGTAAATTTAACATCCAGTAGATGTATCATCCAGTAGATGTAACATCCAGTAAATTTAACATCCAGTAGATGTATCATCCAGTAGATGTAACATCCAGTAGATGTATCATCCAGTAGATGTAACATCCAGTAAATTTAACATCCAGTAGATGTATCATCCAGTAAATGTAACATCCAGTAAATTTAACATCCAGTAGATGTATCATCCAGTAGATGTAACATCCAGTAAATTTAACATCCAGTAGATGTAACATCCAGTAGATGTAACATCCAGTAAATTTAACATCCAGTAGATGTATCATCCAGTAGATGTAACATCCAGTAAATTTAACATCCAGTAGATGTATCATCCAGTAGATGTAACATCCAGTAGATGTATCATCCAGTAGATGTAACATCCAGTAAATTTAACATCCAGTAGATGTATCATCCAGTAGATGTAACATCCAGTAAATTTAACATCCAGTAGATGTATCATCCAGTAGATGTAACATCCAGTAAATTTAACATCCAGTAGATGTATCATCCAGTAAATTTAACATCCAGTAAATTTAACATCCAGTAGATGTATCATCCAGTAAATGTAACATCCAGTAAATGTAACATCCAGTAAATGTAACATCCAGTAGATGTAACATCCAGTAGATGTAACAAGGTCAGATTATTAACATGGTAATTGACTTTCAAATGTGTGTTTACAGAACATTAGTTAGAGAGTGGAACAAGACAATGTGTAACAACATCAGCAGTTACACATGTGGAATAACCTTCAGCAAGTGAATGCGTAATTACACAGTCCTTATTCCATCTGTGTAATAACTTATTCCACAATCACCCTATTACCATGTAATTACATAGCAAAACCTATGTGACTACTATGTTGATAATAGTTATTACATTGTTAGTTACATTGTAATAGGGGCAACTTCATGTAAAGCATTACCTTCTGCTGTCTGTTGATTGCTATTTGCATGTTTTTGTGTTGTTTTTGTGCTTTATAGTGTCGCATGCTGTCAAAAGTCTAGGTGATGTGGGTAAGGCGGAGTCAGGCGCAGGACACAGAGAGCAGTAATAATCGTAACTTGACTCAATAAACAATCTTCCATCAAGGAGAACAAAATTCCAGAGCACATAAACGAGACGACTTGACAACAATAAACATGCACAAAACCATAATGGAACCAGAGGGTTAAATAGGGAATAAATGATAACGTAATGGAAACCAGTACAATCAAGACCAAACAAAAGGAAAAAGAAATGTACATCGGTGGACACTAGAAAGCCGGTGACGTCAACCGCTGAACGCCGCCCGAACAAGGAGAGGCACCAACTTCGGTGGAAGTCGTGACACATGCATTGACTGCCATTCACCAAAATTAAAGGAAGTAATTATACAAAGATAATGTAACCTTGATTTCTGTATCCCGATGGCAAAATAAGAAACGGAATTCATTTGAGCATTTGACCTTGGACAACATTCTGCAGTTTTGTTTATGTATATACAGTATTGCATTTTCAATCTTTTAATACTCGCTGAGCTAAGGTAGTCTACCTCAAACAATATGTCACTAAGACACAAGACAGGCTTGAGCAGAAATTTAAGAGGGAAGAATATCTGTTGCTAATATTGTAGCGGCTTTTTATTGTTGTTGAAAAACAATTGAAATCTCATAATGGCTTAGTTCATCTTGAATAGCAGCGACTGTAGAGACCAGACCGTGAATAAAACATTCCTGGTTCTTGGACGGTTCTATTGCAGGTGTTTGTAAAATGCTATTTGATGTGCAATATCTGCAATATCACTCATTTTCATCTATTTCTGCACTTCAGATTTTATTGAAATCCAGCCTTTAATCTGTATTTCCATCTAATCAACTTTCTGGTTCAACTGTGTGTATAATATATAATATATAATATAGCAGGCATTTCACTTATTATTGCTTCTTCACCTTGTGACTCCCTCATGGACAACAGGGCTATTTCCATCACACTCTCTTGCATACAACCTCTATCTCAGTTGGTCTCTTCTTTTCCTTGTTAGTATTTCTCATACTTAACATGAAGATTAGGAAAAGTCAAAGGTCAGTCTTCCTTTCTATCATGAAATTAATGATCTGGTTTGTAGCACATTGTGGTGGTTTTCTAAAGCAGACTATATTGTTGACAGAGCTTATCGGGGGACTTTACAGCACTTAGCGAGGAGTAGTCTAACTGGAGGTGGTTCCTGTGGATAAAATTAACAACATTGTGGACATTGGCCCTGGTCCCATCTCTCTATCACACCTTGGTGATAAAACAGCTGAGATCTGAATCCCTGCGAGGCTGTGGGTAGTGGAGGTTGAGGTGGAAGATGGAGTGCTGGCTGGAAATCGATGAAGCCAGGCTGAGGGAGGTTGTACCTCCTCCTCCTCCTACCCCCCTCCTCCTCCACCTGCACCTCCCTCCTCCTTTGCCACCTTCCTCCTTCGCCTCATTCAGCCGACCCCTCCTCAATGTCACTGGGAGATATATTTTGCTTTTAGGCATCAGAGAGCCCACATCAGACCTCTTCTGTCTCTCACCCCCTCCCCCATCCCTTCCCACCCCTCTACCCACGGGTTCCCTAGGCAGGGCGCCATTGACTGGGTTCACTCGGCATTGATTCTGAGAGGTGGGTTGCATTTGATAAATAGCGTCAGTAGGTTATCCCCACTGGGATGAGAAACTGAAGTCTGATCGGGAGTTATTCATATTTTCACCTCGTTAAATCATCTGTTTTTGATTGAATAAGTTATCAAATTGATCTATGAATTATTTGAGAATGGTGTCATCACATTATCTATGCAGCGTTACAGTATGTCTTCGTTGTAGAAATCCATGACATATTCATGTCTTGAAAGATATGTACTTTTCAATATATTAAACTCGGGTTGAATAACTTCCCAAGTATTTCGCAGCACTAGTCGCATCATGAGTCGGAGTCTGTTCCCAGCAATGTCTCATCAACACATTGTGAATTGAGTTAAGGGGCCAGCCTTTCTGTGAACCGGAACATCTCTGTGAAGAAAGGCCAGACATTTTGTGAGTAGCAGTCCTGAAGGCTGATTGAACCAGACCCAGACCAAGATGAGATAAGGCATCTTATTTTACTGATAGATAAGTCCTCCTCCACCTCCTACAGCTTCAGGAGGCAAGCCACCCCTGGATGCTTCCCTGCTGACCTTTACTTTTAGGTGGTGATGCTGACCTGAAAATTCCCCCATCCTGATTGGTTTGGGGACTGGAGATGCAATCTTGTGATGAATAGTGAAAAGGTCAACCCGGCCTCTCCAAAGAAGCGTCACTCCATTGTACAGCATGCTGCGTGAACTGCATCTGATAGGTGCATTCCCTTTTTCCCACTGGAACATCGTGTTCCTGAAGCAGTCTTCTGCTCCTTTCTCTCCTCCCGACTCTGAGTCTTTCCCTTGATATGGAAATGGGGTAGTGATAACACATGCTCTGTGAAAGGATCACATTTTTAACGGGATAGAAAAACTATTATAGGATTGCTGAAGAACAGGGCAGACTTGAGTCTTCTAAACCTGTAGAGGTGGTAGTCATAAGAAGTTAATTAACATATCCCGACTGAGCAATGACTTTCTTGAAGTATTGGATTTAAATGATGAGGATTAGGATACGCAGGGACAAATGTAGGACACACTGTGATTTAAATGATCATAATCGAGAAGACAGTGACTCTGGGTGAAGTTGAAGTATCACCGGGAATTGCACATGGATCATTTGAGCCGTTGGGACTCTCCAAACTGTCTTTCTAAAAGTGGATATGCCCAATGGTGCCGAAAAAAAAATTCTGCTATGATCACCGTGACACTGCCTCATTAGTGGGCTTAAACGGGCTGTTGAATGAATTTGCCCCTGAGAGAGGGAAGGGATAAATCACTGGCTGTCCCAATTTTAATGAAGCTATTCTCTATATTATTGAGATCCCATCCCACCTGTTGTTTCAGTCCTAACATTTCCCTGAAGGCAGAGAAGGTATCGGTCCCTGTTCTGTTCGGCCTATGTAATGTTGATATATCTCACTCGGGGCCTAAATGTCAGTCTGGAAGAGTCGAGCCCTTTTTGGTAATGGCCAAGCAATTGCAAATGTCAGACAGAGCGTTGCGTTGATGAGTGGCTGTGCCCGAGTGTCCCACACAGCTCCCGCAATGCAGCTCAGACAGTCACCTAGGACTAGGAATCTCCCTCTGTGCCATACCAGTTCTTTAATATGGGGGCAGAATTCTTCAGTGTGCATGAAGCATATGGAAGGAAAATCAAAACCCAGGCTATGTTTGAAATAATGTTATATTAACTTTCTACATGAAAGCTAGCAAACAGGTTCCTTCATATGGTGCTCAAATATTCTGCACATTTCCCGCCAGGATCTTCCTCCATCATCTAGATTTGAGGGATATAATGCCGAGGTTGAACGCTAACTTGAGACATGCATGTAACTTGAATTGAAGAATAATTGACCCAGTTCCAGTTCCAGTTCCAGTTGTGCATACATCACATGTTACTGTTCAGTTGTGCATACATCACATGTTACTGTTCAGTTGTGCATACATCACATGTTACTGTTCAGTTGTGTGACATTAGATCACAACCAAACCAATTCATGATGTTTCTTCCATGAACTGTGAATCTCATACAGTAGGTTTTTAACTTTCAGAATACAACACTTCTTTGTTGTGTCAGAGTTTGTCATTGTTTTTGTGATTGTTACCTGCCAAGTAAAAATGTAAGCTCCATGAAGCTGTTCCTATCAGTAACTCCTACTGTATCAGTCGCTGGTATTGTTGAGCATCTAAAAACCAGCAGCTGTACCAGGAAGGTGACTCATCACGCTACAGCTTCTCCTCAGAGGGTTTTCACACCTCTTCTTTTCACTGTCAGATCTTAAGCCCTGACACCGTGTCTCCTAGATGGGATGGGATGGGATGGTGTAACACTACACAACACACTGTCACACTGGCTGCCACTTCACTTCTCACAAAGTCGCAGTTTTCCATTGATGAGAGAAAAAAATGCTCCACACATACCTCCATCTATCTATCTATACAGGAGAAGACGTCAAAGAAGAAACACAGCTAGCTAGTGAGTAATTCTTCTTGCATAAAAAAAATAAATCTGACTTCAGAGGGATAGATCCCCCACTTCCATCCATGGCTCGCTCTCAGTCAATGCAGAGTTAGCCTTTCCTTTTATGTGCTGCCCCTGGGATTATCATATCAATCTTCGATGTGACCTGATTACCAGCCTGCGGTTCACTTCGAAAGCAGTGGATCAAGTGATCCCTCTGTTTCTGAGGGCTAATTAACCCTGGTGTGTCGGTGTCCTACTGAAGCCTCCACAAGTTACTTCAGCTGTTGTGTTTTCACACGGCTCCACAGTCTGGCCTCTCTGTCCTCACAGTTGATGGGGGATGTGTTAAATAACTCTATTAGTAATAAGGTAGGCTTGTATAAAGGTCTGTATAACACTGGCTAAAGGTGTGCTCCTTGTGCTCTCTGTTCACTCATGACCACGTGTCCACACACATCTCCAACTCAATCATCAAGTTTGCTGACGACACAACAGTGGTAGGCCTGATTACCAACAACATCGAGACAGCCTACGGGGAGGATGTGAGGGCCCTGGCGAAGTGGTGCCAGGAAAATAACCTCTCCCTTAACATCGACAAAACAATCTGATCGTGGACTACACGAGACAGCAGAGAGAGCACGGCCACATTAACGGAGCCGCAATGGAAAGGGTGAAAAGCTTCAAGTTCCTCGGTGTGCACATCACTGACGACCTGAAATGGCGCCTTCACACAGACAGTGTGGTGAAGAAGGTTCAACTGTGCCTCTTCAACCTCAGGCGACTGAAGTAATTTGTCTTGGCCCCTACAACCCTCACAAACTTCTACAGATTAATCATTGAGAGTATCCTGTAAGGCTGTATCACCAACTATCACCATCCATCACTGGTACACCAGAGGGTGGTCCGGTTGGCCCAACACATCCCAGCTGGCACACTTCCTGCACTCCAGGACATCTACAGCACCCGGTGTCACAGGAAGGCGAAGAAGATCATCATCAAGAACCTCAGACACCCGAGTCAAGGCCTGTTCACCTTGCTTCCATCTGGAAGGCGGAGAATGTACCGGTGCATCAAAGCTGGTACCGAGAGACTGATAAACAGCTTCAAACTCTAGGCAAAGCTGTCAGCAAGGCGAAGGGTGGCTAATTTGAAGAATGTCAAATATAAAATGTATTTTGATTTGTTTAACACTTTAGTGGTTACTACATGATTCCATATGTGTTATTTCATAGTGTTGATATCTTCACTATTATTCTACAAGGTACTGTAGAAAATAGTAAAAAATATAGAAAAACCCTTGAATGAGTAGGTGTGTCCCAACATTGGACCGATACAGTAGGTATGAACTGCATTCTAGTCAAGGCTCATTCTATATAACTACTCTTGAGTACTACACCTTAGCCCTCAGAACAGCCTCAATTAATTGGGGCATGGACAAGGTGTTAAAAGCATTCCACAGGGATGCTGGCGCATGTTGACGCCAATGCTTCTCACTGTTGTGTCAAGTTGGCTGGATGTCCTTTGGGTGGTGACCCTTTCTTGATACACATGGGAAACTGTTGTGTGGACAATCCCAGCAGTGTTGCAGTTCTTGACACAAACCGGTGCGCCTGGCATCTACTACCATACCCTGTTCAAAGGCACTTAAATCTTTCATCTTGCTCATTCACCCTCTGAATGGCACACATACACAATCCATGTCTCAATTCTCTCGAGGCTTAACAATCCTTCTTTAACCTGTCTTCTTCCCTTCATCTACAATGAATGAAGTGGATTTAGAGACATAAATAAGTGATAATAGCTTTCACCTGGATTCACCTGGTCAGTCTGTCATGAAAAGAGCAGGTGTTCTTAATGTTTTCGTACACTCAGTGCACATTTCCATATTTTTAATAAAGTAATAGAACACTGAACAAAAACAACAAAGTGAACGAACGAAACCGAAACAGTTCTGTCTGGTGCAGAATACAAACACTCAACAGAAAATAATCACCCACACCACACAGGTGGGAAAAGGCTACCTAAGTATGATTCTCAATCAGAGACAACGAACGACACCTGCCTCTGATTGAGAACCATACCAGGCCAAACACAAAACCACAACATGGAAAAAAGAACATAGACTACCCACCCAACTCACGCCCTGACCATACAAAAACAAAAACAAAGACATAACAAAAATAACTAAGGTCAGAACGTGACAGTACCCCCTCCCAAAGGTGCGGACTCTGGCCGCAAAACCTGAACCTATAGGGGAGGGTCTGGGTGGGCGTCTGTCCGCGGTGGCGGCTCTGGAGCGGGACGTGGACCCCCCTCCAACCATAGTCTTTGCCCACTTCTTTCCCTGCCACAGTAGCGCCTTTAGAGTAGCGACCCTTGCTGCCGACCTCGGACTGGGGACACTAGCAGCGGGCCCTGAATGGATGGGAGATTCCGGCAGCGCCGGAGTAAAGGGCGATTCCGGCAGCGCTGGAGTGAAGGGTGATTCCGGCAGCTCCTGACAGACGGGAGACTCTGGCAGCTCAGGACAGACGGGAGACTCTGGCAGTGCTGGACAGGAGGGAGCACCTGGAGGAAGGAGACGGAGAGACAGCCTGGTGTGTGGGGCTGCCACCGGAGGCCTGGTGCGTGGAGGAGGCACCGGATAGACCGGACCGTGGAGGCGCACTGGAGGTCTCGAGCACCGAGCCTGCACAACCCTACCTGGCTGGATACTCCCCGTCGCCAGGCCAGTGCGGCGAGGTGGAATAGACCGCACTGGGCTGTGCTGGCGAACCGGGAACACCGTGCGTAGGGCTGGTGCCATGTACCCCGGCCCAAAGAGACGCACTGGAGACCAGATGCGCTGAGCCGGCTTCATGGCACCTGACTCAATGCCCACTCTAGCCCTGCCAATATGAGGCGCTGCGATGTAACGCACCGGGCTATGCCTGCGCACCGGGGACACCTTGCGCCTCACGGCATAACACGGTGCCTGCCCTGTCCACCTCTCTCCACGGTAAGCACGGGGAGTTTGCTCAGGTCTCCTACCTGACTTAGCCACACTCCCCGTGTCCTTCCCCCAATACATTTTTGGGGCTGCCTCTCGTCCCAGCCGTGCTGCCGTGCTGCCTCCTCATACCACCGCCGCTCAGCTTTCGCTGCCTCCAGCTCTGCCTTGGGGCGGCGATATTGCCCAGCCTGTGCCCAGGGTCCTTCTCCGTCCAGAATCTCCTCCCATGTCCATGAGTCCAGAGATTTCCGCTGCTGCCCGATACCACGCTGCTTGGTCCTTGGTTGGTGGGTGATTCTGTAACGGCCGTTGGTGGTGGAAGAAGGTGAGGACCAATGCGCAGCGTGGTAAGTGTCCATATTTTTTATATTTTTTAAAGTAATAGAACACTGAAAAAAACCAAGAAAGTGAACGAACGAAACCGAAACAGTTCTGTCTGGTGCAGATACAAACACTCAACAGAAAACAATCACCCACACCACACAGGTGGGAAAAGGCTACCTGAGTATGATTCTCAGAGACAACGAACAACACCTGCCTCTGATTGAGAACCATACCAGGCCAAACACAAAACCACAACATAGAAAAAGGAACATAGACTACCCACCCAACTCATGCCCTGACCCATGCTAAAACAAAGACATAACAAAAATAACTAAGGTCAGAATGTGACACTGTGATAACATCTGCAAATGCTACCAATAACATTTTTTTATTTATTTTTTATTACCTTTATTTAACTAGGCAAGTCAGTTAAGAACAAATTGTTATTTTCAATGACAGCCTAGGAACAGTGGTTTAACTGCCTTGTTCAGGGGTACAACAACAGATGTTTACCTTGTCAGTTCGGGGATTCGATCTTGCAACCTTTCGGTTACTAGTTCAACACTAACCACTAGGCTACCTGCCGCCCCTTAATTTGATTTAGCGACGTGGAGTAACACTGCAAAAGGAGTGGCATTGACGTCTTCAATCCAGATGTTGTCCTTCGCTAGGTAGGCATTATAAGTGCCATGTCATTAACAGGGATGCAATTAATTCCCCATGATGGGATAGTGACAGTAATGAAGGTTGACTGTTTGGGGGCCTGTTCAATAGAACCACAGCGATGAGAGCTGGCCAGACGTTTCTTTGTTATCTGTGTGCATGTGTGTGTGTCTCTCATCTTATCCTCCTCGACGCTGCTTAACGTTGAGCTACCATGACGGTAGCATTTGCAGCCCTATATGTTGAACTATATTTAGTTTGATAGGCATGCACAGTGTGTAATGTTATGCATCCATTCAGTGGGTTGGTCCAGTGGTCTATTGTTCCTATCAAATGACAGCAAAGGGTAGAACAGGGACATTGATGTGTGGTTTATGAATAGAGACCATCCTTGATTGCAGTAGGGCTGTGCCGGTCTGCTTTCACACCTCTGAGTAGACATGCACTGTAGGATCAAGCTAACTCACTCCTAGCCACCATGCACTTAGACACTGTGAAATTCCGTTAGTATTCATAGATCTTCACTTTGTGTTATCTACCACTGCCAATATGTTAGCAAATCCAAGTGATGAACAAACAAAACTGAAAAGGCAAAGACCATTTTAGTGTGTTGTTTTTATTTAGAACTCAGCGTGTGTGTGTGTTTGTGTGTGTGTTTGTGTTTCAGAGCAGTGGTGTAAAAAGTAAAGATACCTTAATAGAAAATGACTCAAGTAAAAGTGAAAGTCACTCAGTAAAATTCTACTTGAGTAAAAGTCTCAGTATTTGGTTTGAAATATGTGTAAGTATCAGAAGTAAATGCAATTGCTAAAATATATTTAAGTATCAAAAGTAAATAATTTCACATTCCTTATATTAAGCAAACCAGACGGCACAATTTTCTTGTTTTGATTTTATTTATGGATAGCCAGGGGCACACTCCAACATCATTTGCAAACGAAGCATTTGTATCAAGGCACAAGGCGAGACCCAGATGCAAACACAAGAGGCAGATGGTTAGAGTCATACGATGTTTATTAGGGTTTATTAGGGTAGGCAAGAGAATGGTCGTGTACATGCAAAATGTCAAAACCAGTTCAGAGTCCAATAGGTACCGAAGGGCAGGCAGATTCAAGGTCAGGGCAGGCAGGATGATCAGGCAGGCAGGAAAGTAGTCCAGAGTCAGGCAGTGATCAAAACCGGGAAGACTAGCAAACGAACTGGCACAGAGAGACAGGAAACACAGGGATAAATACACTGGGGAAAATAAGCGACACCTAGAGGGGGTGGAGACAATCACAGGGACAGGTGACACATGTGTTTGGTGAGTCCGCCAGATCAAAGACTGTAGGGATGACCAGGGATGTTCTCTTGTGTGAAGTGTGTGAATTAGACCATTTTCCTGTCATGCTAAGCATTCGTAATGTAATGAGTGCTTTTGTGGAATGTAAAGAGTAAAAAGTGCATCATTTTCTTTTGGAATGTAGTGAAGTAAAAGTAAAAGTAGTCAAAAATAAAGTAAAGTACAGATACCCCTCCCAAAATACTTACGTAGTACATGAAAATATTTTTTACTTCAGACATGGACAAAGATGATGATGTCATCAATCAGACATGGATAAAGATGATGATGCCATTGTGCACCACTTGTTTACCCCATTATCCAGTCACTTGAAATCAAAGTGATATTTTACATTTCATTTAACACTGCAAAATAATGTATCCAATCATTCATATTGGTGGATATCTAAATTGGATTGAGAGTCAATTTGGTTGAAAGATGACACTTTTGGTAGGTTTACAACACTGTGTGAGAGAGAGCGATAATATCAGACACCCTCTTACTACTGGGCGAACTGTAGGTCTGAGTGGTGTATTGTATCGCTGACACAGTCGTTGGAGCTGTCTCCTCCAGTCCTTACACAATAAACACAATAAACACATCCCCCGGTTCCTGCAGTTCTTTTTTCATTACCTATCTGCTCCCTTATGACATGCTGGTAATAGCCTTGGAGCCATGCTGGTAAACAGTTTTGACAAATTAAAATCACCCAGCTCAAGTGAAGGGCCTGTGCTGCAAACTGGAGAGGAGAGGAGGCTATTAGCAATCCCTCCCCTCCCCTTGGCTTGCTGAGCCGCAACTACTGTTCTCTAGGTTATTTAATTGTAATACTATTGGATGATATGAAATGAGGATGATTCCTCTAAGTGAACGAATGCCAAGCTAGCACTTCATGTTCACATCCAAAACATACAGCTACAGTATTATCCTACTGTTTCATTATTGCCTTTGCAATTGTGCCAGTTCCCTCCTGCAGTCTAAGAGATTTCTCTAAAGGATGATTATCACTTTAGATTCACATGCCAGGACTGTGTACAGATGTATAATCTTAATTTGATCACCCTGTTGCAGGATAACTTTCCTGCGATGCAGGACAATTAAAACGTGCAGTGAATTTGAGATTTAAAAAGGCTTTTTTTTAAGTTTAGAATTTTCAGGATAATTTTCCTGCTGTAGCAAACTGGCTCAAATTAAGATCCTACATCTGTATGGCAGGGACATATGTGGAACACACAGTGAGTGACTGAGTAATCCTTTAATGACTAGAAACATTATTAATCCTGCATATATACACAAGCCGGTTTTATTTGACAGGCACACATAAGATAGATGGCAGATTAGTTAATCCGTCTAAAAATGCTCCAAGGCAGTGTTTTAGGCTGTTGTTTCTGTGATACAGTACATTTCATCAAAGGTCAACATGAGCCGCAATGTTGTTGTTATGTGGAGGATGATGTAACATTTGCTGTTTTTTTCTTCTTTAAATAACCAATTGTAATGTACCTAACACGCCCCCATTTACATCAAGAGGGCTGTAGCGGACTGGGTCGAGAACTTCAAGTTCCTAGGTGTCCACATCGCAAAGGACCTATCATGGTCCAAACACACCAACACATTTGTGAAGAGGGCATGACAACGCCTCTTTCCCCTCAAGAGGCTGAAAAGATTTAGCAAAGGCCCTCAGATCCTCAAAGTTTTACAGCTGCACCATTGTGAGCATCTTGAATGGCTGCATCACCGCTTGGTATGGCAACTGCTCAAAATCCAACCTCAAAGCACTACAGTGTACGGCCCAGTACATCACTGGGGTTGAACTCCCTGCCATCCAGGACCTCCATATCAGGCATTGTCAGAGGAAGCCCCTACAAATTGTCAAAGACTCCAGCCACCCAAGTAATTTACTGTTCTCTCTTCTACCACACGGCAAACACTGCCGGAGTGCTAAGTCTGGGACGAAAGGGCTCCTGACCAGCTTCTACCCCCAACCCATAAGACTGCAAAATACACTACATGACCAAAAGTATGTGAACACCTTCTCGTCTCATTCCAATATCATGGACATTCATTTGGAGTTGGTCCCCCTTTTGCTGCTATAACAGCCTCCATTCTTCTGGAAAGGCTTTCCACTAGATGTTGGAACATTGCTGCGGGGACATGCTTCCATTCATCCTCAAGAGCATTAGTGAGGTCGGGCACTGATGTTTGGCAATTAGGCCTGGCTTGCAGTCGCCTTTCCTATTCATCCCAAAGTTGTTAGATTGGGGTTGAGGTCAGAGCTCTGTGCAGGCCAGTCAAGTTCTTCCACTCTGATCTTGACAAACCATTTCTGTATGGACCTTGCTTTGTACATGGGGGCCTTGTCATGCAGAAAAGGCAAATGGCCTTCCCCAAACTGTTACCACAAAGTTGAAAGCACAGAATCATCTATCAAATCAAATCAAATTTTATTTGTCACATACACATGGTTAGCAGATGTTAATGCGAGTGTAGCGAAATGCTTGTGCTTCTAGTTCCGACAATGCAGTAATAACCAACAAGTAATCTAACTAACAATTCCAAAACTACTGTCTTGTACACAGTGTAAGGGGATAAAGAATATGTACATAAGGATATATGAATGAGTGATGGTACAGAGCAGCATAGGCAAGATACAGTAGATGGTATCGAGTACAGTATGTACAAATGAGATGAGTATGTAAACAAAGTGGCATAGTTTAAAGTGGCTAGTGATACATGTATTACATAAGGATACAGTCAATGATATAGAGTACAGTATATACGTATGCATATGAGATGAATAATGTAGGGTAAGTAACATTATATAAGGTAGCATTGTTTAAAGTGGCTAGTGATATATTTACATCATTTCCCATCAATTCCCATTATTAAAGTGGCTGGAGTTGAGTCAGTGTCAGTGTGTTGGCAGCAGCCACTCAATGTTAGTGGTGGCTGTTTAACAGTCTGATGGCCTTGAGATAGAAGCTGTTTTTCAGTCTCTCGGTCCCAGCTTTGATGCACCTGTACTGACCTCGCCTTCTGGATGATAGCGGGGTGAACAGGCAGTGGCTCGGGTGGTTGATGTCCTTGATGATCTTTATGGCCTTCCTGTGACATCGGGTGGTGTAGGTGTCCTGGAGGGCAGGTAGTTTGCCCCCGGTGATGCGTTGTGCAGACCTCACCACCCTCTGGAGAGCCTTACGGTTGAGGGCGGAGCAGTTGCCGTACCAGGCGGTGATACAGCCCGCCAGGATGCTCTCGATTGTGCATCTGTAGAAGTTTGTGAGTGCTTTTGGTGACAAGCCAAATTTCTTCAGCCTCCTGAGGTTGAAGAGGCGCTGCTGCGCCTTCTTCACAATGCTGTCTGTGTGGGTGGACCAATTCAGTTTGTCTGTGATGTGTATGCCGAGGAACTTAAAACTTGCTACCCTCTCCACTACTGTTCCATCGATGTGGATAGGGGGGTGTTCCCTCTGCTGTTTCCTGAAGTCCACAATCATCTCCTTAGTTTTGTTGACGTTGAGTGTGAGGTTATTTTCCTGACACCACACTCCGAGGGCCCTCACCTCCTCCCTGTAGGCCGTCTCGTCGTTGTTGGTAATCAAGCCTACCACTGTTGTGTCGTCCGCAAACTTGATGATTGAGTTGGAGGCGTGCGTGGCCACGCAGTCGTGGGTGAACAGGGAGTACAGGAGAGGGCTCAGAACGCACCCTTGTGGGGCCCCAGTGTTGAGGATCAGCGGGGAGATGTTGTTGCCTACCCTCACCACCTGGGGGCGGCCCGTCAGGAAGTCCAGTACCCAGTTGCACAGGGCGGGGTCGAGACCCAGGGTCTCGAGCTTGATGACGAGCTTGGAGGGTACTATGGTGTTGAATGCCGAGCTGTAGTCAATGAACAGCATTCTCACATAGCTATTCCTCTTGTCCAGATGGGTTAGGGCGGTGTGCAGTGTGGTTGAGATTGCATCGTCTGTGGACCTATTTGGGCGGTAAGCAAATTGGAGTGGGTCTAGGGTGTCAGGTAGGGTGGAGGTGATATGGTCCTTGACTAGTCTCTCAAAGCACTTCATGATGACGGAAGTGAGTGCTACGGGGCGGTAGTCGTTTAGCTCAGTTACCTTAGCTTTCTTGGGAACAGGAACAATGGTGGCCCTCTTGAAGCATGTGGGAACAGCAGACTGGTATAGGGATTGATTGAATATGTCCGTAAACACACCGGCCAGCTGGTCTGCGCATGCTCTGAGGGCGCGGCTGGGGATGCCGTCTGGGCCTGCAGCCTTGCGAGGGTTAACACGTTTAAATGTCTTACTCACCTCGGCTGCAGTGAAGGAGAGACCGCATGTTTTCGTTGCCGGCTGTGTCAGTGGCACTGTATTGTCCTCAAAGCGGGCAAAAAAGTTGTTTAGTCTGCCTGGGAGCAGGACATCCTGGTCCGTGACTGGGCTGGATTTCTTCCTGTAGTCCGTGATTGACTGTAGACCCTGCCACATGCCTCTTGTGTCTGAGCCGTTGAATTGAGATTCTACTTTGTCTCTGTACTGACGCTTAGCTTGTTTGATAGCCTTGCGGAGGGAATAGCTGCACTGTTTGTATTCGGTCATGTTACCAGACACCTTCCCCTGATTAAAAGCAGTGGTTCGCGCTTTCAGTTTCACGCGAATGCTGCCATCAATCCACGGTTTCTGGTTAGGGAATGTTTTAATCGTTGCTATGGGAACGACATCTTCAACGCACGTTCTAATGAACTCACACACCGAATCAGCGTATTCGTCAATGTTGTTGTCTGACGCAATACGAAACATGTCCCAGTCCACGTGGTGGAAGCAGTCTTGGAGTGTGGAGTCAGCTTGGTCGGACCAGCGTTGGACAGACCTCAGCGTGGGAGCCTCTTGTTTTAGTTTCTGTCTGTAGGCAGGGATCAACAAAATGGAGTCGTGGTCAGCTTTTCCGAAAGGGGGGCGGGGCAGGGCCTTATATGCGTCGCGGAAGTTAGAGTAACAATGATCCAAGGTCTTTCCACCCCTGGTTGCGCAATCGATATGCTGATAAAATTTAGGGAGTCTTGTTTTCAGATTAGCCTAGTTAAAATCCCCAGCTACAATGAATGCAGCCTCCGGATGAATGGTTTCCAGTTTGCAAAGAGTTAAATAAAGTTCGTTCAGAGCCATCGATGTGTCTGCTTGGGGGGGGATGTATACGGCTGTGATTATAATCGAAGAGAATTCTCTTGGTAGATAATGCGGTCTACATTTGATTGTGAGGAATTCTAAGTCAGGTGAACAGAAGGATTTGAGTTCCTGTATGTTTCTTTCATCACACCATGTCACGTTAGTCATAAGGCATACGCCGCCGCCCCTCTTCTTACCAGAAAGTTGTTTGTTTCTGTCTGCGCGATGTGTGGAGAAACCCGTTGGCTGCACCGCTTCGGATAGAGTCACTCCAGTGAGCCACGTTTCCGTGAAGCAAAGAACGTTACAGTCTCTGATGTCCCTCTGGAATGCTACCCTTGCTCGGATTTCATCAACCTTGTTGTCAAGAGACTGGACATTGGCAAGAAGAATGCTAGGGAGTGGTGCACGATGTGCCCGTCTCCGGAGTCTGACCAGAAGACCGCCTCGTTTCCCTCTTTTTCAGAGTTGTTTTTTTTTTGGGTCGCTGCATGGAATCCACTCAGTTGTCCTGTTTGTAAGGCAGAACACAGGATCCGCGTCGCGAAAAACATATTCTTGGTAGTACTGATGGTGAGTTGATGCTGATCTTATATTCAGTAGTTCTTCTCGACTGTATGTAATGAAACCTAAGATGAGCTGGGGTACTAATGTAAGAAATAACACGTAAAAAAACAAAAAACTGCATAGTTTCCTAGGAACGCGAAGCGAGGCGGCCATCTCTGTCGGCGCCGGAAGTAGTATCTAGAATGTCATTGTAGGCTGTAGCGTTAAGATTTCCCACTGGAACTAAGGGCTAGAGCCCGAAACCATGAAAAACAGCCCCAGACCATTATTACTCCTCCACCAAACTTTACAGTTGGCACTAAGAATTGGGGCAGGTAGCATTCTTCTGGCATCCGCCAAACCCAAATTTGTCCGTCGGACTGCCAGATGATGAAGCTTGATTCTTCACTCCAGAGAACGCTGGAGCTTTACCACAAGCTTTATGCCAATCCAGCTTTATGCCAAACCTATTATCTATCCTGCTGCCTAGTCACGTTGTCCCTACCTGTGTGTACATATCTACCTCAATTACCTCATACCCCTGCACATGTACTCGGTACTGGTACCCGTGTATATAGCCAAGATATCATTATTTATTGTGTATTTATTATTAGTATTGTTGCTTATTGTATATTACAGATTTTTGTATTGTTGTTATTTGATTGTTTTCTGCATTGTTGGGAAGGGCCCATAACTAATCATTTCACTGTTAGTCTACAGCTGTTGTTTACGAAGCATGTGATAGACAATTAAAACTTGATTTGATAGTCCTCCCTGCACAAGGATTGTACTGATGGGGTGGTGAGTCAGAAGCAGGTGCAGGTGAAACGTTTTAATAAAACAACAAAACCAAGAACACGACATTAACATAAGGCAGAACGCCGATACACAAGAACAATACCAACTGGTGAGTGAACCTGGGAGAGTGACATATAAAGGGGTGGAAATTATGAAGGTAATGGAGTCCAGGTGTGAATCATAATGATTAACAGGTGCGCGTAATGATGAGTGCCAGGTGTGCGTAATTATGAATCCTTGGACCGGAGGTGAGTTCTCTGGCGACGTCGTATACCCTATGGGAGGAGCAGGAGAAGACGTGACAAGGATAGTCTCCTGTTTAAGGGAAGGCATTTGTGCAGCCCTGTAATACATCTTCATTTAAGGTAGTCCAAGACCTCCAGCTTTATTGGGTAAGTGTATAATAGTCCATTTGACTCTTAAGGTTTTTCCATTCCAAATAAAGTTGGAGAGCAGGCCGTTTTATTTTATTTTATTAAATTTTATTTAAAAAAGTTGGATGGAATTGAAATGGGCAGGGTCTGGAATAAATACATCTGCCTTGGCACAGTGCCTTCAGAAAGTATTCCTACCCTTTGACCCTGTTACAGCCTGAATTCAAAATGGATTATTTATTTATTTTCTCCCTCATCTACACACAATACCCCATAATGAAAGTGTTTTTAGATTATACTATTATACTACTATTATACTATAATTATACTATATTATTGAAAATGAAATACAGAAATATTTCATTTACATAAGTATTCATGCCCCTGTAGAAGGACCTTTGGCAGCAATTACAGCTTTCTGGGTAAGTCTCTAAGAGCTTTTCACACCTGGATTGGGCAACCTTTGCCCATTTTTATTTTCAAAATTATTCAAAATCTGTCAAATTGGTTGTTGATCATTGCTAGACAACAATTTTCAGGTCTTGCTGTAGATTTAAGTCAATACTGTAACTCAGCCACTCAGGAACATTCACTGTCTTCTTGGTAAGCAACACCAGTGTATATTTGGCCTTGTCTTTTAGGTTATTGACCTGCTGAAAGGTGAATTCATCTCCCAGTGTCTGGTGGAAAGCAGACTGAAGCAAGTTTTTCTCTTGGACTTTTCATGTGCTTAGCTCTAGTCTATTTCTTTAGTATCAGTCCTTAATTAATGATACCCATAACATGATGCAGCCACATCTATGTTTGAAAATAGTGGTACTCGGTAATGTATTGGATTGGATTTTCCCCAAACATAACACTTCGTATTCTGAACAAAAAGTTAATTGCTTTACCACATTTTTTTCAGTATTACTTTGCTGCAAACAGGATGCATGTTTTCTGTACAGGTGTCCTTCTGTACAGGTGTCCTTCACTCTGTCAATTAGGTTAGTATTGTGGAGTAACTACAATGTCGTTGATCCATCCTCAGTTTTCTCCTATCACAGCAATTGACCTCTGTAACGGTTTTAAAGTCACCATTGGCCTCGTTGTAAAATCCCTGAGGGGTTTCCTTTCCCTCCAGCTAATGAGTTAGGAAGGATGCCTGTATCTTTGTAGTGACTGGGTGTATTGATACAACATCCAAAGTGTAATTAATAACTTCACCATGCTCATAGGGATATTCAATGTGTGCCCTTTTCTTATTTGCACCCATCTACCAATAGATGCAGAGGCCCATTATCAGCAACCATCACTCCTGTGTTCTAATGGCACGATGTGTTAGCTATAATTTTTTGAAAGCTAATTGGCCATTAGAAAACCCTTTTGCAAATCTGTTAGCACAGCAGAAAACTGTTGTTCTGATCAAAGAAGCAATAAATGTCACGAGTCCGACCGAGGGTGGCTCCCCAACCCGTTCGGGTGGCGCTCAGCGGTCGTCGTCGCCGGCCTATTAGCTGCCACTGATGGTCTTTCCTCCCCCTCCTTGTATGTTTATTGTTAGCACCTGTTAGTGAGTAATTAGTTGGGCTTTATTAGACAGCCGGCCTGCCTGTTTCTTTGTGCGGGATTAATTATTGTGACCTTCGGGTATGTAGTAGAGGAACGTGTTTGTTCCTGGTTGTGTATTCTGCTGTACTGTTTTCGTCCCCCGTGTTTGGGGCATTTGGTTCTTGAGCACCCAGTGTTGCGTGAGTGCATTAAATAGCACAGTATTGCACTCTCTGTTTCCTGCATCTGACTCCACACCCATGACACCCGGAGCGTTACAGAATCCCACTCCTAGAGAATGGAGTCAGCAGGAGCAGCAGCCAACCCTCTCCCATCGATGGAGGAACGGGTTCTCCACCATACCACCGTCCTCCATCGGATTGGATCGGCGATGGATCAAATGATGAAGAGAATGGACCGAGGAGTGGTCTCCTCTCTCCACCTTCGGCACTCCCATCTCCCGACTCCAGCACTCTCCGTTTGACGCTCCCGAGGGCTTATGATGGAGCGGCGGCAGTTTGCCAGGGTTTTTTACTTCAACTGCAGCTATACCTGGCCACCGTCAGACCCACTCCCTCGGGAGCGGAGAGGGTGAGTGTCCTCATCTCCTGCCTCCCGGGTCGTGCTCTGGAGTGGGCGAACGCAGTCTGGAATGGCCAAGACTCAGCTAAGGAGCACTACCCAGAGAACGACTATTTCATCTCAGGCAGGAGAAGAGGAGCGCCCAGGATTACGTGCTGGACCTTGGCAGCAGGATCTGGGTGGAACGACAGGGCCCTTATCGACAACTACAGGTGTAGTCTCCAGGAGGACATCCGCAGGGAGCTAGCATGTCGGGACACCGCTCTTTCCCTGGATGAACTAATCAATATGTCCATCCGATTGGACAATCTACTGGCTGCCCGCGGGCGTTCGGATTGGGCCTGTGTGTTCCACCACCCAGTCCCTCCGCTCCCATTCCGATGGAGTTGGGAGGGGCCGTGCCGAGGGGTACCGGAGGAGGAGGGGGGGTCCGTCTGGGAGTAGAGACAGCAGGCGGAACGCTTCTCGATCACCCCAGGTGAGTCAGCATCAAACTCACCCAGAACCCCCTGTTGGCCACATGTTTGTCTTAACTTTTTTCCTTCACTTTTTTCCCTCTTCCCAGCATAGGGCGCTAGTCGATTCAGGCGCAGCTGGGAACTTTATGGATCGCGGACTCGTCCTTAAGTTAGGGGTTCCGCTAGTGCCGATAGATTCTCTCTTTCCCGTGCACTCCCTAGATAGCCGGCCATTAGGGTCAGGGATGGTCAGGGACACCACGGTTCCACTGGACATGGTGACGCAGGGGAATCATAGGCAGCCTTTATATTATTGATTCGCCTGCGTTTCCAGTGGTGCTAGGGATTCCCTGGCTGGCCCGGCTCAATCCTAAAATTTTGTGGAGACGGGGTTCTCCAGGGGTGGTCAGAGGAGTGTTCTGGAAGGTGTCTGGGAGTTTCCATCGGTGCCACGTCAGTGGAAAGTCCAGACCAGGTTTCCACGGTGTGCATTCCCCCCGAGTATGCCGATTTGGCAATCGCTTTCAGTAAAAAGAAAGCGACTAAATTATCACCTTATCAATGGGGAAGGGATTGTACGATAGATCTCCAGGTAAACGCTGCGCTCCCCAAGAGTCACGTGTACCCATTGTCCCAGGAGGAGACGTTGGCGATGGAGACATATGTCACGGAGTTGCTGGGACAAGGTTACATTCGGCCCTCCATCTCACCCGTCTCCTCGAGTTTATTTTTTGTGAAGAAAAGGGAGGGAGGTTTGCGGCCGTGTATTGATTATAGAGGTCTAAACGCCATCACAGTGGGGTATAGTTACCAACTACCTCTCATCGCTACGACGGTGGAATAATTTCACGGGAGCGCAGTTCTTCACAAAACTGGATCTCAGGAGCGCATATAGTCTGGCGTATTCGGAAGGGAGACAAGTGGAAAACCGCATTTAGTACCACATCGGGCCACTATGAGTACCTCGTCATGCCGTATGGGTTAAAAATGCTCCAGCCGTTTTTCAGACCTTTGTAGATGAGATTCTCAGGGACCTGTGCGGTCAGGGAGTGTTTTTTTATATCGGTGAGGGACCTGGAGTTGCTAGCGGTGGTCAGAGCTCTGAAGGTGTGGAGACACTGGCTTGAGGGGGCTAAGCACCCCTTTCTCATCTGGACAGACCACCAGAATCTGGAGTATATTCAGGCAGAGAGGAGACTGAACCCACGTCAGGCAAGGTGGGCCATGTCTTATAGACCGGGCTCCCAGAACGTAAAGGCTGATGCACAGTCCCGTCTTTACGACACGGAGGATCAGTCCACGAGCCTATTGCCATCCTTCCCGCCTCGAGGCTGGTAGCAGCGGTGGTATGGGAGGTGGACTCGGACATCGAGTGGGCGTTACGGGCGGAACCCGCGCCTCCTCAGTGTCCGTCGGGGCAAAGGTACGTGCCGCTTGGTGTTTGGGAGCAACTGATTTGGTGGGCTCACGTCCTACCCTCCTCGGGTCACCCTGGGGTGACGAGGACAGTGGGGAGCCTTCGGGGGAGGTATTGGTGGCCCACCTTGGCTAGGGACGTTAAGGTTTATGTCTCCTCCTGTTCGGTGTGTGCACAGCGTAATGCTCCTAGGCACCTTCCTAGAGGGAAGTTACAACCCCTCCCCGTTCCACAACGGCCATGGTCACATCTATCCGTAGATTTCTTGACCGATCTATCCCCATCTCAGGGGAACACCATGGTTCTGGTGATTGTGGATTGGTTCTCTAAGTCCTGCCGTCTCCTTCCGTTGCCCGGTATCCCTACAGCCCTACAGCCTCGGAGGCATTATTCACCCACGTCTTTCTGCACTACGGGGTGCCGGAGGACATAGTTTCTGATCGGGGCCCCCAATTCACGTCCCGAGTATGGAGGGCGTTCATGGAGCGTTTGGGGTCTCGGTCAGCCTGACCTCCGGTTATCACCCCGAGAGTAATGGGCAGGTGGAGAGAGTGAACCAGGTGGGTAGGTTTCTGCGGTCGTATTGCCAGGATCGGCCAGGTGAGTGGGCGAGATACATTCCCTGGGCTGAAATGAACCAGAACTCACTACGCCACTCCTCTACTAACGTGTCTCATTTTCAGTGTGTGTTGGGGTACCAGCCGGTCCTGGCACCATGGCATCCGAGCCAGACCGAAGCTCCTGCGGTGGAGGAATGGGTACAGCGCTCTAAGGAGACCTGGAGGTCCGTCCAGGAATCTCTCCAACAAGCGAGTGGACGGCAGAAGAGGAGTGCTGACCACCACCGCAGTGAGGCCCCCGTGTTAGCTCCGGGGGACAGGGTCTGGCTCTCGACCCGAAACCTGCCCCTCCGCTTGCCCTGCCGGAAGCTGGGTCCGCAGTGTGTAGGGCCATTTAAAGTCCTGAGGAGAATAAACGAGGTGTGTTATCGATTACAACTCCCTTCCTATTATCGTATTAACCCCTCGTTTCATGTGTCTCTCCTCAGGCCGGTGGTAGCTGGTCCCCTGCAGGACAGTGAGGTGCCGGAGGTCCCTCTCCCCCCTCTGGACATCGAGGGGTCCCCGGCATATACGATACGGGCCATTCTGGAATCAAGACGCCGGGTGAGGGGCCTGCAGTACCTCGTGGACTGGGAGGGGTACGGTCCGGAGGAGAGGTGCTGGGTACCGGTGGGGGACATCTTGGATCCATCAATGTTGAGGGATTTCCATCGCCCCCATCCGGATTGCCCTGCACCTCGTCCTCCGGGTCGACCTCGAGGCCGGTGTCGGCGCGCTGCGGGAGCCACGTGTCGGGGGGGGGGTACTGTCACGAGTCCGACCGGGTGGCGGTCGTCGTCGCCAGCCTATTAGCTGCCACTGATTTTCTTTCCTCCCCCTCCTTGTATGTTTAATGTTAGCACCTGTTAGTGAGTAATTAGTTGGGCTTTATTAGACAGCCGGCCTGCCTGTTTCTTTGCGCGCGATTAATTATTGTGACCTTCGGGTATGTAGTAGAGGAACGTGTTTGTTCCTGGTTGTGTATTCTGCTGTACTGTTTTCGTCCCCTGTGTTTGGGGCATTTGGTTTTTGAGCACCCAGTGTTGCGTGAGTGCATAAAATAGCACAGTATTGCACTCTCTGTTTCCTGCGTCTGACTCCACACCCATGACACCCGGAGCGTTACAGAATCCCACTCCTAGAGAACAATAAAACGGTCCTTCTTTAGACTAGTTAGGTATCTGGAGCATCAGCATTTGTGGGTTCGATTACAGCCTCAAAATGGCCAGAAACTATGGACTTTCTTCTGAAACTCGTCAGTCTATTCTTGTTCTGAGAAATGAAGGCTATTCCATGCGAGAAATTGCAGAGAAACTGAAGATCTCGTGCAATGCTGTGCACTACTCCCTTCACAGAACAGAGCACACTGGCACTAACCAGAATAGAAAGAGGAATGGGAGGCCCGGTGCACAACTGAGCAAGAGGACAAGTACATTAGATAGACTAGTTTGAGAAACAGACGCTTCACAAGTCCTCAACTGGCAGATTCATTTAATAGTACCCGCAAAACACCAGTCTCAACTTGAACAGTGAAGAGACGACTCCGGGATGTTGGCCTTCTAGGCAGAGTTGCAAAGATAAAGCCATATCTCAGACTGGCCAATAAAAAGAAAATATTAAGATGGGCAAAAGAACACAGACACTGGACAGAGGAAGAACAAAGAAGAACATTTGGATCACAAAGAAGAACATTTGTGAAACACAGAAAAAATGAAAAGATGCTGGAGGAATGCTTGACACCATCTGTCCAGCATGGTGGAGGCAATATGATGGTCTGTGGGTGCTTTGGTGGTGGTAAAGTGGGAGATTTGTATAGGGTGAAAGGGATCTTGAAGGAAGGCTATCACTTGCAACGCCATGCAATACCCTGTGGATGGCGCTTAATTGGAGCCAATATCCTCCTACAACAGGACAATGACCCAAAGCACAGCTCCAAACTATGCAAGAACTATTTAGGGACGAAGTAGTCAGCTGGTATTCTGTCTATAATGGAGTGGCCAGCACAGTCACCGGATCTCAACCCTATTGAGCTGTTGTGGGAACAGCTTGACCGTATGGTACGTAAGAAGTGCCCATCAAGCCAATCCAATTTGTGGGAGGTGCTTCAGGAAGCATGGGGTGAAATCTCTTCAGATTGCCTCAACAAATTGACAACTAGAATGCCAAAGGTCTGTAAGGCTGTAATTGCTGCAAATGGAGTATTCTTTGACGAAGATGGACACAATTATTGTTTAAATTAAACATCATTATTTATACCCTTGTCACCATCTTGACCATATTTACTATTCTTTTTTTGCAATTCATTTCATGTATGTTTTCATGGAAAACAACGGTATTGTAATTGTATGTGTTGTGTACAGAGATGAGGTAGTGATGATAAACATTATTATTGCACACAGAGTCCATGGAACTTATTACATGACTTGTTAAGCAAATTGCTACTCCTGAACTAATTTAGGCTTGCCTTAACAAATGGGCTGAATACTTTTTTAATCAAATGTTTTATTAATTAATTGTTTTATTAACTTGTAACAACATTTACATAAACATTTTTGACAGTATTGGGTATTGTGTGTAGGCCAGTGATAACAAATCTCAATTTAATCCATTTCAAATTCAGTCTAACACAACAACATTTAAAAAATGTCAAGGGGTGTGAATCATTTTTGAAGGCACTGTAAAATTTTCATTTTGATAATGTTGACCCTACCTAACATAGAAATAGGGTGAGATCTCCATCTGTGAACGTCCATTTCCACTTAACTGTACTATCTCAACTTGAGTCATAACTGAAATAATGCCAATTCCAAATTTCTCCCATTTCACTTTGAATGTCCAACAATAGTCCTGAGAGAATGAGAGAATGTTCTGCTTCAGATAAATAAAGTAAAATGTGCATACAATGATATCACATGTTGATCTCCATCAATCTCCATCAATCTCTATGCCCCGGATTGAGCCATGAGTTGTAATTATTAATGCTAGGGGATCTGTGGCTAAAGAAAATAAATGACTGTCTTGTCTGGGGCGGCAGGGTAGCCTAGTGGTTAGCGTGTTGGACTAGTAACTGGAAGGTTGCAAGTTCAAACCCCCGAGCTGACAAGGTACAAATCTGTTGTTCTGCCCCTGAACAGGCTGTCATTGAAAATAAGAATTTGTTCTTAACTGACTTGCCTGGTCAAATAAAGTCCCTTTTGATAATTAAATTGTTCAGAGACTTGTCCGTTTGTTCCTATAAATTATTTGGGGGATAGACAATAGCTCAATCCAGGAATATAAACTGGACCAAAAACCATGTGTATGATGTGTATGATTCATATCTGTTTTTATTATGGATGGGTTTTCCGAATATCCCAACGGACATTAGTATTCGATTACTTGATTGAGTGAAAACATTTTTAGGACTGTTTTGACAATGAAAAAGCTACGCATGTAGCCATCCATTCTGCCCTGACATTGCAAATACACCTAATGCAAAACACTCACCAGAAAATCTTTTTGCAACACAATCCGTTCTATTATGGCAAAAATCTGACTTCTCTTTCACTGTCTCATTTAGCGAAAAACTACAGAGGAAGTGTTGTCCAATGTTTAGCTCTGTGCGTTTGCATCATTTTGATTGGTCAGGAAAGTCTATCTTTGGACACTGTGTTAACTAACCTCCAAATGAGCTTCAATGCCATACAACACTCCTTCCGTGGCCTCCAACTGCTTTTAAACTCAAACGCTGCCCGCACCCGCCCACCCGACTAGCATCATTACTCTGAAAGTTTCTGACTTAGAATATGTGGACAACTACAAATACCTAGGTGTCTGTCTAGACTGTAAACTCTCCTTCCAGACTCATATTAAACATCTCCAATCCAAAATTAAATCTGGAACCGGCTTCCTATTTCGCAACAAAGCCTCCTTCACTCACGTCGCCAAACATACCCTCGTAAAACTGACTATCCTACCGATCCTCAATTTAGGCGATGTAATTTACAAATAGCTTCCAATACTCTACTCAGCAACTGGATGCAGTCTATCACAGTGCCATCCGTTTTGTCACCAAAGCCCCTTACACCACCCACCACTGCAGCCTGTATGCTCTAGTCGGCTGGCCCTCGCTACATATTCGTCGCCAGACCCACTGGCTCCACGTCATCTATAAGTCTATGCTAGGTAAAGCTCCACCTTATCTCAGCTCACTGGTCACGATAACAACACCCACCCGTAGCACACGTAGTTCCAGCACCCATAGTTCCAGCAGGTATATGGTCATCCCCAAAGCCAACAGCTCCTTTGGCCTCCTTTCCTTCCAGTTTTCTGCTGCCAATGACTGGAATGAATTTCAAAAATCACTGAAGCTGGAGACTTATTTCCCTCACTAACTTTAAACATCAGCTATCCGAGCAGCTAACCGATCGCTGCAGCTGTACATAGCCCATCTGTAGATAGCCCACCCAATCTACTTACCTCATCCCCATATTGTTTTTATATACGTTTCTGTTCTTTTGCACTCCAGTATTTCTACTTGCATCTCACCATCTGCTCATCTATCACTCCAGTGTTAATTTGCAAAATTGTAATTACTTTGCAACTATGGCCTATTGCCTAACCTCCTCACATAATTTGCACACACTGTATATAGACTTTCTTTTTTTCTTTGTTATTATTTATTCCATGTGTAACTCTGTGTTGTTGTTTGTCGCACTGCTTTACTTTATCTTGGTCAGGTCGCAGTTGTAAATGAGAACTTGTTCTCAACTAGCCTACCTGGTTAAATAAAGGTTAAATAAAATGTTTAAAAAATATTTATGATATTAGTCGAATAGTGAAATAATTTATGCAGTATTTATGCTGCAGTAGTTTATGTGTCGGGGGGCTAGGGTCAGTTTGTTATATTTGGAGTACTTCTCCTGTCCTATCCGGTGTCCTGTGTGAATTTAAGTATACTGTCTCTAATTCTCTCTTTCTCTCTTTCTTTCTCTCTCTCGGAGGACCTGAGCCCTAGGACCATGCCTCAGGACTACCTGACATGATGACTCCTTGCTGTCCCCAGTCCACCTCCAGTTTCAACTGTTCTGCCTGTGATTATTATTATTTGACCATGCTGGTCATTTATGAATATTTGAACATCTTGGCCATGTTCTGTTTTAATCTCCACCCGGCACAGCCAGAAGAGGACTGGCCACCCCACATAGCCTGGTTCCTCTCTAGGTTTCTTCCTAGGTTTTGGCCTTTCTAGGGAGTTTTTCCTAGCCACCATGCTTCTACACCTGCATTGCTTGCTGTTTATGGTTTTAGGCTGGGTTTCTGTACAGCACTTTGAGATGTCAGCTGATGTACGAAGGGATATATAAATAAATTTGATTTGATTTGAAATAATGTAAAATGCCCATCCCTAGTCGTCTATGACAGGAAAGACTGTACAATTGGACAGCCACTGATATCATGTAACCTGCGCAGAAACAATGGTCTCCATTAGGTCTCCTGCAACACTGCAGCACAGCAGGCGGGAGGTTGCCTAATTGCGTGAGATTATCGCAACCAAAACGTTCCTTAACTTCCTGCCTCGACCAGATGAGCTTGTATCCTGGACACTATCCATCTTCATTCCCCATCTTGACGGCCTGACAGGGGTTTCCATCATGTGTCATTATTGGTGCATGAGGCAACTCAGCGGAACATTCCTCCACTCTGGGAAATTCATCAATCACACACTCCTTGTCCTACAATGACAGGCGTGCTACAGTAATAACAGCCCTGTGCATGCCACACGACCGTTAGGATGTATCTGAACCATGGTGGAAAGGAGGGAGCAGACTCAGTGAGTCTGGTAGGTAATTAAGATTGTGCATTGAATAGTGAATACATTAGTGCGATGGCAGTCTGAATGGCTGTCAGGCTGAAGTTGATAATTGTGTGATGATATTGGTATTGTTGTCAGACCACAGTTCGAATGAAGACAGGTGTGTTGCGACCTTAAACTGTGGAGATGGAAAAAAGTCAAGCAATGGATGGCTCAGTCCACCTCATAATACAATAGCATAATGGGCCAAAGAGTAATTGCCGTACAATGTACTTTAAGAGAAAATAATGGGAACCTCCGCTTAATTGTATGCAGCACACAAATATACAGCAAGCATGAAACTAAATATTGAGAAGATTGCCCCAACTGACAACAAACCCAGGATAAAGGCTAGTCAAGGATACTCAATGTCGCATTACATTCAGCCACATTTCATGGTTGTTGTCTATTTTAGATAAAGGATAGGAGGGGCCATGTTGATAAAAAAAGCCTGAATGAAAAATGGACTGTTACTTAGGTCATCTTTTACATCTTAGATGATGTGACTTGGTTTGACTTCAATTAAATCCCGAGGGAGGCTTCCCAGTCAATCTGTGATCTTTATCGCAACCCTGGCCCTTAGATCTCTATCGCTATGCGACCCATTGGGAAATGGAGATGCCTCCCATGACAATGGGCTTGGAATCCAAGCTATTTCTGTCCAGCCTCCCCTTTCCTACCAATGCTGTGACTCTATTGATGGCTATGACCTTGACTACAAGTGTTCCAGGGCCTGTCTCTTTTTTGTAGTTTCTCACCCTCCTGTTTTTTTTCTGAGAACATATCAATGACACGAGGAGTGTTTTTCCTCATGCAGGGATAGGAGCACTATGATAGCGTAGTAGTGCTATCTAATCAGGAAGGTACATGTTTTATCATATTACTTGTGTAATATTTGCGCTGCTCTGAATCACAGAGAAACACATCAGATTAATCTGTCTCCACTTTCTCTGAGGTATCAATAGAAATAGTCTAAATAGTTTTGGCTGGGCTGGCAGCCACTGAAAAAGTTTGGTTGACAGAAACAGGGAAAAAGAAGGCCTGGGTTTGAGATGACTGGAGCTTTCCTCTCTGTCTCTGTTAGTTCTAGGCTAAGTGGAGTCACCAGAAAATGCTCACATCCAGTTTTCAGGGATATAGTATTTTCAACCTAGCTTCCGTTTCTTCTGAAAAACGCAAGTGGAAAGTCTGCCCAGGTGCCATTCTACCCCTGCTAGGTTACTGTTAATCCCAACCTCCTTCCTCTCTGCCAACCCTTCTCTGATGGCTAATTACAGGCTTTGATCTGTGTTTGTTCCATCTGTATAATATTTAACATACTGTGATCACGCTGAATATTCACTAGCCACGGCACCTCCTGCAGACTTGCAGAGTCATACTGTAGCGATAGTGATCTGTGTGGGCAGATCAGGTAGGGCGGAACTGGGAGTGTGAGTGTGATTGAATGCTTTGGTTTCAAACCTCAGTGGTCTGTTACTGTCGTTTCGTCTGTTCCCGAACAATCCTTCACCATTTTGTACCTGACAGCAGGATCAGAACGTTCCATAGTCACACAGTCAATCAAATGTAATATGTCTAGCGATGCCAACGTTCCCCTCCAGAACTCTTTTATTGAGACCTCTCAAGGGGAACACTGGAGAAGAACCAGAGGCTCATGTAATTAACGTTAGAGAGCTCTCAGACATACAGTACTTCACTGAAGCCCAAGGACACATCTGCATCTCTGGAGTGGAGATGAGAGGGGATGGATTGAATCAAACCCTTACTGACTGCAGAAACACGGACCTGGGTGCCAGTCTTTCTGCTCCAGCCAACCCCATCGTTGATGTCAGGCCAAACTGTCTGGAACTGGTCCCTATTGAAACGAGTGTCCATTGTATGAAGAATGAGGTTGGGCAGTAGGAGTCACTTGAGGCTTGGTGGTCTCCTTGGTGGTTGGGCTCCAGCCAACACCATTGTTGATGTCAGGCCAAACTGTCTGGAACTGGTCCCTATTGAAACGAGTGTCCATTGTATGAAGAATGAGGTTGGGCAGTAGGAGTCACTTGAGGCTTAATGGTCTCATTGGTGGTTATACTTGTGGCTGGACTGCTGAAGGTAACAGATATCTGTTCTCTGCTGACAAGGGAGGAGGGCTGACATGAAAACGACAATGGAGAAAGAGTGTCAACAATCAGGCACGTATCCTGTTACCAACAGGGCCAGAGTACCAAAGAGGATGGTATTTAGAGGGTGTGGATCATGCTGCCATAAATGGGAGTGTATTCTTAGTGAACCTACAGTACCTATGAGGATTATATAAACCGCAGGAGGTTGGTGTCACCTTAATTGGGGAGTACGGGCTCGTGGTACTGGCTGGAGCGGAATAAGTGGAATTGTATCAAATGCACCAAACACATGGTTTCTATGTGTTCGATGACATTCCATTTGCTCTGTTCCAACCATTTGTATGAGCCGTCCTCCCCTCTGCAGCCTCCACTGGTATAAACAGCTGCTGAGTGCGTCTCAGACATGACAAAGTATGTTGAGGACTAAAGGCCACAGTCGTCTTTTTTCACCCATTTTTGAGTAGCTGTTTTTGTTTTTAATTAATTATTTATGATAACCTGCGGAGTGCCGTCACATGCAGGTGAAAGGCCCAAATGCAAGAGTATCAAAATACAGAGATTCAGAATGCAAGGAATGCTGTTTTGATGAAATAATGAAGTAATCTCTCACTGGGGTCAGATACTCAGTAATAAGTATCTGTTTTCCCCTGCAGAGCATGTTAGTACATCAGTGATGCGACTGGAAATAACTCTGCCGTGAGGAGCTGAGAAATGTGGCTAATCATATCTGCGGTACATAGCTAAAGAAATGTGCTCCAGAGGATTTTTAAAGAGATGGTAGAGAGACACCATATATATATATATATATTCCTTCTAATAATCCTACTAGGTCCTGTGTGGATTAGTCGGTAGAGCTGGGTTCGATTCCCGCTGGGGTCACTCATATGTAAAATATATGCACACATGACTAAGTCGCTTTGGATAAAAGTGTCTGCTAAATGGCATATATTATACATTATATACAGTATATTATAATATTCCTTGTCTTGCACAGTTTCTCAGCCCCTGGTACCACCCTGGGATGTTGCTGACCGCTCGCTCAGATTCATAGCTGACACAGATTTAGTCAGTCCTCAAGTGTTTGTTTTAATGGAGCAATCCTCCAAGGAGGAAGGACCAAAGCATGTCGATCCCTAGTACAAACAGTTGAGAAATACTGCTCTAGCGTTTCCCTTTACCTTCTACTGTAACTCTATAGCACAGCCGCTATCACAGGTGATTGATATTTCATCTGTATTTTATGTAGACTACAATATCTACAGTAGGTTCAGCCACACAAGATTAGACATGCCATTGTTCTCGCAAAACACAACAAATAAATCCAACTAAACGCTATCTAATGTGAGCGACTATGGTGACAATTATTAAAATGTTCCTCCATGTAATTTCATTTGACTAGTTATTCAACGCAGACATTTATCAGCTCCATTTTTTGTATGTTTTGTTTGGGGGGGGGGGGGGGGTAAAAAAAAGCAAGTCATTGGGCATTAGGAGGAAATGGGTGGCATTAGTTAATTATTCTCCCAGAAAATTGTGCCAGGAGCGCTGAAATCCCAAATCAGTCATGTAGTGTAACCCAGGGGACTGTGACGGTGGCTTCTCTCTATCAAACGACGCTTCATACGAATGTGGCATATGATGGATTTCAGGGCTGTGTTCATTCCATCTCCTGACTGTAGAGATTGCCTGGGGAGGCTGCTGTTTCCCTGACAAGCTGAGCCTCCTCCCTCCATCACATTGATCAACATTCAGCAGTTCGCCCTGTATCCATTACATGGGTGACACGTCCCTTTTTAAGCATTTCATGTAGCTAGGCCTACTAAATGATGCTGCTGGTGGTGATGATGATTGATGATGATGATACCACCATCATTAGTTGTTTGTCTAATTGACCAGTATGCAACTATTTTAAATACAGAACCATCTCAGAAAAGACAATAAAGAACAAAGTCTGAGAAATATGTTATTTACATTTTACCATTGCAATATATATCAAAACTGTTTTCAACCCTCCTACAACAGTTATCCATCATTAGATGGTTTGAATTATAAAGACTCCATGGAGGAAAATGCCAAAAACAAGAGAGTAGTCAAGAGACCAGATCAAGTAGTGCATTGATCCATTGGTGTAAAGTACTTAAGTAGTACTTTCAAGTATTTTTACTAGTATTTTTTTGGTTTCTGTACTCTACTATACTATTCATATTTTTAACAACTTTTACTTCACTACATTCCTGAAGAAAATGATGTACGTTCTACTCCATACATTTTCTCTGATATCCAAAAGTACTCGTTAAATTTTTTATGCTTAGCAGGGCAGGAAAATTTTCTAATTCAGACACTTGTCACACCCTGATCTGTTTCACCTGTCTTTGTGCTTGTCTCCACCCCGTCCAGGTGTTGCCCATCTTCCCCATTATCCCCAGTGTACTTATACCTGTGTTCTCTGTTTGTCTGTTGCCAGTTCGCTTTGTTTTGTCAAGCCTAACAGCGTCCCTGCCTGCCGTTCTGTACCCTTTGGCTCTGGACTACTGACCTCTTTCTGCCATTGAACTGTCGTTTGCCTGCCCCACTGTTTTTAAAATAAACTTTTGTTACTTCGATACTGTCTGCATCTGGGTCTTCTCCTGAGCCTTTACAACACTTATCAAGAGAACATCCCTACTGCCTCTGATCTGGGGGACTCACTAAACACGTTTTGTTTGTAAATGATGTCTGAGTGTTGGAGCTTGCCCCTGGCTATCTGTAACTTGGTGCCATCTTGGTTGCTAAAATATAAGGAATTTGAAATGATTTATACTTTTACTTTTGATACTTAAGTATATTCTAGCAATTGCATTTACTTTTGATACTTATGTATATTTAACACCAAATACTTTTAGACTTTTACTCAAGTAGTATTTTACTGGTAACTTTCACTTTACCTTAATAGAAAATGACTCAAGTTATCTTGACTTTTTCTCAAGTATGACAATTGGGTTCTTTTTCCAGCACTGCATTGATCCAACTATGTAATGTGAAGGTAAAATGTGTAGGTTATAGACCCTGAATGGTAAATGTGCACTTACCTGAAAATAATAGTTTCAGAGACTGAATTATAAATAAGTCTCTTAAAAAATGCATGCTAAGTGATAGTGGTTGGTTGCACTGCATGTAAGTAAGATAATTATCTAGCTGCAGATTACTAGAAATGAGAGATTGTCATAGTAACACTGCAAATTACGTCCCAGGAATATAATGCCTTGTAACAGTTGATTGTATATTTTTCTTTAGGTAGACATACTGGAGACACACAATTCCCATAACGTGACATTTCACATCTCAACATTTCACATTGTACCTGACCCTAAATAATAAATAAACATTTGACACTGATTAATATAGTGACTTTGTTCCAGATGCAATGTTTGTGAACCCAACAGACCTTATCTTCCTGGCATCATCTGAATATTGATTTGGAAACACAGGTTAGTGCAACATACAGTTGAAGTCAGAAGTTTACATACACTTTAGCCAAATACATTTAAACTCAGTTTTTCACAATTCCTGACATTTAATCCTAATAAAAATGCCCTGTTTAAGGTCAGTTAGGATCACCACTTTATTTTAAGAATGTGAAATGTCATAATAATATTAGAGAGAGTGATTTATTTCAGCTTGTATGTTTTTCATCACATTCCCAGTGTGTCAGAAGTTTACATACACTCAATTAGTATTTTGTAGCATTGCCTTTAAATACCTTAACTTGGGTCAAATGTTTCAGGTAGCCTTCCACAAGCTTTCCACAATAAGTTGGGTAAATTTTGGCCCATTCCTCCTGACAGAGCTGGTGTAACTGAGTCAGATTTGTAGGCCTCCTTGCTCACAAACACTTTTTCAGTTCTGCCCACACATTTTCTATAGGATTGAGGTCAGGGCTTTGTGATGGACACTCCAATACCTTGACATTGTTGTCCTTAAGCCATTTTGCCACAACTTTGGAAGTATGCTTGGGGTCATTGTCCATTTGGAAGACCCATTTGCGACCAAGCTTAAACTTCCTGACTGATGTCTTGAGATGTTGCTTCAATATATCCACATCATTCTCTTTCCTCATGATGCCATCTACTTTGTGAAGTGCACCAGTCCTTCCTGCAGCAAAGCACCGCCACAACATGATGCTGCCACCCCCATGCTTCACCGCTGGGAAGGTGATCTGCGGCTTGCAAGCCTCCCCCTTTTTCCTCCAAACATAACGATGGTCATTATGGTCAAAAATTTGTTTCATCAGGCCAAAGGACATTTCTCCAAAAGCTACGATCTTTGTCCCCATGTGCAGTTGCAAACCATAGTCTGGCTTTTTTATGGTGGTTTTGGAGCAGTGGCTTCTTCCTTGCTGAGCGGCCTTTCAGGTTATGTCGATATAGGACTCGTTTTACTGTGGATATAGATACTTTTGTACCTGTTTCCTCCAACATCTTCACAAGGTCCTTTGCTGTTGTTCTTGGATTGTTTTGCACTTTTGGCACCAAAATTCATCTTCCTGAGCGGCATGATGGCTGTGTGGTCCTATGGTGTTTATAATTGCGTACGATTGTTTGTACAGATCAACAATGGACCTTTAGGCATTTGGAAATTGCTCCCAAGGATGAACCAGGCTTGTGGAGGTCTATTTTTTTTCTGAGGTCATGGTTGACTTCATTTGATTTTCCCATGATGTCAAGCAAAGAGGCACTGAGTTTGAATGTAGGCCTTGAAATACATCCACAGGTACACCTCCAATTGACTCAAATGATGTCAATTAGCCTATCAGAAGCTTCTAAAGCCATGACATCATTTCCTGGAATTTTCCAAGCTGTTTAAAGGCACAGTTAACTTAGTGTATGTAAACTTCTGAACCACTGGAATTGTAAGACAGTGAAATATAAGTGAAATAATCTGTCTGTAAACAATTGTTGGAAAACTTACTTGTGTCATGCACAAAGTAGATGTCCAACCCGACTTGCCAAAACTCTAGTTTGTTAAAAATAAATTTGTGTAGTGGTTGAAAAACAAGTTTTAATGACTCCAACCTAAGTGTATGTAAACTTCGGACTTTAACTGTAGGTAGATTTAGGTTACCCTATGTTGCATTGCATATTGATATGGTGTCTCAAATCCCCCACTTGGTATTCAAATTATGAAATGTATCTATAACCTTACCATTCCAGCATATAGTTGGTTAACAGTGAGTGAGAAACTATTCAAAGAAAAGAACACACACCCTACAATCAAACATAGGTTGTGGGTCTTCCAGCAGGACAGCAACCCCAAACACACATCAAAAGCACCCTGGAATGGTTCAAGAAGAAACCCTGCACTGTTCTGGAGTGGTCAGCGAAGAGTCCAGATCTGAATCACATCCATAGCCTATGATGAGAGCTGAAAACAGCAGTTAGTAGAGGGCACCTCAAACACTGAAGTATTATTGGTGTGCTGTTGATTGGTGGCTAAAATAAGCATTTGTTGGCAGGTATCTTGGCCAAAGGTTGTGCAACCAAATACTAGCTCTGGGGCGCCAAATTTTGTCCATGCCATTTGTCTTTTTATTGTAAATAAAAATTGTTAAAAAAAGTTTACAAAATTCAAACTGGTCCTGCAAGGTTGCCAATGTATCTGGCCGCAACTGTATACTAAGACATTGTTTCGCTGATGTTGCATTCACAAAGCATGCTTATGCAAGACGAGGCAATATCCTGCCAGGTCCAGCATGAGTCCTTATACCAGACAACAAACTTTTTAGCACGCAATTGAGGTTATATTTTGTATCTGTTCCTACATAATAATGCATTAATCAAAGAAAGCGGATATATTGTGATATTCTGTTTCTACGTTCACAAGATAGACCAGGACCCATATCCACAAAGCGCCTCAGAGTAGGAGTGCTGATCTAGGATCAAGTCCCCACCTCTATACCAGAGGAAGGCCCAAGAAATTGTCAAAAACTCCAGCCAGCCAACCAAGTCACAGTCTCTTCTCTCAGCTCCCCCACACGACAAGTGGTACCGGAGCATCAGGTCTGGTACCAACAGGCTCCTGAAAAACTTCTACCCCAAAGCCATAAGACTGTTGAACAGTTAATTAAACAGCTAGGCAAGTTCCATGTACATACTGTAGTACTTCAATAAATCACCTACCAAAACATACATGTACATATTTCCTTGTACCCCAGTACAACCGACTCGGTACCAGTACTCCTTGTATATAGCTTCGTTATTTTGTGTTACAATTTACAAAAAATGTAATAATAATAGTATTTTATTTTTACTGCATTGCTGGGAAAGGGCTTGTAAGTAAGCATTTCACAGTGAAGTCTACATGGTGCATGTGACAAATAATATATGATTTGATTTAGATTTGTCCATATAATCCTCTTCATTAACATCTAAAGTCTTAACTGATCCTAGATCAGCAATCCTACTCTGAGAGGCTTTTTGGATATGGCTCAGATTTCATGAGAATTCATTAGGCTTTTTATGCTACTGTAACCAATATGAAATGACTAGCTAATTAGTAGCAGTTCAATCGGTGACATCATTCGCTCTGAGACCTTGAAGTACTTGTTTCCCTTGTTCTGCAATGGCTGTGGCTTTTGTGGAGCGATAGGTAACGATGCTTCGGGGGTCACTGTTCTCGATGTGTGCAAGGGTCCCTGGTTCAAGCCCAGATTGGGGTGATGAGAGTGACAGAAATAACACTGATACACTGCCAATGTTATAACAATTCAGAAATGTGTTGATATTTAATTATAATTTCCAATTACAGCGTCAAATGTTTGTGATCTGACATAATCATCAGTTGTGTGTATAATCAATCCATTTCCATAATCCCGTTGTTGGGTTATTACACTGTTGCACAGATGAAGTGAATTGGTTTGCTTCATTAAGCCCACCATATCAAATAGCTGTTCAGGGGATGAGATTGATAGTAAGGACCACTGTAAATAAAGATTGTATTAATGCAATTTAAATTGCTTGTCAAACAGCATTCTGCATATCTGTTTTGGTCACCACACCCACTGATCACTATAGATGGTAAACAAATGGTGTAGACTTGACTGCTGATACATTAGCACCAGCATTAGTCAAACACTGGTTTGCAATAATGTTTTGCTAATGATCACTTTCCTCTGACAATGCACAGAGAATGCATGTTAACTTTATGTAGACTGAATCTCTCTTAACAAATTGTATTGTATTTATGAATTATATTATGAGTAGAAATGATGGAGGTATGTCATGTATGCAGCTATTGAAAATATAACTGATTGCAGCATTAGTGGAAGGTAGGGAACTTGTTTGTCTGCCATACAATGGAGACCCGTCATTCAGGGCAGGTAGGGCAGAGCCTTGTTGTTGCCTGTTTTGTATGTTATTTTGGCATTAATGCATGTCACATATCAGTTTGCAAACAATGTAAAAATAATAATAATTAATACAAACATGGTTTCTTTTTTGTTTTTTTGAGTAAGGCAGCTCCAAAATGCAGGTGTTTCAGCCTAGCTCAGTCCTTTCTGTGGTGATTGGGAAATGTTCTCAATTCGCGCCGTGATTGGCTCAGTGTTCTGTCACTCATGGGGACACTATGTCACAGCAAAATCTAGGGGGAGAGCTCGAATATTCTAGTCCCTTAGGTGCTACCATAGTTACATTCAAAGTGCCCATCCAAGATGGTTAGAGGTCAATGGCCACAGACCATTATATCTACTGTATATTTGATTGGACTGATCATGTCAACGTCATACTTTCGAAACCTTAGCTAGCATGCAGTCATGATCATGAATCACGTCGACAATCTATTGACAAATCCTTTTCAACCCTTGTCATATGATAATTATAGAAAAAATGTATCTATAATGGGGCGGCAGGTAGTCTAGTGGTTAGAGCGTTGGGAAAGTAACTGAAAGGTTGCTTCATCGAATTCCCGAAATGACAAGGTAAAAATCGCCCTGAAGAAGGCAGTTAACCCATTGTCCCTAGGCCGTCATTGTAAAGAAAAATTTGTTCTTAACTGACTTGCCTAGTTAAATAATGGTTAAATAAATAAAAATGTAAGTATTTGGTGCTCATCAACCCTTGGACATGAAGATTACAAAAGTTGGAAATTGCTAATTCAATAATGAGTGGTTTGAAGGAATGAGTGGCAAGAGTTGCAAAGCAAACACCAGCCTGCTATTCAGTGTGGTCCAAGTCTGGGTTTAATTGTCTCTCATCCAAGCTTTAAAGGATACACATTCACATAACACTCATTTGACCTCTGCCATGTTCAAAACAACTGGAAACTCGGAACTTGGAAATCTCAGACTTTAGTGAGTTCAAGACAACTGGGAAAAATGTAGCTCTGACTGGGAAAATGCATTTTGAACGATCATCCAACTCGGAATTCCAAGTCAGGAACTCGGGCCCCTTTCTGGAGTTCCGAACTGAAGATCACGGATGTCATGATTCAACCTGTTTTTTTTTTCGAGTTCCAGCTGTCTTAAAAGCACCATAAATCGAGAGAATGCTAGACTTTGATGACAAAATGTGCCCACAAGGACTGCCGTGCCACCTTCCTGTTCAAGTGAGTACAGCACAACAAGTTGAGTCCAAAAAATTTCTTGTATACTGCTGCATAAATTATGTAATATGCCAGGTAGTGTATACTGTCGCTAAGAAAGTAATACTAAGTGTATGTTGTGTAGTAAGCTGTTGTAGCCCTTGTGCCTCACCATAATAATTTGGTCCCGTTCCCCCTCATAACATATCTTACTGTTCTTAGTGGTGTACATGTAGGTTATAGCCTGATTTATAGAAATGTAATCATTTATTGTTGGCTTATATGCCCCCTTTATTTATCCTACGGTTCTAACATGGTGTACAGGGACAATACTGTAATAACGGCTCATGTTCTGAATTCTGTCGCTGTACATTTTAAAAAGTGCTGAACAAATAGTTATATTGACTACGTCTGTCCTAGCTCGCTCATTAATGTCTTAATCAAAATTACGGATTGCCTCTTATCCGCTCA
This sequence comes from Oncorhynchus mykiss, assembly GCF_057628025.1. NCBI lineage: Eukaryota > Metazoa > Chordata > Actinopteri > Salmoniformes > Salmonidae > Oncorhynchus > Oncorhynchus mykiss. The sequence continues at coordinate 65,145,752 of NC_143038.1, forward strand.
TCGTCCCCTTATGTACATCTCAATTGTCAGAAGAAACCACATTTGTTTAAGCAAGTTAGCCATATCAGCTATGTTTTTTTAAAGGCAGAAAAGAGGCTGAATTAACTGGTTTGTTGCCAGACAAGGGTACGCTGATAACCAGGTGTGGCAGTGATAAGGATTCACTCCATGGTGCTGAAAAGAAAGCTCTGCTGTTGGGACAGCTTTATGTAGGCTCTAACAGTTTGTGGGCACCGTTTTGTCAACGTTATAGTGCAATTAATGGATTGTTTAGTGTTGTGTTCTGTAGTGGCTTTAATGGCATTTGCCTCAGCAAGATTTACATGCAGAAATTGCAACTGCTGCCAAATATTAAAGATACAAATTGGCTGAAAAGGTTTGGCATAAATAGACAAAAATAAGAGTTTCATTTGAGGACAGAAATGTTTACAGCTGTGCCATACAGGGTGCAAAATACATGGGAAGAGATCTTCCATGTATGGATTCCATGGCACATGGTATATGAACTGATACAAATAACAACACTTTATTCAACACTTCAAGGTTTTCAATTCAATTATTATTAAAAATTCTTGGCACCAACAGGATGCTATATATAAAAGAAGCTTCTGATAGGCTAATTGACATAATTTGAGTCAGTTGGAGGTGTACCTGTGGATGTAATTCAAGGCCTACCATCAAACTCAGTGGCTCTGCTTGACATCATGGGAAAATCAAATGAAATCAGCCAAGACCTCAGAAAAAAATTGTAGGCCTCCAGAATTCTGGTTCATCCTTGGGAGCAATTTCCAAATGCCTGAAGGTACCTCGTTCATCTGTACAAACAATATTACGCAAGTATTAACACCATGGGACCACTCAGCCGTCATACCGCTCAGGAAGGAGACATGTTCTGTCTCCTAGAGATGAACGTAATTTGGTACAAAAAGTGCAAATAAATCCCAGAACAACAGCAAATGGCCTTGTGAAGATGCTGGAAGAAACAGGTACAGAAGTATCTATATCCATAGTAAAACGAGTCCTATATCAACATAACCTGAAAGTCCTCTCAGCAAGTAAGAACCCACTGCTCCAAAACCGCCATAAAAAAGCCAGACTACGGTTTGCAACTGCAGATTGTACTTTTAGTACAAACATCGTACTTTTGGAGAAATGTCCTCTGGTCTGATGAAAGAAAAATAGAACTGTTGTAATGACCATCGTTATGTTTTGTAGGAAAAAGGGGGAGGCTTGCTAGCCGAAGAACACCATCCCAGCCGTGAAGCATGGAGGTGGCAGCATCATGTTCTGGGGGTGATGTGGATATATTGAAGCAACATCTCAAGACATCAGTCAGGAAGTTAAAGCTTGGTCGCAAATGGGTCTTCCAAATGGACAATGACCCCAATCATACTTCCAGTTGTGGCAAAGTGGCTTAAGGACAACAATGTCAAGATATTGGAGTGGCCATCACAAAGCTCTGACCTCAATCCTATAGAACATGTGTGGGCAGAGCTAAAAAAGTGTATGTGAGCAAGGAGGCCTACAAACCTGACTCAGTTACACCAACTCTGTCAGGAAGAATGGGCCAAAATTCACCCATTTTGGGCTACCCAAAATGTTTGACCCAAGTTAAACCTTTTAAAGGCAATGCTACCAAATACTAATTGAGTGTATGTAAACTTCTGACCCACTGGGAATGTGATGAAATAAATAAAAGCTGAAATAAATCATTCTCTCTAATATTATTCTGACATTTCACATTCTTAAAATAAAGTGGTGATCCTAACTGACATAAGACAGGGAATTTCTACTAGGATTAAATGTCAGGAATTGTGAAAAACTGAGTGTAAATGTATTTGGCTAAGGTAGTCACTGGTCACAGGTTCAGTAATGGTAATCAAATCATAACATTCCCTTAAAATGTATCTTCTAAATATCAGTGTTGGTGATTTGGAAAGCCATAGTCAGTCAATCAATAATATAATAATACTCATAGGAAAGATTTTCATCTTTAGCTCACACTCTGTGGATACTATATGATTAGAAAGGTTAGAAGTTCATGTAAAACATCACAGTACAATTGAAAAATATATGACACATGGAAACCAAACGAGGGTGGTCTATGGTGATAGGTGGGATAGGCTGAGAGTGGCTGAGGGGTTGGTTTAAAGAGCTGAGGTCTATGGTGATAGGTGGGATGGGCTGAGAGTGGCTGAGGGGTGGGTTTAAAGAGCTGAGGTCTATGGTGATAGGTGGGATGGGCTGAGAGTGGCTGAGGGGTGGGTTTAAAGAGCTGAGGTCTATGGTGATAGGTGGGATGGGCTGAGAGTGGCTGAGGGGTGGGTTTAAAGAGCTGAGGTCTATGGTGATAGGTGGGATGGGCTGAGAGTGGCTGAGGGGTGGGTTTAAAGAGCTGAGGTCTATGGTGATAGGTGGGATGGGCTGAGAGTGGCTGAGGGGTGGGTTTAAAGAGCTGAGGTCTATGGTGATAGGTGGGATGGGCTGAGAGTGGCTGAGGGGTGGGTTTAAAGAGCTGAGGTCTATGGTGATAGGTGGGATGGGCTGAGAGTGGCTGAGGGATGGGTTTAAAGAGCTGAGGTCTATGGTGATAGGTGGGATGGGCTGAGAGTGGCTGAGGGGTGGGTTTAAAGAGCTGAGGTCTATGGTGATAGGTGGGATGGGCTGAGAGTGGCTGAGGGGTGGGTTTAAAGAGCTGAGGTCTATGGTGATAGGTGGGATGGGCTGAGAGTGGCTGAGGGGTGGGTTTAAAGAGCTGAGGTCTATGGTGATAGGTGGGATGGGCTGAGAGTGGCTGAGGGGTGGGTTTAAAGATCATATGTTTGGTAATGTGGATGGGTTCATAATTATTTTTACATTAATGCAGACTGTTTGATGCAAACCACTTTCCTTAAACAGTGAGATATTGTTTTTGAGAGAGAGAGAGAGAGAGAGAGAGAGAGAGAGAGAGAGAGAGATGTGCTCTTAAAGGGATACTTCTGGATTTTGGCAATGAGGCCCTTTATCTACTTCCCCAGAGTCAGATGAACTTGTGGATACTGTTTTCTACCTCAGGAGTAAACCCCATTGAATCCAAACAAAGAGCATGTCTTCTCTCCCCTCTCTCTCTGTGCAATAGCTCCTCTCCTTCATGACACTGTCATTGTCATTCCTTCATGATGAGTGCTTTTATTTTATATCAAACTGACATTTCATTCCTACCACGTTTCCTTTGATTTCCATGCGTAGGAAGATCACATTTATGTATATCCGGGAATGATATTTGTTTAGCATATTTACATAAAACATACCCAGCCCATTTATATATGTTTCTAAATGTCAATGTTTTATTCATATCTTCTCTATCATTTGCTTTTCATATCCTTCCAACAGTTAAACTGCATAAACTGTCAAAAAGAGTGATTTGTTTTCATAGGTAATATTATTCCTCTAATCCAATTTGGCCTTTGTGTAGCGTAAAAATATTTACATTTGAATAAAATGACTTGCAATCATAACCACTAATTATGGTAGTTATTTCTGAAAACAAAACGATTTAAAAAGTACCTGGGGTAAGTGCTTTACAAAAGTCTAATACAATTAATTCAAGTCAATATTCTTCACAAGGCTTTCCTCTCCTTTTCATACAGTACAATATCACTGCTTTAATGAAGTCTTTACCCTGGCTACCCTGAAGATATACAGTCATAAGGGAAACAGGGAAGCAGTAACGGTATAGCCCACTATGGTTGTGTTAAAAAAAATAGGAACCATAAAAACCCCAAAAAGAACCATTGAGATGCTGACCATCACCAGTCATCAATTTGATCTTATATTGACAACCCTGTCAACCACACCCACTGCCTATACAGTGTTAATGGGTTCATCCATGCTAACTGATTCAGCCCTCACACATGGGAAGCATTCATCTGTGAGCTACTGCAGTAATCTTTAACATTCTCCCCTTTATCTATACCACTGTAATCTCATTCTCAAGACGGAGACAGAGTGCACTACATGCAGGGGCTGTTATGAACTCTGGTTGATATTTGTTTATAAACCTGTCTTACAGAAACATCCTAAATATCTTAACTCAAAAATCCAGTGGTCAAACAGTATTTATCAGACTTGGTCACAGGACATGCTAGTGCTAGAGATACCCTGGAATCACTCTGAGTGGAATTGAATGTCAGGGGTGTCTGGGTAGCCTAGTGGTTAGCGCGTTGGACTAGAAACCAGAAGGTTGCAAGTTCAAATCCCTGAGCTGACAAGGTACAAATCTGTCGTTCTGCCCCTGAACAGGCAGTTAACCCACTGTTCCTAGGCCATCGTTATAAATGAGAATTTGTTCTTAGCCTAGTTAAATAAAGGTAAAATAAAAATGAGGCAAAACAGCATTTGAATATCATTTATTTTTAACTAAGCAAGTCAGTGAAGAACAAATTCTTATTTTCAATGACGGCCTAGGAACAATAAATTACAATTAAATTTACAATATCAAACAAGATAATATAAATCATAAGACAGTTATGTATATTCTTCTGTATATCAAATTATATGACACATGGAAACCAAACGAGGGTGGACTATGGTGATAGTTGGGATGAGCTGAGAGTGGCTGAGGGGTGGGTTTACAGATTGTATGTTTGGTAATGGAATGAATTGCAGAGAGAACTCCAGTTAGATGTTTTGGTGCCTGTAAGATAGTTTAAATGCATGTTACATTTACTTTATTATAAACTGTGATTTTTGTAATGTGTGTTTTTCTTCTAGAATCTATTTATTTTAATATTTTTAATCTCTATCTTGTACTTTTTATGTTTTAATTTGGTTTGGTTGTTTGATTATGATTTGCTGTGTTGTGTTTATTGTTGTATAACAGGGCACAACTGTAAAAGAGACTCAGCCTGTTTGCCCTGTTTAAATAAAGGTTAATAATAAAAACTATCCAGGACGTCCAGTCACACTGCTGCAATACAGAACCAACTAATATATGTATATATAAAAAATATATATATATATATACAGTGGGGCAAAAAAGTATTTAGTCAGCCACCAATTGTGCAAGTTCTCCCACTTAAAAAGATGAGAGAGGCCTGTAATTTTCATCATAGGTCCACTTCAACTATGACAGACATAATGAGAAAAACAAAATCAAGAAAATCACATTGTAGGATTTTGAATGAATTTATTTGCAAATTATGGTGGAAAATAAGTATTTGGTCACCTACAAACAAGCAAGATTTCTGGCTCTCACAGACCTGTAACTTCTTCTTTAAGAGGCTCCTCTGTCCTCCACTCATTACCTGTAGAGAGAGAGGCGTGCGCAGAGTGCGTGTGCATAGCCTGGTGCGGTACATTGCAGCGCCTCGTATCGACCGGGCTAGAGTGTGCATCGAGCCAGGTGCCATGAAGCCGGCTCAGCGCATCTGGTCTCCAGTGCGTCTCCTCGGGCCGGTGTACATAGCACCAGCCTTAAGCATGGTGTCCCCGGTTCGCCAGCACAGCCCAGTGCGGGCTATTCCACCTCGCCGCACTGGCCTGGTTACGGGGAGCATTCAACCAGGCTCGGTGTTCAAGAGCTCCAGTGCGCCTTTGCGGTTCGGACTGTCCGGTGCCGCCTCCACGTACCAGCCCTCCGGTGGCAGCCCCCCGCACCAGGCTGTCTCTCGGTCCTCTCCCTACAGGTGCTCCCGCCTGTCCATCGCTGCCAGAGCCTTCCTCCTGCCCAGCACTGTCAGAGCCGCCAGTCTGTCCTGAGCCGCCAGAGCCTCCCGTCTGTCCTGAGCTGCCAGAGTCGCCAGTCTGTCCTGAGCCGCCAGAGTCTCCTGTCTGTCCTGAGCCGCCAGAGTCTCCCGTCTGTCCTGAGCCGCCAGAGTCTCCCGTCTGTCCTGAGCCGCCAGAGTCTCCCGTCTGTCCTGAGCCGCCAGAGTCTCCCATCTGTCTTGAGCCGCCAGAGTCTCCCGCCTGTCCAGAGCTGCCAGAGTCTCCTGCCTGTCCAGAGCTGCCAGAGTATCCCGCCTGTCCAGAGCTGCCAGAGTCTCCCGCCAGAGCCGCCAGTCTGCAAGGAGCTGCCAGAGCCGCCAGTCTGCAAGAAGCTGCCAGATCCGCCAGTCTGCAAGAAGCTGCCAGAGCCGCCAGTCTGCAAGGAGCCGCCAGAGCCGCCAGTCTGACAGGAGCCGCCAGAGCCGCCAGTCGGCCAGGATCCGCCACGATCCGCCAGAGCCGCAAGAGCCGCCAGAAGCTGCCAGAGCTGTCAACCAGCCTGAGCTATCTCTCAGTCCTGAGCTACCTCTCGGTCCTTAGCTACCCCTCGGTCCTGAGCTACCTCTCGGTCCTTAGCTACCCCTCGTCACGTTCTGTCACGTTCTGACCATAGTTCTTTTGTGTTTTCTTTGTTTTAGTGTTGGTCAGGACCTGAGCTGAGTGGGCATTCTATGTTGTGTCTAGTTTTCCTGTTTCAATGTTTGGCCTGATATGGTTCTCAATCAGAGGCAGGTGTTAGTCATTGTCTCTGATTGGGAACCATATTTAGGTAGCCTGTTTTGTGTTGGGTTTTGTGGGTGGTTGTCTTCTGTCTTTGTGTCTATGCACCAGATAGGACTGTTTCGGTTTTTCACATTTGTTGTTTTGGTGTTTTGTAGTGTTCACGTTTATGGTCTTTATTAAACATGTTGAACTCTAACCACACTGCGCTTTGGTCCGATCCTTCGTCCACAGAAGAAAACCGTTACAATTTGAATGTTTTTTTAAAGCAGATTAGTTGTCAGATTTTGCAGAAACTGTTTTGGTCATATAACAGTCTTTATACTTCTTACAAAAACAAAATCCTGTCTTCCAAATACTTTGTAAGACAAATGGCCACACTCACACATGACTTAATAAGATTTCCTAGATCAATCTGATTTTGCTGAAATACATTTAATGATTAAGCAAATCATTCACTGTAGTTCCAAGGATGAAAACCTTGGATGATTCTTAATTGGAATATTGTGATAGCTGATTTTTTTCCCTAAAGATTGTTGAGAAATGTATAACGCTCAAGCAAGAACGAAAAGATCCTTCACTGAAAATGCATACCATAGCAGCATACCACTCTGTCTTTAATAGAGAATTACTGCTGCTAGTGAATTAAGGAGGAACATACATGTCAAGATAGATAGATACACACGCACTTCCAGTGGTGGTTTTCATGTTCATTCTGAATACAAATCTGAGACCTGTTAGTCTGAGACATGTTAGTCCTGTTGAATCTGCTTTCTAGAGATGATGTTTAATATGTCATTCTGTCAACCGCTAATGCCCTGTTGCAATATATGCATGCAGTATAAAAGGAAATCCTACTGTAGTAAGAAATGTATCACATAATTCCCATAGACGTAACACGGAGAAATGGGCTTGATCTTTTAGTCTACATTTGAAAGTGGCACTCAAGCTGTTGATTATCACAAGTCTTTTATCTTTGTTATTGCAATCAGAGGGCAAATATTAGTACAAATATTTAAAAAATACATTATGTTGGTAGATATACACTAAGTGTACCAAACATTAACAACAACTTCCTAATATTGAGTTGCACCTGGAGTCACCTGGTCAGTCTATGTCATGGAAAGAGCAGGTGTTCATAATGTTTTGTAAACTCAAGTGTCTGTTTCTACACATGCAGGTTTTGTTGAATCAACAAAACAGAGATGCAGGATAATGGAACCAGCCACAACTCGACTGCAGATTTTATTTTGACTATATCAGCCAACAGAAAAACAGAAATTGCGCTTGAAGCCTGGTTTCAGAGCTCTGTACCTTTGTATTGAAGAAAACAAAAGGTTTTCTTCATTTTGGCTCAAACAGGGGCAGTTTCCATGTCTCTTGGCTCAGAGATGTCGAGTATGGTTTTAGACTGTCTGTGGCTCTGCAGAGAAAGAGAGAGAGGCGTTGATTCAAATGAATTTCCATTACAGAAAACTGGCTGGCCGGAATAAATCATAATAAAAATGGAACCTGTCATCTCCCACAGATCTCCTACCTTGGGACAGTGCTGAAACCTCTCCCATCATATGCCCCAGTGAAGCAGGGATGGTGGAAAAGAGCAGATATTTATGTGCCAGATGGAAAGTTTTTGAAAAGGGGATTAAAATAAAGCTCACTTTTTAAAAAGAGGCTTCTTCTTTGCCATGTATATATTTTAGCCCATGCTTGTTTCCACTGAGAATTTGGTGTCCTGACTGGGAGTCTAGTCTTTGTCTATTGTTGTGTATTGCATTTGTAATTGCATAGTCTTTGGTAATTCATATGACCTTTTTTTAAATCTGTCTGAATCAGCACAACTATATTATTATCTAACACAATTTTTCCCCCTAACAATGTTGCAACTGGCAAGGGAGATAGCTAATCATTTGCACAATTCAATGTGTTCAACCAAAATGTTTCTTCCGCACTGAATCAGAGAAGTGTGATGGGCTGCCTTAATCGACATCATTGGCACCCAGGGAGCAGTTGTTGTTGAGGCTTAACTGCGTTACTCAAGGGAATAAAAGCATTTTTTTTCTTCCTTGCCAGCTTACGGATTTAAACTAGCGACCTTTGGTTACTGGCCTAACGTTAATAACCGCTAGGCTACATGCCGCCCATAACTACCATTATGACTGTTGCCATTACAATGTTGCTGGCCAGGATGTGGGTAGCACGTTACAATAAATGTGCTGTGGTATCCCGGGAGGTCTACCCCGGGGGTTGGTGATAGAGGGGAGGTACGTGCCTCGACATTGGCTCCCTCTGCTGGGATTACACAGGCTGGCACCCTGACGCTGATGGCCCAAGTAGAGGTAATTAGGGGAGAGTGTCAACCAGCCGTGCAGGCCACATAAAAGGAGCACCGTGACACCCCTCGAGGAGAGACAGAGAAATAGACACGGAGCAGAATCTGAGAAGAAGGACCGAGCCAAACTTAAATTTTGTTCTTATGTTTATTTTGTTGCCTAGTAAAGTCATGACTGACTAGAACCTCCCTGTATTTGTGTTAACCTCTGCATGCTCAACTCAACTCCTCACGTTTTATCACATAGGGTGGAGAATGAATGCATCTCAGTAGCTTTCAGTGCCGTGGGGTTGGGTGTACAGAGATTACCACGGAGGAACTGGTGGCTCAGTTTATCCTGTCAGCAGAAGCAACAGGCTCTACAGAAACAAGTGCTGGAGGAGCAGTGCCAACAAAACTGGTAGTGGAGGTATCCCAGGTGAAGTGTAGGATGGTTCTGGAGTCTAGCCCGAATCAGTTCCTGGTCAAGCTAAAGGAGGAAGATGATGTGGAGACATATTTGTGCACCTTCGAGGGGACGGCGCAGAGAGAAGGATGACCCAAGTCCAAGTGGGCCAGCCTTTTGGCACCCTATCTTTCCTGGGAAGCCCAGAAGGCCTACTTCGTCTTGAATGCCGACCAGGCAGCTAATTATAAGGGACACAAATGTGAGATCCTGAGCCGTTATGGATTCAGCCCCGCACTCGGAGCACAACTGGTCCACGACTGGGCCTTTGACTCCACCATCTCCCCCCAGATGAGCAACCTGGTGCGCCTGACCTAGGGATGGCTACTGATAAACGGTACCTTCAGGCCCTCCCATATGAGATGAGGAAGGCGGCGAGCATGCAGAAACCCCAGAGCATGGACAAATTGCTGACCATGTCGGAAATCCACCAGAACTTCCAGAAAAGCACTGAGAGAGGCAAGGGACTCAAGGGGGCCCGGACGGAACCAGCTGCGTCGTGAATGGGGGGGGACATCTGCTGCTGGACCAAGATCAGAGGCCCTGCTATGAGTGCGATGAGCCGGGACACCTCGCATGGAGCTGCCCCGGTCAGGAGGAGTCCATGCCCTCCGCATCCACCAGCTTTAATGGTGATTAATGTCACCTCCTATTGGATGCACACCGAGATGGACCCTATGATGGTTCCAGTTTGAATCGATGGCGTCAACACCAGCGCTCTCCTTGACTCCGGTGGGCAAGGTGACCCTAACCCAACCACAGTGGCTCACACGAGAGGGGAAAGACAAACCTGGGGATGAGGAGGATACAGTGTACACAGGGACACGAAGAGGTACCCAACCGTGCCTGTGCAGATAACCACATGGGGGCTGTTCCTAACCTGCCTGTGCCCATTCTCCTCTTTTCCCCTCTTTTCCAGGCACTGAGGAGTAGGGACCTGGGTAGGTGCCTCAGGCATATATATGTAACACGGTTGGGTACCTCTTCGTGTCCCTGTGTACACTGTATCCTCCTTATCCCCAGGTTCGTCTTTCCCCTCTCGTGTGAGCCACTGTGGTTAACATATATATACCCTTTGGTTCCCTTGCCCGTTACAGGGGTGCCGTTTGAGTGGGTGGCGATGGATCTGGTGGGTCCATTGTTAATTAAAGAGCGCAAGGTGACACGAACAGATCCTAGTAACAGTGGATTATGCCACCCGGTATCCGTAGGCAATCCCATCACGCAAGGCGGCAGCGAAAGGTATCTCACAGGAGCTCTTCCATTTTTTCATCCGGGTGGGTATACTGCGGGAAATCCTGACGAACATAGCCAAGGGGGTCTGGGAGGAGCAACCGGCCACCCTTTGCAGCGGGGTGGAACACATGGAGGAGAGAGGGAGAGAATGGCGGAGATTTAGTCAGTGGTGTGGGAGCACATGGCCCAGGTGAAACGTTCCCAGGAGCGCCTATACAACCAGGGGGCCCAACCACGAGAGTTCCACCCGGGTGAGAAGGTCTTGGTGTTGATGCCCACAACGGAAAGCACATTTCTGGCTATGTGGCATGGGGCCCTATAACATCGTCGAGCGGGTAGGCCACATCAATCATAAGGTCCGCCAACCGGGGCGGAGAAAACCCCTCCTGCTTTACCATGTGAACCTACTGAAGAAGTGACATGCACGAGAGGCGCTGTGTGCAATGGGGACACGGCTACAGCAGAAACCGCCCTCTGTCGAAGTTGCCATTGGGGAACACCTCAGCCCGACCCAACGGTAAGCGCTCAGAGAATTGGCGGAATACGGCCGTGTCCTTCAAGGGGCCAGGGTACACGGATCTCGTGGAACATCATATCCACACTTTCCGGAAGAAAAAGTGCGTAAACGGCCATACCGGATAACAGAAGCCCGGAGGGCGGCGGTCCAGCGGGAATTGATGACAATGCTAGAGATGGGAGTCCCACAATGAGTGGTCTAGTCGTATAGTGCAGGTACCAAAACCGTCTCAATGACTTATGGGGCCTGAACCAAAACCGTCTCAATGACTTATGGGGCCTGAACCAAAACCGTCTCAATGACTAACAGGGCCCGAACGAGGTCAGCAAATTCAACCTACCTAGCCTACCATATGCCCCGGGTGAACGATCTGATCGACGGCTTGGGGAATGCAAGATAAGTCAAATCAAATCAAATGTTATTTGTCACGTGCTGAGTACAACAGGTACAACTGAGTACAACCTTACAGTGAAATGCTTACTTATAAGCCCTTAACCCCTTAACCAACAATGCAGTTTTAAGAAAATCCCTAAAAGTAAGAGATTAGAATAACAAATAATTAAAGAGCAGAAGTAAATAACAATAGCGGGGATATATACAGGGGGTATCGGTACAGAGTCAATGTGTCAATGTGTAGGGGGGCACCGGTGTCGAGGTAATTGAAGTAATTATGTTCGTGTAGGTAGAGTTATTAAAGTGACTATGCATAAATAATAACAGAGTGTAGCAGCAGCGTGGGGGGGGGGGGGGATGCAAATAGTCTGGGTTGCCATTTGATTATCTGTTCAGATGTCTTATGGCTTGGGGGTAGAAGCTGTTTAGAAGCCTCTTGGACCTAGACTTAGCTCTCCGGTACCGCTTGCTGTGCGGTAGCAGAGAGAACAGTCTATGACTAGAATGGCTGGAGTCTTCAACAATTTTTGGGGCCTTCATCTGACACTGCCTGGTATAGAGGTCCTGGATGGCAGGAAGCTTTGCCCCGGTGATGTACTGGGCCGTACGCACTACTCTTTGTAGTGCCTTGCGGTTGGAGGCCAAGCAGTTGCCATACCAACCTGTCAGGATGCTCTCAATGGTGCAGCTGTTGAGGATCTGAGGACCCATGCCAAATCTTTTCAGTCTCCTGAGGGGGAATAGGTTTTGTCGTGCCCTCTTTACAACTGTCTTGGTGGGCTTGGACTTTGTTTGTTTGTTGGTGATGTGGACTCCAAGGAACTCAAAGCTCTCAACCTGCTCCACTACAGCCCCGTCAATGAGAATGGGGGAGTGCTCAGTCCTTCTTTTCCTGTAGTCCACAATCATCTCCTTTGTCTTGATCACATTGAGAGAGAGGTTGTATTTCTTGCACCACACAGTCAGTCTCTGGCCTCCTCCCTATAGGCTGTTTCATCGTTGTTGGTGATTAGGTCTACCAATGTTGTGTCATCAGCAAACTTAACGATGGTGTTGGAGTCGTGCCTGGCCGTACACTCATGAGGTAATAGGGAGTACAGGAGGGGACTGAGAACGCGACCCTGAGGGGCCCCCGTATTGAGGATCAGTGTGGCGGATGTGTTGTTGCCTACCCTTTTTTACCTTTATTTAACTAGGCAAGTCAGTTAAGAACAATTTCTTATTTTCAATGACGGCCTAGGAACAGTGGGTTAACTGCCTGTTCAGGGGCAGAGCGACCCCCGACCTTGTCAGCTCGGGGGTTTGAACTTGCAACCTTCCGGTTACTAGTCCAACGCTCTAACCACTAGGCTACCCTGCCGCCCCTTACCACATGGGGGGCCTGTCAGGAAGTCCAGGATTCAGTTGCAGAGGGAGGTTTTTAATCCCTGTGTCCTTAGTTTAGTGATGAGCTTTGAGGGCACTATGGTGTTGAACGCTGAGCTGTAGTCAATGAATAGCATTCTCACATATGTGTTCCTTTTGTCCAGGTTGGAAAGGGCAGTGTGGAGAGCAATGGAGATTGCATCGTCTGTGGATCTGTTTGGGCGGTATGCAAATTGGAGTGGGTCTAGGGTTTCTGGTGTAATGGTGTTGATGTGAGCCATGACTCGCTATTCAAAGCACTTCATGGCTACAGACATGAGTGTTACGGGTCAGTAGTCATTTAGGCAGGTTACCTTTTTGTTCTTGGGCACAGGGACTATGGTGGTCTGCTTGAAACATGTTGGTATTACAGACTCAGACAGGGAGAGGTTGAAAATGTCAGTGAAGAAAGACTCTTGCCAGTTGGTCAGTTACCCTCTCTGCTATGCAATCTGGTTTCAGAGCTGGTCATGGGTGCACCTCAGCCACGCTCAAGGTCCTAAACGATATCTTAACCGCCATCAATAAGAAACATTACTGTGCAGCCATATTCATTGATCTGGCCAAGGCTTTCGACTCTGTCAATCACCACATCCTCATCGGCAGACTCGACAGCCTTGGTTTCTCAAATGATTACATTGTCTGGTTCACCAACTACTTCTTTGATAGTGTCAAATCGGAGGGTCTGCTGTCCGGACCTCTGGCAGTCTCTATGGGGGTGCCACAAGGGTTAAATTCTTGGACCGACTCTCTTCTCTGTATTCATCAGTGATGTCGCTCTTGCTGCTGGTGAGTCCCTGATCCACCTCTACGCAGACGACACCATTCTGTATACTTCTGGCCCTTCTTTGGACACTGTGTTAACAACCCTCCAGGCAAGCTTCAATGCCATACAACTCTCCTTCCGTGACCTCCAATTGCTCTTAAATACAAGTAAAACTAAATGCATAATCTTCAACCGATCGCTGCCTGCACCTGCCCGCCTGTCCAACATCACTACTCTGGATGGCTCTGACTTAGAATACGTGGACAACTACAAACACCTAGGTGTCTGGCTAGACTGTACACTCTCCTTCCAGACCCACATCAAACATCTCCAATCCAAAGATAAATCTAGAATTGGCTTCCTATTTCGCAACAAAGCATCCTTCACTCATGCTGCCAAACATACCCTTGTAAAACTGACCATCCTACCAATCCTCGACTTCGGCGATGTCATTTACAAAATAACCTCCAATATCCTACTCAACAAATTGGATGCAGTCGATCACAGTGCCATTCGTTTTGTCACCAAAGCCCCATATACTACCCACCATTGCGACCTGTACACTCTCGTTGGCTGGCCCTTGCTTCAGACTCGTCGCCAAACCCACTGGCTCCATGTCATCGACAAGACCCTGCTAGGTAAAGTCCCCCTTATCTCAGCTCGCTGGTCACCATAGCATCACCCACCTGTAGCACGCTCTCCAGAAGGTATATCTCTCTGGTCACCCCCAAAAACCAATTCTTTCTTTGGCCGCCTCTCCTTCCAGATCTCTGCTGCCAATGACTGGAACGATCTACAAAAATCTCTGAAACTGGAAACACTTATCTCCCTCACTAGCTTTAACCTCTAGCGACGAGCAATCCCGTATCCGGGAGCGTAATCATAGCCTCAAGCGCATTACCATAACGCAACGTTTCCTATTCATGAAAATCGCAAATGAAATGAAATAAATATATTGAAACACAAGCTTAGCCTTTTGTTAACCACACTGTCATCTCAGATTTTCAAAATATGCTTTTCAACCAAAGCTCTTATGGTCAATCTTCCAATGATATGCCTACAAATACGTCACAATGCTGTCGACACCTTGGGGAAGCGACAGAAAGCATAAGCTCATTCGTGGTCCATTCACAGCCATATAAGGAGTCATTGGCATGAGGCGGTTTCAAAAAATGCGGCACTTCCTGATTGGATTTTTTTCTGGGTTTCGCCTGTAACATCAGTTCAGGCACTCACAGACAATATCTTTGCAGTTTTGAAAACGTCAGAGTGTTTTCTTTCCAAAGCTGTTCATAGTCGAGCATCTTTTCGTGACAAAATATTTTGTTTAAAACGGGAACGTTTTTCATCCAAAAATTAAATTAGCGCCCCCTATATCCAAGAAGTTAAGCACCAGCTGTCAGAGCAGCTCACAGATTACTGCACCTGTACAAAGCCCACCTATAATTTAGCCCAAACAACTACCTCTTTCCCTACTGTATTTATTTTATTTTATTTTGCTCCTTTGCACACCATTATTTTTATTTCTACTTTCCACATTCTTCCACTGCAAATCTACCATTCCAGTGTTTTACTTGCTATATTGTATTTACTTTGCCACCATGGCCTTTTTTTGCCTTTACCTCCCTTATCTCACCTCATTTGCTCACATCGTATATAGACTTGTTTCTACTGTATTATTGACTGTATGTTTGTTTTACTCCATGTGTAACTCTGTGTCGTTGTGTGTGTCGAACTGCTTTGCTTTATCTTGGCCAGGTCGCAATTGTAAATGAGAACTTGTTCTCAACTTGCCTACCTGGTTAAATAAAGGTGAAATAACAATAAAAATAAACATCCAACGAGCGTCAGAACTGGTGTAGTACGATTTGCTCTTAATCCTGTATTGACGCTTTGCCTGTTTGATATTTTGTCGCTCCTTGAAAGCGGCAGCTCTACCCTTAAGCTCAGTGCGAATGTTGCCTGTAATCCATGGCTTCTGATTTAAGCACACTGGACCTTATGAACCTGTACCGGCAGGTGCCCCTGGCAGTGGCCTCCCGGGAGAAGACGTCCTTCTCCACCCCAGGGGGAGCTATACAACTACCGGGTTCTTCCTTTTGGGCCCCACAGGGCCTCAGCGAACTTTCAGCAACTCATAGACCGTGTCCTGCGCCCGCACTTTGAGTAAGCTGTTGCTTATTTGGATTACATAATTGTGCACAGTGACAGTTGGGAGTCCCATCTCTGTAGGTTACAGGTGGTGGTGGATGTGCTAAGGGATGCGGGGCTGACCGCAACCCACACAAGTGCAAGCTGGGCTAGGTCAAGGAGGAGAACCTGGGATATCAAATTGGGTGGGGACATGTGAAGCCCCAAGGAAAAGAAATCACCGCCATTAGGAAATGGCTGGTCCCCCGAACCAAGAGGCAGGTGAAGACTTTCCTGGGGTTAGCAGGGTACTACAGTCAATTTGTACCTAACTTTTCCACAATAGCTTCTCCCCTCACAGACATAACGATGGCACGCCTACCCCAGACTGTGCGATGGATGGAGGACACAGAGGCGGCGTTCCAGGCCCTGAAGGAACAGCTATGTTCGCACACCTGGTACTCGTAAACCCGGACTTCTCAAAAAACCTCCTGGTCCAGACAGACGTGTCTGACATAGGGGTATGGGCCGTCTTGTCCGAAGTGCAGGAAGGCGAGGAGCACCCCATCATGTATGTCAGCAGGAAGCTCCTCCAGAGGGAGAAGAAATACTCAATTGTTGAGAAGAAGTTCCTCACCGTGAAGAGAGCGTTGGACACCCTCATGTATTACCTCCTCGGGAGGAAGTTGACCCTGATCATGTCTCCCTTGTGTGGATGGCAAGAGGTAAGGTCTCGAATAATCACCTCACCCGCTGTTTCCAGTCCTTACAGCAATTATCTTTCTCTGCCATCCACAGGTTGGAGGCGCAGCACGGCGGATGCCCTCTCCAGGAGGGATGCAAACCTAGCCCTGAGCACGCCTCCCTCCCAATCGGGGGGAGGGGGGGTTGGCATCCCGGGAGGTCTACCCCGAGGGTTGATGATAGAGGGGAGGTACGTGCCGCGACATTGGTTCCCTCTGCTGGGAGTACACAGGATGGGGACAACAATGCTGATGGCCTCAAGTAGCGATAATTAGGGGAGAGTGCCAACCAGCTGTGCAGGCCACATAAAAGGAGCACCGTGGCACACCATGAGGAGAGACAGACGCGGAGCAGAATATGAGAAGAAGGACCGAGCCAAATCTAAGTTATTCTTTTGTTATGTTTATTTTGTTGCCTAGTAAAGTCATGTTTTCTAACTAGAACCTCTCTGTCTCTGTGTTAATCTCTGCACGCTCAACCCAGCACCCCATGGTTTACCACAGTGCATTGTATCGGACATGTAGGAAATGCACTATATGTAACACTTTAGTGTACATTAGCAGCAGAATAAGGAAGGCAATGCCATAGACAGCAGCAGCATGAGGGAATGCCACACTCTTAGAAAACAAATGCTGTCTAGAACCTAAAAGGGATCTTCGGCTGTCCCCATGGTGGAACCGTTGGAAGAACCCTTTTTGGTTCCAGGTAGAACCTTTTTTGTTCTAGGTAGAACCCATTTGTGTTCTATATTACACCCTTTCCACCGAGGGTTCGACATGGAACCCGAAAGTGTTCTACCTGCAATCAAAAAGGGTTCTCCCATGGGGACAGCCGAATAACCTTTTTTCTAAGAGTGTAAAGATGTCAGCAGAATGAGGGTAGTAGCCCTCTACATACCTTACCCCAATGCTAATCAATTAGATAGCGGGGGAAATGTCAGCCTCTCAATCTGTTTGAGTCCCCCTGAGCACCTCTTTGTGTATTGCTTGTCACTTTCCAGACAAATAAAGCATGTCAACATGGCACATAGCAACCCTCCAGTGCTTTCAAATTGTCCCGGAGGGACTCGTAGGCACACTTTGGTCTTTTCTCGAAATGTCAAGTTACTCAATGGACAAACTTTATCAAACAATTCATCCATCATATCAAACACATCTCTCTGCACAGACAAATATTGTTGTGCAAGTAATCTTGGTCCAGCATTTCCAGTTGCTATCTGTTGTGCATGTCTTCAGCAAATTAGCATCACCACACACTTCTTATAGTAGCAATACAGTATATTCTGGGTACCCTACAGTTGTTCTGTTACTGTGTTGGCAGCTGGATGAGATAAATGGACACTGCTTCTATTCTTCCCTATAGTGTTTTGAGGTAGCATTGTGATCCTCCCTGGATATTTGCACAAATCAGAAATGTATACCTGTACTATACAATTTAAAAAATAACCATTCATAGATAGATACTGTCAATATAGGGATCTTATCCTTTAAGGGATATTTAAGAACTACATTGCTATTCCTTCTGGAAAAATACATTTGTATTGGCTATCTTCTTTTTGGACCAAAACCTCATGTCTGTTTTCAACAGAAGTTACTGTTTTAACATGAATCCAGCAGCATTTTATTTACTGTGGCAATATGAAAAACACCACGTCATAATGAAAAACACCACGTCATAATGAAAAACACCACGTCATAATGACAAATACCACATCGTAATGAAAAACACCACGTCATAATGAAAAACACCACGTCATAATGACAAACACCACGTCATAATGAAAAACACCACGTCATAATGAAAAACACCACGTCATAATGAAAAACACCACATCATAATGAAAAACACATCGTCATAATGAAAAACACCACGTCATAATGAAAAACACCACGTCATAATGAAAAACACCACATCATAGTGACAAACACCACGTCATAATGAAAAACACCACATCATAATGAAAAACACCACGTCATAATGAAAAACACCACGTCATGATGACAAACACCACGTCATAATGACAAACACCACATCATAATGAAAAACACCACGTCATAATGAAAAACACCACATCATAGTGACAAACACCACGTCATAATGAAAAACACCACGTCGTAATGACAAACACCACATCATAATGACAAACACCACATCATAATGACAAACACCACATCATAATGACAAACACCACGTCATAATGAAAAACACCACATCATAATGAAAAACACCACGTCATAATGACAAACACCACGTCATAATGAAAAACACCATATCATAATGAAAAACACCAGGTCATAATGAAAAACACCACTTCATAATGACAAACACCACATCATAATGTAAAACACCACGTCATAATGAAAAACACCACGTCATAATGAAAAACACCACGTCATAATGACAAACACCACATCATAATGACAAACACCACATCATAATGAAAAACACCACGTCATAATGAAAAACACCACATCATAGTGACAAACACCACGTCATAATGAAAAACACCACATCATAATGAAAAACACCACGTCATAATGAAAAACACCACGTCATGATGACAAACACCACGTCATAATGACAAACACCACATCATAATGAAAAACACCACGTCATAATGAAAAACACCACATCATAGTGACAAACACCACGTCATAATGAAAAACACCACGTCGTAATGTCAAACACCACATCATAATGACAAACACCACGTCATAATGACAAACACCACGTCATAATGAAAAACACTGCATCATAATGAAAAACACCACATCATAATGACAAACACCACATCATAATGAAAAACACCACGTCATAATGAAAAACACCAGTTCATAATGAAAAACACCACGTCATAATGACAAACACCACGTCATAATGACAAACACCACATCATAATGACAAACACCACATCATAATGACAAACACCACGTCATAATGAAAAACACCACATCATAATGAAAAACACCACGTCATAATGACAAACACCACGTCATAATGAAAAACACCACGTCATAATGACAAACACCACATCATAATGAAAAACACCACATCGTAATGAAAAACACCACGTCATAATGAAAAACACCACGTCATAATGACAAACACCACGTCATAATGAAAAACACCACGTCATAATGAAAAACACCACGTCATAATGAAAAACACCACATCATAATGAAAAACACATCGTCATAATGAAAAACACCACGTCATAATGAAAAACACCACGTCATAATGAAAAACACCACATCATAGTGACAAACACCACGTCATAATGAAAAACACCACATCATAATGAAAAACACAACGTCATAATGAAAAACACCACGTCATGATGACAAACACCACGTCATAATGACAAACACCACATCATAATGAAAAACACCACGTCATAATGAAAAACACCACATCATAGTGACAAACACCACGTCATAATGAAAAACACCACGTCGTAATGACAAACACCACATCATAATGACAAACACCACATCATAATGACAAACACCACATCATAATGACAAACACCACGTCATAATGAAAAACACCACATCATAATGAAAAACACCACGTCATAATGACAAACACCACGTGATAATGAAAAACACCATATCATAATGAAAAACACCAGGTCATAATGAAAAACACCACGTCATAATGACAAACACCACATCATAATGAAAAACACCACGTCATAATGAAAAACACCACATCATAGTGACAAACACCACGTCATAATGAAAAACACCACGTCGTAATGTCAAACACCACATCATAATGACAAACACCACGTCATAATGACAAACACCACGTCATAATGAAAAACACTGCATCATAATGAAAAACACCACATCATAATGACAAACACCACATCATAATGAAAAACACCACGTCATAATGACAAACACCACATCATAATGACAAACACCACATCATAATGACAAACACCACGTCATAATGAAAAACACCACATCATAATGAAAAACACCAGTTCATAATGAAAAACACCACGTCATAATGACAAACACCACATCATAATGAAAAACACCACGTCATAATGACAAACACCACGTCATAATGACAAACACCACGTCATAATGAAAAACACCACGTCATAATGACAAACACCACGTCATAATGAAAAACACCACGTCATAATGAAAAACACCACATCATAATGAAAAACACCACATCATAATGACAAACACCACATCATAATGAAAAACAACACATCATAATGAAAAACACCACATCATAATGAAAAACACCACATCATAATGTAAAACACCACATCATAATGACAAACACCACATCATAATGACAAACACCACAGCATAGTGACAAACACCACATCATAATGAAAAACACCACATCATAATGACAAACACCACATCATAATGAAAAACACAACGTCATAATGAAAAACACCACATCATAGTGACAAACACCACATCATAATGAAAAACACAACGTCATAATGAAAAACACCACATCATACTGACAAACACCACATCATAATGAAAAAAACCACGTCATAATGAAAAACACCACATCATAATGAAAAACACCAGGTCATTATGAAAAACACCACGTCATAATGACAAACACCACATCATAATGACAAACACCACATCATAATGAAAAACACCACATTCATAATGACAAACACCACGTCATAATGAAAAACACCACATCATAATGAAAAACACCACATCATAATGAAAAACACCACATCATAATGACAAACACCACGTCATAATGAAAAACACCACGTCATAATGACAAACACCACGTCATAATGAAAAACACCACGTCATAATGACAAACACCACGTCATAATGAAAAACACCACGTCATAATGAAAAACACCACATCATAATGAAAAACACCACATCATAATGACAAACACCAAATCATAATGAAAAACACCACATCATAATGAAAAACACCACGTCATAATGAAAAACACCACATCATAATGAAAAACACCACATCATAATGACAAACACCACATCATAATGACAAACACCACATCATAATGAAAAACACCACATCATAATGAAAAACACCACATCATAATGAAAAACACCACATCATAATGACAAACACCACATCATAATGAAAAACACCACATCATAATGAAAAACACCACATCATAATGAAAAACACCACGTCATAATGACAAACACCACGTCATAATGAAAAACACCACATCATAATGAAAAACACCACGTCATAATGACAAACACCACGTCATAATGAAAAACACCACGTCATAATGAAAAACACCACATCATAATGAAAAACACCACATCATAATGACAAACACCATATCATAATGAAAAACACCACATCATAATGAAAAACACCACGTCATAATGAAAAACACCACATCATAATGAAAAACACCACATCATAATGACAAACACCACATCATAATGACAAACACCACATCATAATGAAAAACACCACATCATAATGAAAAACACCACATCATAATGAAAAACACCACATCATAATGACAAACACCACATCATAATGAAAAACACCACGTCATAATGACAAACACCACGTCATAATGAAAAACACCACATCATAATGAAAAACACCACGTCATAATGACAAACACCACGTCATAATGAAAAACACCACATCATAATGAAAAACACCAGTTCATAATGAAAAACACCACGTCATAATGACAAACACCACATCATAATGACAAACACCACATCATAATGAAAAACACCACGTCATAATGACAAACACCACGTCATAATGAAAAACACCACATCATAATGAAAAACACCACATCATAATGAAAAACACCACATCATAATGACAAACACCACATCATAATGACAAACACCACGTCATAATGAAAAACACCACGTCATAATGACAAACACCACGTCATAATGAAAAACACCACGTCATAATGACAAACACCACGTCATAATGAAAAACACCACGTCATAATGAAAAACACCACATCATAATGAAAAACACCACATCATAATGACAAACACCACATCATAATGAAAAACACCACATCATAATGAAAAACACCACATCATAATGAAAAACACCACATCATAATGTAAAACACCACATCATAATGACAAACACAACATCATAATGACAAACACCACAGCATAGTGACAAACACCACATCATAATGAAAAACACCACATCATAATGACAAACACCACATCATAATGAAAAACACAACGTCATAATGAAAAACACCACATCATAGTGACAAACACCACATCATAATGAAAAACACAACGTCATAATGAAAAACACCACATCATAGTGACAAACACCACATCATAATGAAAAAAACCACGTCATAATGAAAAACACCACATCATAATGAAAAACACCAGGTCATTATGAAAAACACCACGTCATAATGACAAACACCACATCATAATGACAAACACCACATCATAATGAAAAACACCACGTCATAATGACAAACACCACGTCATAATGAAAAACACCACATCATAATGAAAAACACCACATCATAATGAAAAACACCACATCATAATGACAAACACCACGTCATAATGAAAAACACCACGTCATAATGACAAACACCACGTCATAATGAAAAACACCACGTCATAATGACAAACACCACGTCATAATGAAAAACACCACATCATAATGAAAAACACCACGTCATAATGAAAAACACCACATCATAATGAAAAACACCACATCATAATGACAAACACCACATCATAATGACAAACACCACATCATAATGAAAAACACCACATCATAATGAAAAACACCACATCATAATGAAAAACACCACATCATAATGACAAACACCACATCATAATGAAAAACACCACGTCATAATGACAAACACCACGTCATAATGAAAAACACCACATCATAATGAAAAACACCACGTCATAATGACAAACACCACGTCATAATGAAAAACACCACATCATAATGAAAAACACCAGTTCATAATGAAAAACACCACGTCATAATGACAAACACCACATCATAATGACAAACACCACATCATAATGAAAAACACCACATCATAATGACAAACACCACATCATAATGAAAAACACCACATCATAATGAAAAACACCACATCATAATGAAAAACACCACATCATAATGTAAAACACCACATCATAATGAGAAACACAACATCATAATGACAAACACCACAGCATAGTGACAAACACCACATCATAATGAAAAACACCACATCATAATGACAAACACCACATCATAATGAAAAACACAACGTCATAATGAAAAACACCACATCATAGTGACAAACACCACATCATAATGAAAAACACAACGTCATAATGAAAAACACCACATCATAGTGACAAACACCACATCATAATGAAAAAAACCACGTCATAATGAAAAACACCACATCATAATGAAAAACACCAGGTCATTATGAAAAACACCACGTCATAATGACAAACACCACATCATAATGACAAACACCACATCATAATGAAAAACACCACGTCATAATGACAAACACCACGTCATAATGAAAAACACCACATCATAATGAAAAACACCACATCATAATGAAAAACACCACATCATAATGACAAACACCACGTCATAATGAAAAACACCACGTCATAATGACAAACACCACGTCATAATGAAAAACACCACGTCATAATGACAAACACCACGTCATAATGAAAAACACCACATCATAATGAAAAACACCACGTCATAATGAAAAACACCACATCATAATGAAAAACACCACATCATAATGAAAAACACCACATCATAATGACAAACACCACATCATAATGAAAAACACCACATCATAATGAAAAACACCACATCATAATGAAAAACACCACATCATAATGACAAACACCACATCATAATGAAAAACACCACGTCATAATGACAAACACCACGTCATAATGAAAAACACCACATCATAATGAAAAACACCACGTCATAATGACAAACACCACGTCATAATGAAAAACACCACATCATAATGAAAAACACCAGTTCATAATGAAAAACACCACGTCATAATGACAAACACCACATCATAATGACAAACACCACATCATAATGAAAAACACCACGTCATAATGACAAACACCACGTCATAATGAAAAACACCACATCATAATGAAAAACACCACATCATAATGAAAAACACCACATCATAATGACAAACACCACATCATAATGACAAACACCACGTCATAATGAAAAACACCACGTCATAATGACAAACACCACGTCATAATGAAAAACACCACGTCATAATGACAAACACCACGTCATAATGAAAAACACCACGTCATAATGAAAAACACCACATCATAATGAAAAACACCACATCATAATGACAAACACCACATCATAATGAAAAACACCACATCATAATGAAAAACACCACATCATAATGAAAAACACCACATCATAATGTAAAACACCACATCATAATGACAAACACCACATCATAATGACAAACACCACAGCATAGTGACAAACACCACATCATAATGAAAAACACCACATCATAATGACAAACACCACATCATAATGAAAAACACAACGTCATAATGAAAAACACCACATCATAGTGACAAACACCACATCATAATGAAAAACACAACGTCATAATGAAAAACACCACATCATAGTGACAAACACCACATCATAATGAAAAAAACCACGTCATAATGAAAAACACCACATCATAATGAAAAACACCAGGTCATTATGAAAAACACCACGTCATAATGACAAACACCACATCATAATGACAAACACCACATCATAATGAAAAACACCACGTCATAATGACAAACACCACGTCATAATGAAAAACACCACATCATAATGAAAAACACCACATCATAATGAAAAACACCACATCATAATGACAAACACCACGTCATAATGAAAAACACCACGTCATAATGACAAACACCACGTCATAATGAAAAACACCACGTCATAATGACAAACACCACGTCATAATGAAAAACACCACGTCATAATGAAAAACACCACATCATAATGAAAAACACCACATCATAATGACAAACACCATATCATAATGAAAAACACCACATCATAATGAAAAACACCACGTCATAATGAAAAACACAACGTCATAATGAAAAACACCACATCATAGTGACAAACACCACATCATAATGAAAAACACAACGTCATAATGAAAAACACCACATCATAGTGACAAACACCACATCATAATGAAAAAAACCACGTCATAATGAAAAACACCACATCATAATGAAAAACACCAGGTCATTATGAAAAACACCACGTCATAATGACAAACACCACATCATAATGACAAACACCACATCATAATGAAAAACACCACGTCATAATGACAAACACCACGTCATAATGAAAAACACCACATCATAATGAAAAACACCACATCATAATGA
The DNA here is from genome assembly GCF_057628025.1 of Oncorhynchus mykiss. Classification (NCBI taxonomy): domain Eukaryota; kingdom Metazoa; phylum Chordata; class Actinopteri; order Salmoniformes; family Salmonidae; genus Oncorhynchus; species Oncorhynchus mykiss. Next base: position 65,171,663 of record NC_143038.1, read on the forward strand.
AAAACACCACATCATAATGACAAACACCACGTCATAATGAAAAACACCACGTCATAATGACAAACACCACGTCATAATGAAAAACACCACGTCATAATGACAAACACCACGTCATAATGAAAAACACCACATCATAATGAAAAACACCACGTCATAATGAAAAACACCACATCATAATGAAAAACACCACATCATAATGAAAAACACCACATCATAATGACAAACACCACATCATAATGAAAAACACCACATCATAATGAAAAACACCACATCATAATGAAAAACACCACATCATAATGACAAACACCACATCATAATGAAAAACACCACGTCATAATGACAAACACCACGTCATAATGAAAAACACCACATCATAATGAAAAACACCACGTCATAATGACAAACACCACGTCATAATGAAAAACACCACATCATAATGAAAAACACCAGTTCATAATGAAAAACACCACGTCATAATGACAAACACCACATCATAATGACAAACACCACATCATAATGAAAAACACCACGTCATAATGACAAACACCACGTCATAATGAAAAACACCACATCATAATGAAAAACACCACATCATAATGAAAAACACCACATCATAATGACAAACACCACATCATAATGACAAACACCACGTCATAATGAAAAACACCACGTCATAATGACAAACACCACGTCATAATGAAAAACACCACGTCATAATGACAAACACCACGTCATAATGAAAAACACCACGTCATAATGAAAAACACCACATCATAATGAAAAACACCACATCATAATGACAAACACCACATCATAATGAAAAACACCACATCATAATGAAAAACACCACATCATAATGAAAAACACCACATCATAATGTAAAACACCACATCATAATGACAAACACCACATCATAATGACAAACACCACAGCATAGTGACAAACACCACATCATAATGAAAAACACCACATCATAATGACAAACACCACATCATAATGAAAAACACAACGTCATAATGAAAAACACCACATCATAGTGACAAACACCACATCATAATGAAAAACACAACGTCATAATGAAAAACACCACATCATAGTGACAAACACCACATCATAATGAAAAAAACCACGTCATAATGAAAAACACCACATCATAATGAAAAACACCAGGTCATTATGAAAAACACCACGTCATAATGACAAACACCACATCATAATGACAAACACCACATCATAATGAAAAACACCACGTCATAATGACAAACACCACGTCATAATGAAAAACACCACATCATAATGAAAAACACCACATCATAATGAAAAACACCACATCATAATGACAAACACCACGTCATAATGAAAAACACCACGTCATAATGACAAACACCACGTCATAATGAAAAACACCACGTCATAATGACAAACACCACGTCATAATGAAAAACACCACGTCATAATGAAAAACACCACATCATAATGAAAAACACCACATCATAATGACAAACACCATATCATAATGAAAAACACCACATCATAATGAAAAACACCACGTCATAATGAAAAACACCACATCATAATGAAAAACACCACATCATAATGACAAACACCACATCATAATGACAAACACCACATCATAATGAAAAACACCACATCATAATGAAAAACACCACATCATAATGAAAAACACCACATCATAATGAAAAACACCACGTCATAATGACAAACACCACGTCATAATGAAAAACACCACGTCATAATGACAAACACCACGTCATAATGAAAAACACCACGTCATAATGACAAACACCACGTCATAATGAAAAACACCACGTCATAATGAAAAACACCACATCATAATGAAAAACACCACATCATAATGACAAACACCATATCATAATGAAAAACACCACATCATAATGAAAAACACCACGTCATAATGAAAAACACCACATCATAATGAAAAACACCACATCATAATGACAAACACCACATCATAATGACAAACACCACATCATAATGAAAAACACCACATCATAATGAAAAACACCACATCATAATGAAAAACACCACATCATAATGACAAACACCACATCATAATGAAAAACACCACATCATAATGAAAAACACCACATCATAATGAAAAACACCACGTCATAATGACAAACACCACGTCATAATGAAAAACACCACATCATAATGAAAAACACCACGTCATAATGAAAAACACCACGTCATAATGAAAAACACCACGTCATAATGACAAACACCACGTCATAATGAAAAACACCACATCATAATGACAAACACCACATCATAATGACAAACACCACATCATAATGACAAACACCACATCATAATGAAAAACACCACGTCATAATGAAAAACACCACATCATAATGAAAAACACCACATCATAATGAAAAACAACACATCATAATGAAAAACACCACATCATAATGAAAAACACCACATCATAATGAAAAACACCACATCATAATGAAAAACACCACGTCATAATGAAAAACACCACATCATAATGACAAACACCACATCATAATGACAAACACCACATCATAATGACAAACACCACGTCATAATGAAAAACACCACGTCATAATGAAAAACACCACATCATAATGAAAAACACCACATCATAATGACAAACACCATATCATAATGAAAAACACCACATCATAATGAAAAACACCACGTCATAATGAAAAACACCACATCATAATGAAAAACACCACATCATAATGACAAACACCACATCATAATGACAAACACCACATCATAATGAAAAACACCACATCATAATGAAAAACACCACATCATAATGACAAACACCACATCATAATGAAAAACACCACATCATAATGACAAACACCACATCATAATGAAAAACACCACGTCATAATGACAAACACCACGTCATAATGAAAAACACCACATCATAATGAAAAACACCACGTCATAATGACAAACACCACGTCATAATGAAAAACACCACATCATAATGAAAAACACCAGTTCATAATGAAAAACACCACGTCATAATGACAAACACCACATCATAATGACAAACACCACATCATAATGAAAAACACCACGTCATAATGACAAACACCACGTCATAATGAAAAACACCACATCATAATGAAAAACACCACATCATAATGAAAAACACCGCATCATAATGACAAACACCACGTCATAATGAAAAACACCACGTCATAATGAAAAACACCACATCATAATGAAAAACACCACATCATAATGACAAACACCACATCATAATGAAAAACACCACATCATAATGAAAAACACCACATCATAATGAAAAACACCACATCATAATGTAAAACACCACATCATAATGACAAACACCACATCATAATGACAAACACCACAGCATAGTGACAAACACCACATCATAATGAAAAACACCACATCATAATGACAAACACCACATCATAATGAAAAACACAACGTCATAATGAAAAACACCACATCATAGTGACAAACACCACATCATAATGAAAAACACAACGTCATAATGAAAAACACCACATCATAGTGACAAACACCACATCATAATGAAAAAAACCACGTCATAATGAAAAACACCACATCATAATGAAAAACACCAGGTCATTATGAAAAACACCACGTCATAATGACAAACACCACATCATAATGACAAACACCACATCATAATGAAAAACACCACGTCATGATGACAAACACCACGTCATAATGAAAAACACCACATCATAATGAAAAACACCACATCATAATGAAAAACACCACATCATAATGACAAACACCACGTCATAATGAAAAACACCACGTCATAATGACAAACACCACGTCATAATGAAAAACACCACGTCATAATGACAAACACCACGTCATAATGAAAAACACCACGTCATAATGAAAAACACCACATCATAATGAAAAACACCACATCATAATGACAAACACCATATCATAATGAAAAACACCACATCATAATGACAAACACCACATCATAATGACAAACACCACATCATAATGACAAACACCACATCATAATGAAAAACACCACATCATAATGACAAACACCACATCATAATGAAAAACACCACATCATAATGACAAACACCACGTCATAATGAAAAACACCACATCATAATGAAAAACACCACATCATAATGACAAACACCACATCATAATGACAAACACCACATCATAATGAAAAACACCACATCATAATGAAAAACACCACATCATAATGAAAAACACCACATCATAATGACAAACACCACATCATAATGAAAAACACCACATCATAATGACAAACACCACATCATAATGAAAAACACCACGTCATAACGACAAACACCACGTCATAATGAAAAACACCACGTCATAATGAAAAACACCACGTCATAATGACAAACACCACGTATAATGAAAAACACCACATCATAATGACAAACACCACATCATAATGAAAAACACCACATCATAATGACAAACACCACATCATAATGAAAAACACCATATCATAATGAAAAACACCACGTCGTAATGAAAAACACCACGTCATAATGAAAAACACCACGTCATAATGACAAACACCACGTCATAATGACAAACACCACGTCATAATGAAAAACACCACGTCATAATGAAAAACACCACATCATAATGAAAAACACCACGTCGTAATGAAAAACACCACATCATAATGACAAACACCACATCGTAATGACAAACACCACATCATAATGACAAACACCACATCATAATGAAAAACACCACATCGTAATGAAAAACACCACGTCGTAATGAAAAACACCACATCGTAATGAAAAACACCACGTCGTAATGAAAAACACCACATCATAATGACAAACACCACATCATAATGACAAACACCACATCATAATGAAAAACACCACATCATAATGACAAACACCACGTCATAATGACAAACACCATGTGTGTTTGTGTTCCATTAACAGTATCTTGGAACCTTTCTGTAGAAAGATATTTTCTCATTTTCTGGTATTGTTGACTAGAACGGTTCAGCCAAGGGCATTGCACAAAGGCCTGCTACAGTACATGTATGCAAAAGCTAACCTGCTCTCAAGTGCCAGTATTCTATTTGAAAAGAAGAGAATCTATTGATGTTTGGCTCATTGAAATATTAATATTCACAACTAAACCCTGCAAAGTGATGAGAATTTCAAGTGGAGTACTGAGCGGATGCTTTCATGCAGCGTTTCAAATACCTCACTGAATATTTTCAGCTTCAGAGCTCTGCTCTTAAATTATTGCCTTTACACAGTTCCCCTGTTTTTGTTTTCAATTTGGCATCAATTATTCACTCATGCAACAATGCCAAAACAAATCATAACTTGAGATATTATTTTAAGAATGGGCGTTTCTCCCACAGTCGCACACAACACAATTGGTATCAAGCACCGTCTGCAATTCAATTACATCTTGATATCCGGGATGTTTCATTTGCAATAATGTTTTTTTAAATTTTTAATCTTGTAATAGAATAGAATAGAAATAGATTACATTGTAAAACTCAGATATTGTCAGATTATGTCCCATGTGATTCCTACAGATTCTTCAGAAAATATTTGTTCTTTCAAGGAAACTTAAAGCTGTGTTATGTACTTTGGGAAGTAAAATGGTGTCTTGGGAAGTTTTGAGCTCTAATACATATGTTCACTGTAGTTAATCAAGTCATTGAGGGAAGTGCTCTAGTCTACAACATGTTGCCTGAACACCCAGCCATGGTCGCTACACCCGGACATGGACATTATACAGGCCATGATCACCACAGCGGCCCATGGACACTATACCCGGCCACGGGCACTATACCCGGCCATGGACACTCTACCCGGCCACGGGCACTATACCCGGCCATGGACACTCTACCCGGACATGGACACTCTACTCGGCCACGGGCACTACACTTGTTCAGGGACATTATTATACCACTTCAGGGACATTATTATACCACTTCAGGGACATTATTATACCACTTCAGGGACATTATTATACCACTTCAGGGACTTGTGATGTCAGTGTTATTGATTTCATTCTAATGTCAACCATTTGTTCCGTGACATAATAGAAAACAACAGAAAGGTTAGTGTTGAGGTCAGAAGTATTATATGTAATCAGTTATACTGTAGGTATTGACCCATATAGGTTTCCTGGCCATGTAATTAGATACATATACCATGTTTTGGTCGATGTAAACTTCAATTAGCTAAATCATGATCACTAGTCATTCAGTTAAAATGTTGTCCTGAATATTTAGTCAGGAACATAACAGTGGAAGAGAGAATGTTAACCCATGAGACTTCTAATTTAATTTATTCATGGCACCGCCAAGGCAGCTTAGTTTGGAAATTAACATCTTTTAATTTCTTATATTAAATTTCACACATTCAACCTTGAAGTTAATTAAGAGTGTAAGGACTCGGCAGCACGCCTCACCCCCTCAAACATCCCAGGGGCTGGTATCCTCTGTCTGATATTCTGGAAGACATTTCACCTTTTTACATCTAGCCTAAGGACCATAAGCAGCTTCGTTTCACACGTATACTGCAGGTCAGCGTTACATCTGACCCATAATAACACCAACCATAGCAACTTACAATGCTACCAGGGTTGGAGCTGCACTGAGCCATTACCGCCAAGCTCAGATATGATCAAATCATAGAAATATAAGTATATTGTTGATCAGGTTTTTAACGATCACTCGTAATAGGGTAATCTCATCTGACCATGTGGTGATCTATTATAAACTTGTGCTAATTAGAGCCCTGCAGTAGTCTACAGCGCAGTGTGAAACCACCAACCATTGTATCAATAGGGACACTTGAGATCCTTTTCAAGTGATACAACTATAACTGTCGTGTGCTTGTCTTAACTACCCTAATAAATTACGTTATTATCCTAATGGCCATAATTTCATGCACAGCTGGCCACCAATTTAGTTTTTAGTAATGGTACAACCTATTATGAATCACTCGAAAACATTTCCCATTATTTTGAGTAAGTGTGATGACTCCACACAGGCTATATCGGAGATTAGCATCCCTGTTGTCACTGAAGTGAATTACAGGAAGCAACAGCACTCTTAGCCTCTCTAGGGTAGGGGGCAGCATTCAGAATTTTAACGGCCTGCTACTCGGGCCCAGAAGATATAATATGCATATGACTGGTAGATTTGGATAGAAAACACTCTAAAGTTTCCAAAACTGTTAAAATAGTGTATGAGAGTATAACAGAACTGAAATCCATTCTGGAAGTAGTTTTTTTGTTGGTTTTGTAGTTTTCTATTCAATGCCATTACAGTATCCATTGACATAGGACTCCATTTGCGGTTCCTATGCCTTCCACTAGATGTCAACAGTCTTTAGAAATCGTTTCAAGCTTGTATTCTTATGAATGAGGGAGTAAGACCAGTCTGAACGAGTGGACCCTAACGTGACGCAGAGTTTTTTCAGGTGCATGTGCATTTCTTGTTTACCTTTTATATTGACAAAGTTATTGTCTGGTTGAAATATTATACATCATTTAGGCTAAAAAACATCCTGAGGGTTGAATATAAACATTGTTTGATATGTTTCTATGAACTTTACGGATATAATTAGGATTTTTTTGTCTGACTGTTTTGACTGAGTTTGAGCCTGTGGATTACTGAAGAAAACACGCTAACAAAACAGAAGTTTTTGGATATAAAGAGACTTCATCGAACAAAAGGAACATTTATTGAGTAAATTAATGTCTTCTGATTAACACCATATGAAGATCATCAAAGGTAAGGGATTCATTTTATCTCTATTTCTGAGTTTTGTAACGCTTCTGCTTGGCTGGTTACTGTTTGTAATAATTTGTCAACTGGGCTATGTTCTGGGCTAGGTATGCTTTCACCGAAAAGCATTTTATAAATATGACACTGTGGTTGGTTTAACAAGAAGTTAATCTTTAAACCTATGTAAAATATGTGTTGTTTTCTGAATTTTTATAATGAGCATTTCTGTAATTGAATTTGGTGCTCTGCAACCTCACTGGATGTTGGCCAGATGGGACGCTAGCGTCCCACATACCCTAGAGAGGTTAGCAAACTCCTCAAACCAGACCAGAATATTTGCAGTAACTTTTTAACAAGTGGAAACTAACACATACCTGTAGTTAGAGAAAAACATACTTGAGGTTTCATTCCAAAGTAGAGCAACTGGAGGGAGACGCTACAATGATTTTGGTGCTGCCAGATGAGCTGATCCCACAGTATGGTGCTACTGCAGGTGCGCTGGCAGACTGGCAGTGTGTTCCTGACAACGCTTCTGATTGTAATGTTATTTACGGTATAAATGGGAAAATACATCACCTTTATGGAATAACCGACATGGTCTCTGATCTTTTCCAAAACCCTGTTGACAAAGAGACAAAGAGGCAATAAAGCATTCCCCATTGCGGGTTCTTTCTTCACCTTAGTAGTACGGCCATTACTACTACATTTTTCTCTTGAGGGATAATGTTTGAAGCCTATTTTGATGGACAGACCGGTGGAGCAACGATCAGGCTACTGTTTTAGATGGCATGGACCATTGTGTTGCATCATGGATAATTTCAGGAACAAGTGCTCAATGTCCATCCTGTCCTGTACACTTGTGATGCAACACTAAGATACACACTTTCTGGTCATAGCTCTTCATAAACACGGCTAAATGCAATGAGGCAGATATCGTTGCCAATTATACATACAGTGCATTTTGAATGAAAGTATTCAGACCACTTATCTTTTTCCACATTTTGTTACGTTACAGCCCTATGATAGGCTGTAACACCAGCAGGTGTATCTCACTGATCATCCCTAAAGCCAACACCTCATTTGGCAGCCTTTCCTTCCAGTTCTCTGCTGCCAGTGACTGGAACGAATTGCAAAAATCTCTGAAGTTGGAGACTTTTATTTCCCTCACCAACTTTAAACATCTGCTATCTGAGCAGCTAACCGATCGCTGCAGCTGTACATTGTTCATCTGTAAATAGCCCACCCAATTTACCTAACTCATCCCCATATTGTTTTTATTTATTTACTTTTCTGCTCTTTTGCACACCAGTATCTCTACTTGCACATGATCATCTGATAATTTATCACTCCAGTGTTAATCTGCTAAATTGTAATTATTCGCCTACCTCCTCATGCCTTTTGCACACAATGTATATAGACTCTTTTTTTCTACTGTGTTAATGACTTGTTTATTGTTTACTCCATATGTAACTCTGTGTTGTTGTCTGTTCACACTGCTATGCTTTATCTTGGCCAGGTTGCAGTTGTAAATGAGAACTTGTTCTCAACTAGCCTACCTGGTTAAATTAAGATAAAAAAAACAAAAAGTAAAAAAGTTTCACCTGCACCTGCTTCCCGACTCACAGCTCCATTACTACAGAATACCAACTCAAACTATGGAAATAGCAGGAACATCGGATATCTCTCAGAAGGTCGACGAACAAGGGTACCTTCTGCGTTAACACCATGACCAGCTGGCTCAACTGGGGATGGCCATGGTAGAGGTTCTCCACAGTCTGCGGCGTCTTGAAAACTCCCAAGAGACGTTGCAGCCCAGCAGCAGAGGATACTCTAGAGCCAGTCTACCCAGCATGCCCCCACCACCGAGAGGTCTAAGTTTGCCACGGTTATTTCTCTGCTGACCGGGCGGGCATTGGAATGGGCTACGGCCATCTGGGAGAGAGGAGAGGAGGAACTAGAGCATGGCTCATCCCATGAAGGGCAGAGAGGGAGGTGAGCTTCAGCTACAGCAGGGGAATCTGATGGCTCCTGAGTATGCTCTCATCTTCCAGACAGTAGCAGCTTCCAGTGGATGAAATGAGCCAGCGCCTCACACACTATTTAGAAGAGGTCTATGCGAGGAGGACGCACTCATTGCGATGGCCATCTTTCTGGATAACCTTCTCCGGGAGCGTCGGCATTCTCATCGCTTCAATCCCTTCTTCGGCGAGCACTCGGGATCAGAGCCTGAACACATGGAGGTAGGGGTCACACACATTTCCGTGGCAGAACTGTCAGGTGCGTGAATGAGGACCCAAAAGCGAATGAACAAAACAGAGTTTCTTTAATGACGAAACACACGTAGGCTCAGATGGACAGGCAGATTCCGACAGGACAGGACAAGGTTAGATGAACATGCAGATTCCGACAGGACAGGACAAGGTTGCAGCAAACACGACGATAGTCTGGTTCAGGCATGAGTAACACAAACGAGAATCCGACAAAGACAGAAGCAGAAACAGAGAGAGATATAGAGACCTAATCAGAGGGAAAAAAGGGAACAGGTGGGAAAAGGGGTGAACGAGGTAGTCAGAGAAGACAAGGAACAGCTGGGGGAAAGAGGGGAAGAAAAGGTAACCTAGTACGACCAGCAGAGGGAGACAGGGTGAAGAGAAAGGACAGAAACAAGACACAACATGACAATACATGACAGTACCCCCCCACTCACCGAGCGCCTCCTGGCGCACTCGAGGAGGAAACCTGGCGGCAACGGAGGAAATCATCGATCAGCGAACGGTCCAGCACGTCCCGAGAGGGAACCCAACTCCTCTCCTCAGGACCGTACCCCTCCCAATCCACTAGGTACTGATGACCACGGCCCCGAGGACGCATGTCCAAAATCTTACAGACCCTGTAGATAGGTGCGCCCTCGACAAGGATGGGGGGGGGGGGGGAAGACGAGCGGGGGCGCGAAGAACGGGCTTAACACAGGAGACATGGAAGACCGGGTGGACGCGACGAAGATATCGCGGAAGAAGAAGTCGCACTGCGACAGGATTAATGATCTGAGAAATACGGAACGGACCAATGAACCGCGGGGTCAACTTGCGAGAAGCTGTCTTAAGGGGAAGGTTCTGAGTGGAGAGCCAAACTCTCTGACCGCGACAATATCTAGGACTCTTAGTTCTACGCTTATTAGCAGCTCTCACAGTCTGCGCCCTATAACGGCAAAGTGCAGACCTGACCCTCTTCCAGGTGCGCTCGCAACGTTGGACAAAAGCCTGAGCGGAGGGGACGCTGGACTCGGCGAACTGAGATGAGAACAGCGGAGGCTGGTACCCGAGGCTACTCTGAAAAGGAGATAGCCCGGTCGCAGACGAAGGAAGCGAGTTGTGGGCGTATTCTGCCCAGGGGAGCTGTTCTGACCAAGACGCAGGGTTGCGAAAAGAAAGACTGCGTAAGATGCGACCAATAGTCTGATTGGCCCGTTCTGCTAGACTGGGGGTGAAAGCCGGAAGAGAGACTGACGGAAGCCCCAATCAAACGGCAAAACTCCCTCCAAAATTGAGACGTGAATTGCGGACCTCTGTCCGAAACGACGTCTGACCATGAATTCTGAAAACATTCTTGATGATGATTTGTGCCGTCTCTTTAGCAGAAGGAAGCTTAGCAAGGGGAATAAAATGAGCCGCCTTAGAGAACCTATCGACAACCGTAAGAATAACAGTCTTCCCCGCTGACGAAGGCAGTCCGGTGACAAAATCTAAGGCGATGTGAGACCACGGTCGAGAGGGAATGGGAAGCGGCCTGAGACGGCCGGCAGGAGGGGAGTTACCGGACTTAGTCTGCGCGCAGACCGAACAAGCAGCCACGAAACGACGCGTGTCATGCTCCCGGGTGGGCCACCAAAAACGCTGGCGAATGGAAGCAAGCGTACCCCGAACGCCAGGGTGGCCGGCTAACTTGGCAGAGTGAGCCCACTGAAGAACGGCCAGACGAGTAGGAACGGGAACGAAAAGAAGGTTCCTAGGACAAGCGCGCGGCGACGGAGTGTGAGTGAGTGCTTGCTTTACCTGCCTCTCAATTCCCCAGACAGTCAACCCGACAACACGCCCCTCAGGGAGAATCCCCTCGGGGTCAGTGGAGGCTACTGAAGAACTGAAGAGACGAGATAAAGCATCAGGCTTGGTGTTCTTAGAGCCCGGACGATAAGAAATCACGAACTCGAAACGAGCGAAAAACAGCGCCCAGCGCGCCTGACGCGCATTAAGTCGTTTGGCAGAACGGATGTACTCAAGGTTCCTATGGTCGGTCCAAACGACAAAAGGAACGGTCGCCCCCTCCAACCACTGTCGCCATTCGCCTAGGGCTAAGCGGATGGCGAGCAGTTCGCGGTTTCCCACATCATAGTTACGTTCCGACGGCGACAGGCGATGAGAAAAATACGCGCAAGGGTGGACCTTGTCGTCAGAGAGGGAGCGCTGAGAAAGAATGGCTCCCACGCCCACCTCTGACGCGTCAACCTCGACAACGAACTGTCTAGAGACGTCAGGTGTAACAAGGATAGGTGCGGATGTAAAACGATTCTTGAGGAGATCAAAAGCTCCCTGGGCGGAAACGGACCACTTAAAGCACGTCTTGACAGAAGTAAGGGCTGTGAGAGGAGCTGCCACCTGACCGAAATTACGGATGAAACGACGATAGAAGTTCGCGAAGCCGAGAAAGCGCTGCAGCTCGACGCGTGACTTAGGGACGGGCCAATCAATGACAGCTTGGACCTTAGCGGGATCCATCTTAATGCCTTCAGCGGAAATAACAGAACCGAGAAATGTGACGGAGGAGGCATGAAAAGTGCACTTCTCAGCCTTCACAAAAAGACAATTCTCTAAAAGGCGCTGGAGGACACGTCGAACGTGCTGAACATGAATCTGGAGTGACGGTGAAAAAATCAGGATATCGTCAAGGTAAACGAAAACAAAGATGTTCAGCATGTCTCTCAGGACATCATTGACTAATGCCTGAAAGACAGCTGGAGCGTTAGCGAGGCCGAAAGGAAGAACCCGGTATTCAAAGTGCCCTAACGGAGTGTTAAACGCCGTCTTCCACTCGTCCCCCTCCCTGATGCGCACGAGATGGTAAGCGTTACGAAGGTCCAACTTAGTGAAAAACCTGGCTCCCTGCAGGATCTCGAAGGCTGAAGACATAAGAGGAAGCGGATAACGATTCTTCACTGTTATGTCATTCAGCCCTCGATAATCTATGCAGGGGCGCAGGGACCCGTCCTTCTTCTTAACAAAAAAAAACCCCGCTCCGGCGGGAGAGGAGGAGGGGACTATGGTATCGGCGGCAAGAGCTACAGACAAATAATCTTCGAGAGCCTTACGTTCGGGAGCCGACAGAGAGTATAGTCTACCCCGGGGGGGAGTGGTTCCCGGAAGGAGATCAATACTACAATCATACGACCGGTGTGGAGGAAGAGAGGTGGCCCTGGACCGACTGAACACCGTGCGCAGATCGTGATATTCCTCCGGCACCCCTGTCAAATCACCAGGCTCCTCCTGTGAAGAAGAGACAGAGGAAACAGGAGGGATAGCAGACATTAAACATTTCACATGACAAGAGACGTTCCAGGAGAGGATAGAATTACTAGACCAATTAATAGAAGGATTATGACAAACTAGCCAGGGATGGCCCAAAACAACAGGTGTAAAAGGTGAACGAAAAATTAAAAAAGAAATGGTTTCGCTATGATTACCAGAGACAGTGAGGGTTAAAGGTAGCGTCTCACGCTGAATCCTGGGGAGAGGACTACCATCCAAGGCGAACAAGGCCGTGGACTCCCTTAACTGTCTGAGAGGAATGTCATGTTCCCGAGCCCAGGTCTCGTCCATAAAACAGCCCTCCGCCCCAGAGTCTATCAAGGCACTGCAGGAAGCTGACGAACCGGTCCAGCGTAGACGGACCGACAAGGTAGTGCAGGATCTTGAAGGAGAGACAGGAGTAGTAGCGCTCACCAGTAGCCCTCCGCTTACTGATGAGCTCTGGCTTTTACTGGACATGAAGTGACAAAATGACCAGCGGAACCGCAATAGAGACAGAGGCGGTTGGTGATTCTCCGTTCCCTCTCTTTAGTCGAGATGCGGATACCTCCCAGCTGCATAGGCTCAGCACCCGAGCCGGCAGAGGAAGATGGTAGTGATGCGGAGAGGGGGGCAACGGAGAACGCGAGCTCCTTTCCACGAGCTCGGTGACGAAGATCAACCCGTCGCTCAATGCGAATAGCGAGTTCAATCAAGGAATCCACGCTGGAAGGAACCTCCCGGGAGAGAATCTCATCCTTTACCTCTGCGCGGAGACCCTCCAGAAAACGAGCGAGCAAAGCCGGCTCGTTCCAGCCACTGGAGGCAGCAAGAGTGCGAAACTCAATAGAGTAGTCTGTTATGGATCGATTACCTTGACATAGGGAAGACAGGACCCTGGAAGCCTCCTCCCCAAAAACAGATCGATCAAAAACCCGTATCATCTCCTCCTTAAAGTCCTGATACTGGTTAGTACACTCAGCCCTTGCCTCCCAGATTGCCGTGCCCCACTCACGAGCCCGTCCAGTAAGGAGAGATATGACGTAGGCGATACGAGCAGTGCTCCTGGAGTAAGTGTTGGTCTGGAGAGAAAACACAATATCACACTGGGTGAGGAACGAGCGGCATTCAGTGGGCTCCCCAGAGTAACACGGCGGGTTATTGATTCTGGGCTCCGGAGATTCGAAAGCCCTGGAAGTGGCCGGTGGATCGAGGCGGAGATGGTGAACCTGTTCTGTGAGGTTGGAGACTTGGGTGGCCAGGGTCTCAACGGCATGTCGAGCAGCAGACAATTCCTGCTCGTGTCTGCCTAGCATCGCTCCCTGGATCTCGACGGCTGAGTGGAGAGGATCCGAAGTCGCTGGGTCCATTCTTGGTCGGATTCTTCTGTCAGGTGCGTGAATGAGGACCCAAAAGCGAATTAACAAAACAGAGTTTCTTTAATGACGAAACACACGTAGGCTCAGATGGACAGGCAGATTCCGACAGGACAGGACAAGGTTAGATGAACATGCAGATTCCGACAGGACAGGACAAGGTTGCAGCAAACACGACGATAGTCTGGTTCAGGCATGAGTAACACAAACGAGAATCCGACAAAGACAGAAGCAGAAACAGAGAGAGATATAGAGACCTAATCAGAGGGAAAAAAGGGAACAGGTGGGAAAAGGGGTGAACGAGGTAGTCAGAGAAGACAAGGAACAGCTGGGGGAAAGAGGGGAAGAAAAGGTAACCTAGTACGACCAGCAGAGGGAGACAGGGTGAAGAGAAAGGACAGAAACAAGACACAACATGACAATACATGACAAGAACGATGCAGACAGATACAGTTGGGGCTATGTCTGTACTGTGGGCAAGGAGGGCACAAGCTCCAGCGGTGTCTGGTACTTCAGAATCCGGGATCCACTAGAGCAGAGGGACGGTCACGTGATGTTCCCTCCATTCCAGATTCAGCTTTTCCTGCTATACTCTTTATGGGGTCCATCACTCGGGCTGACTGTCCCCCATGTACTGTGTCCACAGCTTTAGTGGATTCTGGCACCGTGGGGAACTAGCCACATGGAATTGTCTCATTCCTGGTTTTGTTTTGTTAAACGTTTCACCAGCTTCCCAACTCATTGCTACATTATTACAATATCCCATAAAGACAAAGCAAAAAGTTTTTTTAGAAATGTTTGCAAAATAATTTTAAAAACCCATATACATATGTATTCAGACCCTTTGCTATGAGACTCAAACTTGAGCTCATGTACATCCTGTTTGCATTGATCATTTTTTAGATGTTTCTACAACTTGATTGGAGTCCACCTGCGGTACATTCAGTTGATTTGACATGATTTGGAAAGGCACACACCTGTCTATATTCTGTCCCACAGTTGACACTGAATGTCAAAGCAAAAAACAAGCCATGAGGTCATTGGAATTGTCCGTACCAAAACATTTCTGCATCATTGAAGGTCCCCAAGAACACAGTGGCCTCCATCATTCTGAAATGGAAGAAGTTTGGAACCACCAAGACTCCTCCTAGGGCTGCCCAAACTGAGCAATCGGGGGAGAAGGGCCTTGGTCTGGGAGGTGACCAAGATCCCGATGGTCACTCTGACAGAGTTATTCTGTGGAGATTGGAGAACCTTCCAGAAGGACAAACATCTCTTTAGCACTCCACCAATCAGGCCTTTATGGTATAGTGGCCAGACGGAAGCCTCTCCTCAGTAAAAGGCACATAACAGCTCGCTTGGAGTTTGCCAAAAGTGACCTTAAGGACTCTCTGAGCATAAAAACAAGATTCTCTGGTCTGATGAAACCAAGATTGAACTCTTTGGCCTGAGTCACGTCTGGAGGAAACCTGGCACCATCCCTAAGGTGAAGCATGGCAGCATCATGCTGTGGGGATGTTTTTCAGTGGCAGGTACTGGGAATCTAGTCAAGATCAAGGAAAAGATGAACAGTGCAAAGTACAGAGAGATCCTTGATGAAAACCTTCTCCAGAGCGCTCAGGACCTCAGACTGGGGCGAATGTTCACCTTCCAACAGAACAATTTAATCCATTTTAGAATAAGGCTGTAACGTAACAAAATGTGGAAAAGTCAAGGGGTCTGTATACTTTTCCCGAATGTACTCTATTATACAACAACAAACCTACTTTTTATCAGACACTGCAGGGGTAATAACATTTACAGGATGACAAGGAGAGAGAGTGGGGTGGAGAACCCAGTGTCTCCTCTGAATCCCAGCTATACGGTGGAGTCAGATTTCCACACAAAGCCGCCAGTGAGCCTTGCTGGCGAGGGATCCTTTGATATGAGAGAGGGCTAATCCTAGTCTTCTCTCTGCTGTCATGTCTTCATTCTCACAACCAGGTGCCCTTTCATTAACCTTTGACTAGAACTGGCACCGTGTTTGAAGAAGCTGGTATTAAATTGGCTTATCCCAGATCGCTGCTTCAGCTAGTAGCAGCTGCCCTGTTTCTCACACTGGTCTCTCAAGGTGCTGCACAGTACAACACACTATTATATAATGTAGCCACTTCTTCTGGCTTGGCTGTCCCAGCCCTAGCTCAAATAGGCTACTCCTACTTGCCCCAGTTGATGGGCCTGAGAACCTTTACTCGTTGTAGACGGAAGGTGAAATAAAACAGTGGGGAATGGAGAATAGGGATGCAATCTGTTTAATTTTAGATTTTGGCTCAGTCGTTCATCATCAAGGTCAGGCATTTTTCATCACACCACAGGAGGTTGGTGGCACCTTAATTGGGGAGAACGGGCCTGTGGTAATGACTGGAGCGGAATAAGTGGAATGGTATGAAATAAATCAAAAACATGATTTGATGCCATTCCATTCGCTCCATTTCAACCATTATTATGAGCCGTCCTCCCCTCAAAAGCCACCACTGCATCACACCCACATAATTATATAATAGTCAAATATTGTATTCTTCAAAGAACGTCACTCATCTTCACTTTGCCTAATGTGCTCTGGTGTTGTGTCAGTGTTGGCTCACAACAGAATCATTTTGTCTCACTTAATGCGTTCAGTGCACTGTTGTGATGGATGAGTTAAGTCACTGAATCTACAGGAAGCCGCCTACCACCCCACCACCACACATAGACACAAAACTCCTCAAGTACTCTAGATGTTGCATGCTTTACCATTAATATCCCCCCTCTCGACACATAAGCTGCAGCTTCATCAGGCTGTCTTGATGGCTAGGAGTTCATCAAGCTGTCTTGATGGCTAGGAGTTCATCAGGCTGTCTTGATGGCTAGGAGTTCATCAGGCATTCATTCGTATCAGGGTCAACCCCAACTGGAGTTGTGCAGAGCTGTGTTGTGTGTTCTCACTAAAGGGAATTGTTCTGGCAGAGATGGATCTGGTGCTCTATAGTGGTCCCTATAAATTGGACACGGCAGCATAAACCTGGGCTGCTTAAACACTTCACAGTAAATCCCTGTGGACCCACTGTGAAAGCATTTCCCCAGGAATGTCCTCTTTGGAGATATTGGCAAATCAAATATAATATATCATTATAATAATATAATACTATAATAAAATATAATCTTACAGTATATCATAATATATGCCATCACACAGCTGTAGACTCGTATTTAGAAGTTCAACACTGGTGATCAAGCAGAAACAATTCTCACTGAAACTAGCTATCAATTGGAATAAAACAGACTTGCTATTTTATCTCTAAAAACAATACCAAAAAAAAAAAAAACCTGCTACAGTAATGTTGGTTCAGTGCTGAAAATATTTGAATACCTGCTCTGTTATAGCAACTCTATAGGTTAACCTAGGGCTGTTATGGTGACCGTATCACCACCACACTGGTGGTCATGAGTCATGACGGCAGTCAAATCATAAATAATTAGGCTTCTCCAAGCTCTGATGCAGCCGATGGTCATTAGCAGCCTACCGAACTTGCTAACTGCCTGGTACTCAGCACTCTATTGTCCCTCTAATCACTATGACATCAATGCAATTATTTCTCAACTTTCCTTCTCTTTACGACAGGAGTATAGCCTACCTGGCTGGCATGAAAATTAACCACGGGAAAAGTGTCCTCTGCTATTTAAGTGCATAGATGACATATATTTTTTCCCCCCTGACAATGATTTGTGGCAGGTGCATGATAATGGTCCATTCTAAATCAAAACAAATGTCACACATTTTATTTAATATATGTAAAGACAAGATGAAATCAATATTAATCTAATGTGTGACAATATTAGCCTACCACTTGTGAATTATATATCATCATTATATATTAGCCCAGCACATTGTCACATTCTGACCATAGTTCTGTTATTTTATTCTTTGTTTTAGTATGGTCAGGGCGTGAGTTGGGGTGGGCAGTCTATGTTAGTTTTTCTATGTTGGTTTTTGTGTTCGGCCTAGTATGGTTCTCAATCAGAGGCAGGTGTCGTTAGTTGTCTCTGATTGAGAATCATACTTAGGTAGCCTCGGTTTCACTTTTGGTTTGTGGGTGTTTGTTTCCGTGTGAGTGTTTGGGCCACACGGTACTGTTAAGGTTTTGGTAAATTCACGTTGTCATTTATTGTTTGGTGTTCTGAGTTTTAATTAAACATCATCATGAACACTTACCACGCTGCGCTTTGGTCCAATCATTCTTCCACCCAAGACAGCCGTTACAGAAACACCCACCACAAAAGGACCAAGCAGCGTGGTAACTGGCAGCAGCAGCAACAGCGATGTCAGGACTCCTGGACATGGGAGGACGTTTTGGACGGAAAGGGTTGCTACACATGGGAGGAGATCCTGGCTGGAAGGGATCGCCTCCCATGGGAACAGGTGGAGGGAGCTAGGAGAGCAGAGGCAGCTGGAGAGAGGAGCCACCGATACGAGGGAACACGGCTGACAAGGAATCCCGAGAGGCAGCCCCAAAAATGTATTGGGAAGGGGGGCACGGGACGAGTGTGGCGAAGTCAGGTAGGAGACCTGCGCCAACTCCCCGTGCTTACCGGAGAGCGAGAGGGACCGGGCAGGCACCGTGTTATGCGGTGGTGCGCACAGTGTCCCCGGTGCGGTACATTCCAGCTCCTCGTATCGGCCGGGCTAGAGTGGTTATCGAGCCAGGTGCCATGAGGCCGGCTCTACGCATCTGGTCTACAGTGCGTTTTTGTGATTTTTCAAATCAAAGTGGCACAACTCATGTAGCTTAGCCCATAGGCCTACAGTATATGTTTTGATAAGGTTTGTATCTGTCCCAACCTGATCTGTTTCACCTGTCTTTGTGCTTGTTTCCTCCCCATTCTGCCCATCTTCCTCATTATCCCCAGTGTATTTATACCTGTGTTCTCTGTTTGTCTGTTGCCAGTTTGTTTTGTTTTGTCAAGCCTACCAGCGTTTTTTCCCCGTCCTCATGTCTGTCTCTAGTTGTTTCTAGCATTCCCGGTTTTTGTCTATTCTGCCTGCCCTGACCTTGCCTGTCGTTCTATACCTTGTCACACCACCCTGGATTACTGACCTCTGCCTGCCTGGACCATGAGCCTGTCTGCCGTTCTGTACCTTTCGGACACTGCTCTGGACTACGGACCTCTGCCTTCCCTTGACCTGTCATTTGCCTGGCCCCCTGTTTTGGTAATAAACTTTTGTTACTTCGGAACTGTCTGCATCAGGGTCTTCTCCTGAGCCTTGACAGTACCAACTAAAGTGGCCAAATAACTTCTTAAAATGAAGCACATTAGTCTGCTTTACAATGGGTGTAGAGCCTAACTTGCATACATATGCATCTGGTCTACGCATCTGGTCTACAGTGCGTCTCCTCGGGCCGGCGTACATGGCACCAGCCTTATACTTGGTGTCCCCGGTTTGCCAGCACAGCCCAGTGCGGGCTATTCCACCTCGCTGCACTGGCCTGGCTACGGGGAGCATTCAAGCAGGTAAGGTTGGGCAGGCTCGGTGCTCAAGAGCTCCAGTGCACCTGCACGGTCCGGTATATCCAGTGCCAACTCCACGCACCAGCCCTCCGGTGGCAGCCCCCCGCACCAGGCTGACTCTCCGTCTTCTCCCTACAGGTGCTCCAGGTCTGTCCTGAGCCACCAGAGCCGCCAGTCTATCCTGAGCCGCCAGAGTCGCCAGTCTCTCTTGAACCACCAGAGCCGGCAGTCTCTCCTGAGATGCCAGAGCCGCCAGTCTGTCCTGAGCCACCAGAGTCTCCCATCTGTCCTCAGCCGGCCAGAGTCTCCCGTCTGTCCTGAGCCACCAGAGCCGCCAGTCTATCCTGAGCCGCCAGAGTCGCCAGTCTCTCTTGAACCACCAGAGCCGGCAGTCTCTCCTGAGATGCCAGAGCCGCCAGTCTGTCCTGAGCCACCAGAGTCTCCCATCTGTCCTCAGCCGGCCAGAGTCTCCCGTCTGTCCTGAGCCGCCAGAGTCTCCCGTCTGTCCTGAGCCGCCAGAGTCTCCCGTCTGTCCTGAGCCGCCAGAGTCTCCCGTCTGTCCTGAGCCGCCAGAGTCTCCCGTCTGTCCTGAGCCGCCAGAGCTGCCAGTCTGTCCTGAGCCGCCAGTCTGTCCTGAGCCGCTAGAGCTGCCAGTCTGTCCTGAGCCGCCAGAGACGCCAGTCTGTCCTGAGCCGCCAGAGCCGCCAGTCTGTCCTGAGACACCAGAGCCACCAGTCTGTCCTGAGACAACAGAGCCGCCAGTCTGTCCTGAGACGCCAGGGCCGCCAGTCTGTCCTCAGTCACCAGAGCCGCCAGTCAGCCGGGAGTCGCCAGAGCCGCCAGTCAGCCGGGAGCTGCCAGAGCCATCAGTCAGCCGGGAGCCGCCAGAGCCGTCAGTCAGCCAGGAGTCGCCGGAGTCTCCCGCCTGAATCTCCCGTCTATTCGGGACTCGTGGCGAGGGTCCCCAGTCCGAGGTCGGCGGCGAGGGTCGCCGTTCATAAGAGGCCACGGGGGCGGTTGAGGAGGCGGACAAAAACTATGGTGAAGTGGGGTCCACGTCCCGTGCCAGAGCCGCCAGAGCCGCCAGAGCCGTGAGTTGGGGTGGGCAGTCTATGTTAGCTTTTCTTTGTTGGTTTTTGTGTTCGGCCTAGTATAGTTCTCAATCAGAGGCAGGTGTCGTTAGTTGTCTCTGATTGAGAATCATACTTAGGTAGCCTGGGTTTCACTTTTGGTTTGTGGGTATTTGTTTCCATGTGAGTATTTGGGCCACACGGTACTGTTTCAGTTTTGGTAAATTCACGTTGTCATATATTGTTTAGTGTTCTGAGTTTTAATTAAACATCATCATGAACACTTACCATGCTGCGCTTTGGTCCGATCCTTCTTCCACCCAAGACAGCCACATTGTTTTTGTGACTTTTTCAAATCAAAGTGGCACAACTCATGTAGCTTAGCCCATAGGCCTACAGTATATGTTTTGATAAGGTTTGTATCTGTCCCAACCTGATCTGTTTCACCTGTCTTTGTGCTTGTTTCCACCCCATTCTGCCCATCTTCCTCATTATCCCCAGTGTATTTATACCTGTGTTCTCTGTTTGTCTGTTGCCAGTTTGTTTTGTTTTGTCAAGCCTACCAGCGTTTTTTCCCCGTCCTCATGTCTGTCTCTAGTTGTTTCTAGCATTCCCGGTTTTTGTCTATTCTGCCTGCCCTGACCTTGCCTGTCGTTCTATACCTTGTCACACCACCCTGGATTACTGACCTCTGCCTGCCTGGACCATGAGCCTGTCTGCCGTTCTGTACCTTTCGGACACTGCTCTGGACTACGGACCTCTGCCTTCCCTTGACCTGTCATTTGCCTGGCCCCCTGTTTTGGTAATAAACTTTTGTTACTTCGGAACTGTCTGCATCAGGGTCTTCTCCTGAGCCTTGACAGTACCAACTAAAGTGGCCAAATAACTTCTTAAAATGAAGCA
This sequence comes from Oncorhynchus mykiss, assembly GCF_057628025.1. Classification (NCBI taxonomy): domain Eukaryota; kingdom Metazoa; phylum Chordata; class Actinopteri; order Salmoniformes; family Salmonidae; genus Oncorhynchus; species Oncorhynchus mykiss. Next base: position 65,193,930 of record NC_143038.1, read on the forward strand.
CATTAGTCTGCTTTACAATGGGTGTAGAGCCTGACTTGCATACATATGCAGCCCGTCAGTTTCAAGTTTGGGGAAGATTATTTTCACCATAAAAATGCACCTTTATAATAAAAGCATTACATGCATAATTGCATTTGCGGTCCCTTTTGAGAATGGTGTTTTGCTGTTAAAACTTCTTGTGACTCTCAAACCCGGGTCCGGGAGCGTAATCATCGCCTGACACTAATTAGCATGACGCAACGGACATAAATCTTCCTAGAAAATCTTCCTATTCATGAAAATCACAAGTGAAATATATTGGAACACAGCTTAGCCTTTTGTTAATCACCCTGTCATCTCAGATTTTCAAAATATGCTTTACAGCCAACGCTAGACAAGCATTTGTGTAAGTTTATCATAGACTAGCAAAGCATTATGCCTTGCTAGCAGCAGGCAACCATGTCACGAAAATCAGAAAAGCAATCAAATTAAATAGTTTACCTTTGATGAACTTCGGATGTTTTCACTGACGAGACTCCCAGGTAGATAGCCAAAGTTCATTTTTTCCCAAAATATTATTTTTTGTAGGCGAAATAGCTCCATTTGTTTGGCTGAGAAATTTGGCTGAGAAATCGCCCGGAAATTGCGGTCACGACAACTCCGAAAAATATTCCAAATTAGCTCCATAATATCGACAGAAACATGGCAAACGTTGTTTATAATCAATCCTCATGGTGTTTTTCTAATATCTATTAGATAATATATATGTCGGGACAATTTGTTTTTCAGTAGGACCGATTGGAGTAATGGCTACCTCTGTATTTTACACGAGAATCTCTCTCGGAGCCACCATGTGACCACTTACGCAATGTAGGCTATTCTTCAACATAAATGCGTAAAACTACGTCACAATGCTGTAGACACCTTGGGGAATACGTAGAAAGCGTAAGCTCAATAGGGACTCATTGGAACGCAGCGCTTTCTACTGCCCCCTAGTACCAACAGGTTAATTGTTAGCAGTTTGGAACATTCATACTTATAGCTTACTGCCATGTGTGCATTTGCCATGCTTATAATGTGAAGAACTAGCTTAATAGTTTATCAACATTTTATGATAAATGTTCTGATCTTGCTTAAAAATATTTTTTGGATACTAATGGTTGTATTAATTTGGCATCTTTTGTATCGCACAACTGTCCCAGACTGTCACGACTTCCGCTGAAGTTGGTGCCTCTCCTTGTTCGGGCGGCGTTCGGCGGTCACCGATCTACATTTATTTTTCCATTCGTTTTGTCTTGATTCTACACACCTGGTTCCCATTACGTTATAACATGCACAAAACCATGTAGTTCCCACATGGTTTTGTGCGTGTTTGTTCTTTGTTAGTGTTCAAGACTTCTGTGAGCTGGTGTGTTTTCCCTGCATGGAAATATTTGTTGTTTCTTTTCGAGTAAAGTACGTATTTTACTCAGTTCTGTGTCCTGCGCTTGACTCCGTCCTAACCACTGCACATTGATACTTGACACAGACAATGTTTGGAATGTTTATTTCTGGCAAAGAATAGAATAAGTCAACTTTTGTACTATGTGGGATAGTAGATTGACATAGGCTAATGCTTTTGCTGTTCGTTAGGCCTATTTATCTTGTTGGCTGATGAAAAGTGGACAGTTCTTCCAATATCTTCAATTGAATAAGGACAATAATTGAATAAAGACGGAACTGAATAAGGGCATGCGCAGTTGTCCAAAATGTCTGTCTTCACATGTAGCCTTTGAGAAAGGCTACAAGGCTAATGATAATTGAGCTAACTGAGAGATCCATGTACAGTTGAAGTCGTTGAAGTCGTTTACATACACCTTAGCCAAATACATTGAAACTTTTTCACAATTCCTGACATTTAATCCACGTAAAAATTCCCTGTCAAATGTCAGTTAGGATCACCACTTTATTTTAAGAATGTGAAATGTCAGAATAATAGTAGAGAGAAGGATTTATTTCAGCTTTTATTTCTTCCATCACATTCCCAGTGGGCCAGAAGTTAAATACATTTAATTAGTATTTGGCAGCATTGCCTTCAAATTGTTTAACTTGAGTCAAATGTTTCGGGGAGCCTTCTACAAGCTTCCCATAATAAGTTGGGTGAATTTTGGCGCATTCCCCCTGACAGAGCTGGTGTAACTGAGTCAGGTTTGTAGGCCTCCTTTCTCGCACACGCTTGTTCAGTTCTGCCCCCAAATTTTCAATAGGATTGAGGTCAGGGCTTTGTGATGGCCACTCTAATACCTTGACTTTGTTGTCCTTAAAATAATGTTGTCCCATTTTGCCACAACTTTGGAAGTATGCGTGGGGTCATTGTCGATTTGGAAGACCCATTTGCAACCAAGCTTTAACTTCCTGGCTGATGTCTTGAGATGTTGCTTCAATTTATCCACCTCATGGTGTTCTTCGGCTTGCAAGCCTCCCACTTTTTCCTCCAAACATTATGATAGTCATTATGGCCAAATAGTAAAAATGTTGTTTCATCAGACCAGAGGACATTTCTCCAAAAAGTACGATCTTTGTCCCCATGTGCGGTTGCAAACCGCAGTCTGGCTTTTTTATGGCGTTTTTGGAGCAGTGGCTTCTTCCTTGCTGAGCGGCCATTCAGGTTATGTCGATATAGGACTCGTTTTGCTGTGGATATATATACTTTTGTACCTGTTCCCTCCAGCATCTTCACAAGGTCCTATGTTGTTGTTCTGGGATTGACTTTCACTTTTTGCACCAAAGTACTTTCATCTCTAGGAGACAGAACACGTCTCCTTCCTGAGCGGTATGACGGCTGAATGGTTCCATGGTGTTTATACTTGCGTAATACAGTGCCTTGCGAAAGTATTCGGCCCCCTTGAACTTTGCGACCTTTTGCCACATTTCAGGCTTCAAACATAAAGATATACAACTGTATTTTTTTGTGAAGAATCAACAACAAGTGGGACACAATCATGAAGTGGAATGACATTTATTGGATATTTCAAACTTTTTTAACAACTCAAAAACGGAAAAATTGTGCGTGCAAAATTATTCAGCCCCTTTACTTTCAGTGCAGCAAACTCTCTCCAGAAGTTCAGTGAGGATCTCTGAATGATCCAATGTTGACCTAAATGACTAATGATGATAAATACAATCCACCTGTGTGTAATCAAATCTCCGTATAAATGCACCTGCACTGTGATAGTCTCAGAGGTCCGTTAAAAGCGCAGAGAGCATCATGAAGAACATGGAACACACCAGGCAGGTCCGAGATACTGTTGTGAAGAAGTTTAAAGCCGGATTTGGATACAAAAAGATTTCCCAAGCTTTAAACATCCCAAGGAGCACTGTGCAAGCGATAATATTGAAATGGAAGGAGTATCAGACCACTGCAAATCTACCAAGACCTGGCCGTCCCTCTAAACTTTCAGCTCATACAAGGAGAAGACTGATCAGAGATGCAGCCAAGAGGCCCATGATCACTCTGCATGAACTGTAGAGATCTACAGCTGAGGTGGGAGACTCTGTCCATAGGACAACAATCAGTCGTATATTGCACAAATCTGGCCTTTATGGAAGAGTGGCAAGAAGAAAGCCATTTCTTAAAGATATCCATAAAAAGTGTTGTTTAAAGTTTTCCACAAGCCACCTGGGAGACACACCAAACATGTGGAAGAAGGTGCTCTGGTCAGATGAAACCAAAATTGAACTTTTTGGCAACAATGCAAAACGTTATGTTTGGCGTAAAAGAAACACCCTGAACACACCATCCCCACTGTCAAACATGGTGGTGGCAGCATCATGGTTTCGGCCTGCTTTTCTTCAGCAGGGACAGGGAAGATGGTTAAAATTGATGGGAAGATGGATGGAGCCAAATACAGGACCATTCTGGAAGAAAACCTGATGGAGTCTGCAAAAGACCTGAGACTGGGACGGAGATTTGTCTTCCAACAAGACAATGATCCAAAACATAAAGCAAAATCTACAATGGAATGGTTCAAAAATAAACATATCCAGGTGTTAGAATGGCCAAGTCAAAGTCCAGACCTGAATCCAATCGAGAATCTGTGGAAAGAACTGAAAACTGCTATTCACAAGTGCTCTCCATCCAACCTCACTGAGCTCGAGCTGTTTTGCAAGGAGGAATGGGAAAAAATGTCAGTATCTCAATGTGCAAAACTGATAGAGACATACCCCAAGCGACTTACAGCTGTAATCGCAGCAAAAGGTGGCGCTACAAAGTATTAACTTAAGGGGGCTGAATAATTTTGCACGCCCAATTTTTAAGTTTTTGATTTGTTAAAAAAGTTTGAAATATCCAATAAATGTCGTTCCACTTCATGATTGTGTCCCACTTGTTGTTGATTCTTCACAAAAAAATACAGTTTTATATTTTTATGTTTGAAGCCTGAAATGTGGCAAAAGGTCGCAAAGTTCAAGGGGGCCGAATACTTTCGCAAGGCACTGTAGTTTTTACAGATGAACGTGGTACCTTCAGGCATTTGGAAATTGCTCCCAAGGATGAACCAGACTTGTTGAGGTCTACAGTTTTGTTTCTGAGGTCTTGGTTGATTTCATTTGATTGTCCCATGATGCCAAGCAAAGAGGCACTGAGTTTGAAGGTAGGCCTTGAAATACATCCACAGGTACACCTCCAATTGACTCAAATTATGTCAATTAGCCTATCAGAAGCTTCTAAAGCCATGACATCATTTTCTGGAATTTTCCAAGCTGTTTAAAGGCACAGTCAACTTAGTGTATGTAAACTTCTGACCCACTGGAATTGTGATACAGTGAATTATAAGTGAAACAATCTGTATGTAAACAACTGTTGTAAAAATTACTTGTGTTGTGCACTAGGTAGATGTCCTAACCGACTTGCCAAAACTATAGTTTGTTCACAATACATTTGTGGAGTGGTTGAAAAACGAGTTTTAATGACTCTGACCTAAGTGTATGTAAACTTCGACTTCAACTGTAAATGAGAGTTGCTTTGGAGCATGCAGCCCGGGGAATTATAATTATTATATTCAGCCCAAGGGAACAAAGGCATGGATTTTTTTAGGTGGCATTCCGGCCACACAAAAGGGATACCACGGCAAGTTCGAGGCATTATCAAGTGCTTGTGTAACGGTTTTCTTGATGAGAAGGAGAGTCGGACCAAAATGCGGCGTGTCTATTGCAATCCATGTTTAATGAAGTAACACACTAAACACAAACACTATCAAAACAATAAACTTAACAAAAACCGAAACAGCCTATACTTGTGTAACCTAACACAGAACAATGACATCAGGACACTAAGGACAATCACCCACGACAAACTCAAAGAATATGGCTGCCTAAATATGGTTCCCAATCAGAGACAACGATAAACACCTGCCTCTGATTGAGAACCACTTCAGACAGCCATAGACTTAGCTAGAACACCCCACTAGCTACAATCCCCATACATACACACCACATACAAAAACCCATGCCACACCCTGGCCTGACCAAATAAATAAAGATAAACACAAAATACTTTGACCAGGGTGTGACAGAACCCCCCCCCCCTAAGGTGCGGACTCCCGAACGCACCTCAAAACAATAGGGAGGGTCCGGGTGGGCGTCTGTCCATGGTGGCGGCTCCGGCGCGGGACGTGGACCCCACTCAATCAATGTCTTAGTCCCCTCTCCTCGCGTCCCTGGATAGTCCACCCTCGCCGCCGACCATGGCCTAGTAGTCCTCACCATGAACCCCACTGGACTGAGGAGCAGATCGGGACTGAGGGGCAGCTCAGGACTGAGGCAGCTCGGGACTGAGGGGAAGCTCAGGAGTGAGAGGAAGCTCAGGAGTGAGAGGAAGCTCAGGCAGGTTGATGAATCTACCAGATCCTGGCTGGCTGGTGGTTTCGGCAGATCCTGGCTGACTGGCAGATCCTGGCCGACTGGCAGATCTGGAAGAGTCTGGCCGACTGGCAGATCTGGAAGAGTCTGGTCGACTGGCAGATCTGGAAGAGTCTGGTCGACTGGCAGATCTGGAAGAGTCTGGTCGACTGGCAGCTCTGGCTGCTCCATGCTGACTGGCTGCTCCATGATGACTGGCAGCTCTGGCTGCTCCATGCTGACTGGCTGCTCCATGCTGACTGGCAGCTCTGGCTGCTCCATGCTGACTGGCAGCTCTGGCTGCTCCATGCTGACTGGCTGCTCTGGCTGCTCCATGCTGACTGGCTGCTCTGGCTGCTCCATGCTGACTGGCTGCTCCATGCTGACTGGCTGCTCCATGCTGACTGGCGGCCCTGGCTGCTCCATGCTGACTGGCGGCCCTGGCTGCTCCATGCTGACTGGCGGCCCTGGCTGCTCCATGCTGACTGGCGGCCCTGGCTGCTCCATGCAGACTGGCAGCTCTGGCGGCTCCTTGCAGACTGGCAGCTCTGGCGGCTCCTTGCAGACTGGCAGCTTTGGCGGCATCCTGCAGACAGGCAGCTCTGGCGGCTCCTTGCAGAATGGCAGCTCCTTGCAGACTGGCAGCTCTATGCAGACTGGCAGCTCCTTGCAGACTGGCAGCTCCTTGCAGACTGGCAGCTCCTTGCTAACTGGCAGCTCTATGCTAACTGGCAGCTCTATGCTAACTGGCAGCTCTATGCTAACTGGCAGCTCTATGCTAACTGGCAGTTCTGAACAGGCGGGAGACTCCGGCAGCGCTGTAGAGAAGGAAGGCTCTAACAGCGCTAAAAAGGCGGGAGACTCCGACAGCGCTGGAGAGGAGGAGGGCTCCGACAGCGCTGGACAGGCGAGGCGCACTGTAGGCCTGATGCGTGGTGCTGGCACTGGTGGTACTGGGCCGAGGACACGCACAGGAAGCCTGGTGCGGGGAGCTGCAAGCGGAGGGCTGGGGTGTGGAGGTGGTACTGGAAAAACCGGACCGTGCAGGCGCACTGGAGCTCTTGAGCACCGAGCCTGCCCAACCTTACCTGGTTGAATGCTCACGGTCGCCCTGCCAGTGCGGCGAGGTGGAATAGCCCGCACTGGGCTATGCAGGCGAACCGGAGACACCGAGAGCAAGGCTGGTGCCATGTAAGCCGGCCCAAGGAGACGCACTGGGGACCAGCTGCGTAGAGCCGGCTTCATGGCATTAGGCTCGACGCTCAATCTAGCCCGGCCGACACGCGGAGCTGGAATATACCGCACCCGGGCTATGCACCCGCACTGGAGACACCGTGCGCACCACTGCATAACACGGTGCCTGTCCGGTCTCTCTAGCCCCCCGGTAAGCACAGGGAGTCTGCCCAGGTCTCCTACCTGGCGTAGCCATACTCCCTGTTAGCCCCCCCCCAAGAAATTTTTGGGGCTGCCTCTCAGGCTTCCATCCGCTACATCGAGCTGCCTCCTCATATCTGCGCCTCTCAGCTTTCGCAGCCTCCAGTTCTTCCTTGGGGCGGCAATATTCTCCAGGCTGAGCCCAGGGTCCTTTACCGTCCAGTTCTTCCTCCCATGTCCATTTCTCCAGGTGGTGCAGCCTCTCCCACTGCAGCTGCTGCTGCTGCTGCTGCCTCTGTTCCTTCTCCTGCTGCACCTTGGTGCGGCTACACTCCCCTGGTTTAGCCCAGGGTCCTCTCCCGTCGAGGATTTCCTCCCATGTCCAGAAATCCTTATTGCGCATCTCCTCGCGCTGCTCCTGCCTGTTGACACGCTGCTTGGTCCTTTTGTGGTGGGTGATTCTGTAACGGTTTTCTTGATGAGAAGGAGAGTCGGACCAAAATGCGGCGTGTCTATTGCAATCCATGTTTAATGAAGTAACACACTAAACACAAACACTATCAAAACAATAAACTTAACAAAAACCGAAACAGCCTATACTTGTGTAACCTAACACAGAACAATGACATCAGGACACTAAGGACAATCACCCACGACAAACTCAAAGAATATGGCTGCCTAAATATGGTTCCCAATCAGAGACAACGATAAACACCTGCCTCTGATTGAGAACCACTTCAGACAGCCATAGACTTAGCTAGAACACCCCACTAGCTACAATCCCCATACATACACACCACATACAAAAACCCATGCCACACCCTGGCCTGACCAAATAAATAAAGATAAACACAAAATACTTTGACCAGGGTGTGACAGCTTGTCAAATTGTGAATGAGGGACTGATGTAATGTTTACAGCCTGCGCAAAAAAAACAAAGCAGAGCTCATGCCTTTCAAGGGACTTTTTTCAAATCATCATGAGAGTTGCATCATGCAGCCTTTCAATGTATTAAAAATCTGAACATATAGCCCACCGTTTGTATCCAAAAAGTTTCATAAATAACCCTACATTAAGCATATAGGAGGACCAGTTTCTTTGTTATTAACCTCAGAACAGTCGCAGGTCCGCACTCCTTCAAATCGTATGGAGAAAATATCCTTTATTTTATTCAGCTTTGTTCAATTGTTTTCTTCATACTATAAAATAATATCAAATAATGCCATGGGATTCTAAGCAAATCTTGTCTGCTAAATTAACTAGTGTAGCCCACAGCCATATGGCATGTCCAGATCAGGGCCTAAGATGTGCACAACTTAGAGTATGCTATTCCGTTCTTCTGAGAGGCTACATTTTCTTCATATAATGTTCCTTCGGACCTGTCTAAAATAAAGAATTAATTTATTGTGAAGATGCAGGCTATATTATATGGATTTATTCCACTTTTTAAAATGTGGATGTTCCAAATGTCTGCATCAATGGCTTGTAGGATATGTGTGGAAGCCAGTTGATGCTAAATGTGTTCATGTTAATTAACGGTCAATTACCGGGAGAGCGGAAGTTATTTGCTTGACAATCACCTGGCTGACAAGATTTCATTACCGTAAACCTTCCACTTCCAACACACCCTGTTGTTATTCATGCTATTCCTGCATCTACTGCATATACAATACATTAATAAATCATATTCAACGTATGGAGAGCGTTTCACCTCTAGAGACCCACAGTAGACAGCCTTCTTAGAAAGTTAGAATAATCAGAAGATGTCCATTGTACTTTCCCCAGGCATTAAGGGATATGCAGTGCATTAGGAATGTATTCAGACCCCTTCCCTTTTTCCACATTTTTTACGTTATAGTCTAAAATGGATTAAATAAAATGAAAATCCTCATCAATCTACACACAATATCCCATAAGGACAATGTGAAAATAGGTTTTTAGACATTTTTGCAAATTGATTTAAAAAAATTACAGAAATTAACATTAGTATTCAGACATTTTGGTATGAGACCATTTCCATTTATGATTTATGTTTCCACAACTTGATTGGAGTCCACCTGTGGTAAATTCAATTGATTGGACATGATTTAGAAAGGCACAAACATGTATATATATAAGGTCCCATAGTTGACAGTGCATGTCAGAGCAAAAAACAAGCCATGAGGTCGACGGAATTGTCCGTAGAGCTCCAAAACAGGATTGTGTAGAGGCACAGATCTGGGGAAGGGTTCCAAAAAATGTTGGCAGCATTGAAGGTCCCCAAGGACACAGTGGTGTCTATCATTCTTAAATGTAAGAAGTTTGGAACCAACAAGACTCTTCCTAGAGCTGGCCAAACTGAGCAATCGAAGGAGAAGGGCCTTGGTCAGGGAGATGGTCACTCTGGCAGAACTCCAGAGTTCCTCTCTGGAGATGGGAGAACCTTCCAGAAGGATAACCATCTTTGCAGAACTCCAGCAACCAGGTTTTAATGGTAGAGTGGTCAGATGGTGTCACGCCCTGGTCTTAGTATTTTGTGTTTTCTTTATTATTTTGGTCAGGCCAGGGTGTGACATGTTTTTTTTTTATGTGGTGTGTTTTGTCTTGGGGTTTTGTTAGGTATTGGGATTGTGGCTTAGTGGGGGTATCTAGGAAAGTCTATGGTTGCCTGAAGTGGTTCTCAATCAGAGGCAGGTGTTTATCGTTGTCTCTGATTGGGAACCATATTTAGGCAGCCATATTCTTTGAGTGTTTCGTGGGTGATTGTTCCTGTCTCTTTGTTTGTTTGCACCAGATAGGCTGTTTAGGTTTTCTCACGATTGTTGTTTTGTATTATGTTCATGTTTGAGTTTTTCCTTTATTAAAGAACATGAACACCAACTACGGCGCATTTTGGTCCGATCCTTGCTACACCACCTCGTCAGAGGAGGAGATAGAAGAAAACCGTAACAGATGGAAGCCACGTCTCAGTAAAAGGCACATGACAGCCCGCTTCGAGTTTGCCAAAAGGCACCAAAACAAGATTATCTGGTCTGATGAAAACAAGATTGAAGTCTTTGGCCTGAATGCCAAGCGTCACGTCTGGAGGAAACATGGCACCATCCCTACGGTGAAGCATGGTGGTGGCAGCATCATGCTGTGGTGATGTTTTTCAGTGGCAGGGACTGGGAGACTAGTCAGGATTGAGGGAAAGATGAACAGAGCAAAGTACAGAGAGATCCTTAATGAAAACCCGCTCCAGAGGGCTCAGGAAGGACCTCAGACAGGGGCAAAGGTTCACCTTCCAACAGGACAACGGCCCTATGCACACAGCAACGACAACGCAGGAGTTGCTTCTAGATAAGTCTATGGATGTCCTTGAGTGGCCCAGCCAGAGTCAGGACTTGAATCCGATCAAACATCTCTGGAGAGACCTGAAAATAGCTGTGCAGCGACGCTCCCCATCCAACTTGACAGAGCTTGAGAGGATCTACAGAGCGGAAGGGGCTCCTGAGTTGGGGTGCGGTCTAAGGCAGTGCATCTCAGCGCTAGAGGCATCAGTATAGACCTTGGTTTGATTCCAGGCTGTATCACAACCGACCGTGATTGGGAGTCCCAAAGGGTGGCGCACAATTGTCCCATCGCCATCCGGGTTGGGGTTTGGCCGGGGTAGGCCGTCATTGTAAAAAAATAAAATAATTGAAACTCACTTGCCGGGGAGAAACTCCCCGAATACAGGTGTGCCAAGCTTGTAGCGTCATACCCAAGAAGACTCAAGGCTGTAATCGCTGCCAAAGGTGCTTTATCAAAGTACTGAGTAAGGGGTCTGAATAAAAATGTCTAAAAACCTGTTTTTGCTTTGTCATTATGGGGTATTGTGGGAAGATTGATGATGGGGACAAAAACAAACCTGTTAAGTCTATAGGGGCGCTATTTCATTATTGGATAAAAAAAACGTGCCTGTTTTAAGCGCAATATTTTGTCACGAAAATATGCTCGACTATGCATAGAATTGGCAGCTTTGGAAAGAACACAGTCTAACGTTTCCAAAACTGCAAAGATATTATCTGTGAGTGCCACAGAACTCATTCTACAGGCGAAACCAAGATGAAACTTCGAACAGGAAATGAGCAGAAATCCTGAAGCTCTGTTTTCAAATGTCTCCTTATATGGCTGTGAATGCAGCAGGAACGAGACTGCCCTTTCTGTGGTTTCTTCAAGATGTCTGCAGCATTGTGACGTATTTGTAGGCATATCATTGGAAGATTGGCCATAAGAGACTACATTTTCCAGGGGTCCGCCCGGTGTCCTTTGTCTAAATTTGTGCGTAATCTTCAATTTCGGTCATTATCTCCTGGGATTCAGAACAGAAAGCACACTTCCACTAAGGATATATCATCGAAGAGATATGTGAAAAACACCTTGAGGATTGGTTCTAAACAACGTTTGCCATGTTTCAGTCGATATTATGGAGTTAATTTGCAAAAAAAGTTAGGCGTAATTGATGACTGGATTTTCATTTTGTTTTTGGTAGCCAAACTTGACGCACCAAACGGAGCGATTTCTCTCTCTAAACAAATAATCTTTCAGGAAAAACTGAACATTTGCTATCTAACAGAGTCTCCTCATTGAAAACATCTGAAGTTCTTCAAAGGTAAATTATTTTATTTGAATGCTTTTCTGTTTTTGGTGAAAAATGTTGCCTGCTAATTGCTAACGCTAATGCTAACGCTAAATGCTACGCTAGCTAGCTACTGTTACACAAATGATTGTTTTCCTTTGGTTGAGAAGCATATTTTGAAAATCTGAGATGACAGTGTTGTTAACAAAAGGCTAAGCTTGAGAGCTAGCATATTTATTTCATTTAATTTGCGATTTTCATGAATAGTTAACGTTGCGTTATGGTAATGAGCTTGAGTCTGTATTCACGATCCCGGATCCGGGATGGGGAGATCAGAGAGGCTGTAACGTAACAAAATGTCAAAAGTCATGGGCTCTTTCTGAATGCGTTGTACATGGTATTACACCTAACCATCTAGCTAGTTAACTTTTACCAGGATGCATATGGCCTTAATCATTCATAAATTTCTTATTCTCTGTTATCGATCACAAGCTCATTGGAGAGTATCTACAGAACAGTAGCACAGCTTGCCACATACTTATCTTCCAACACGAACTAGATTCATTATTAAATCTTGATAACATGATTTTCAAACTGTGTATTCTCATGCGTAGCCTACAGTGGGTCTAGATGTATGCTCATTACCTTCCACAGCAATTCTGAGTAAATCTCACGTTTACAGTTAACAGTCTGCTGTGTGAGCACAGTGAGCCGATGACAGATGGTCTGATAACACAGAGGCTTGTTTTTAATTCAGTCGCAGCCAAGGGAGGTCATTTCCCCCTCTCCCCAGACTGTGTGGAGAGTGGAGCATGGCGGAGATATTAGGCACATCCGGTGACATCAGTTCTGTGAGCCTACCCACACACGCCATCAGGAGGGTCGCAAGACACCCATGGCAACGGAGGCGTTTTTAAACGTCTCTGCAAACTTCACAAATTATTTTCAGAGTTTCTTTTCCCCATTGGAAAGCCTTTTTCACCACGTAAGCATTCATTTGCTAATTGCAGATTATAACAGCACTCGTTTCTTCCAGACGTACGTAGGTGTGCGATGTCTTTAAAGTGATGTTAAGAACGTGTCCTATACATGTCCTCTTTTATATGTGATCAGACCTTTAATCTCTTCCACTTGAAATACCATAAATGTGATCATGTTTTATCCGGAGTTTCAAAGAGGTCCTAGCATGCATTTATAATGAAACAGGATGCTAATCAAGTCACAAAGTAATATGCTTCAGAAGTCTCACAGGAGAAAATCCTCTCTGTTCTTCAAAGCACTCATGTTAAATATCCCTCTACCCTCTTTTGGCAAAGATTACCAAACCAAGGTATCCTCTCCTGAATGCCTTTGTGGCTGTGCCTCACTGATGGTAACACATTTCCTGTCACTTTATGTGACTCCTGGTCCTAGCTATAAGAGCCGCATCTGATTGCTCCTATGTAAGAGGGGGCTCCCGAGTGGCGCAGCAGTCTAAGGCATATCAGTGCTAGAGGTGTCACTTCAGACCCTGGTTCAATTCCAGGTTGTATCACAACAGGTTGTGATTGGGAGTCCCATAGGGCGGCGCATCATTTGGTTAGGGCTTGGCTGGGGTAGATTGTCATTGTAAATAAGAATTTGTTCTTAACTGACTTGCCTTTTGATCTGTTTTCGTGTACTGCAGCTAGTAAATCAAAGGCCTTGCAGGTGCCAGCACCAGTCACAACGGAGGCTCCAGAATCTCATGAACCAGAACCAACAGAGGAGACAGAATGTCAGGAACCAGAACCAAAAGAGGAGCCAGAATGTCAGGAACAAGCACCAGTCACAACAGAGACTCCAGAATGTCAGGTACCAGTTCCACAACAGAGGCTCCAGAATGTCAGGAACCAGCACTACAACAGAGACTCTAGAATGTCAGGTACCAGTTCCACAACGGAGGCTCCAGAATGTCAGGTACCAGTACCACAACAGAGACTCCAGAATGTCAGGTACCAGCACCACAACAGGGACTCCAGAATGTCAGGTACCAGTACCACAACAGGGACTCCAGAATGTCAGGAACCAGCACCACAACAGCGACTCCAGAATGTCAGGTACCATTTCCACAACAGAGACTCCAGAATGTCAGGTACCAGTACCACAGCAGACACTCCAGAATGTCAGGAACCAGCACCACAACGGAGGTTCCAGAATGTCAGGTACCAGTTCCACAACAGAGACTCCAGAATGTCAGGTACCAGTTCCACAACAGAGACTCCAGAATGTCAGGTACCAGTTCCACAACAGAGACTCCAGAATGTCAGGTACCATTTCCACAACAGAGACTCCAGAATGCCAGGTACCAGTTCCAAAACAAAGACTCCAGAATGTCAGGAACCAGCACCACATCAGAGACTCCAGAATGTCAGGTACCAGTTCCACAACAGAGACTCCAGAATGTCAGGTACCAGTTCCAAAACAGAGACTCCAGAATGTCAGGAACCAGCACCACAACAGAGGATCCAGAATGTCAGGTACCAGTTCCAAAACAGAGACTCCAGAATGTCAGGTACCAGTTCCACAACAGAGACTCCAGAATGTCAGGTACCAGTTCCACAACAGAGGATCCAGAATGTCAGTTACCAGTTCCAAAACACAGGATCCAGAATGTCAGGTACCAGTTCCACAACAGAGACTCCAGAATGTCAGGAACCAGCACCACAACAGAGGATCCAGAATGTCAGGTACCATTTCCAAAACAGAGACTCCAGAATGTCAGGTACCAGTACCACAGCAGAGACTCCAGAATGTCAGGAACCAGCACCACAACAGAGGATCCAGAATGTCAGGTACCAGTTCCAAAACAGAGACTCCAGAATGTCAGGTACCAGTTCCAAAACAAAGACTCCAGAATGTCAGGAACCAGCACCACATCAGAGACTCCAGAATGTCAGGTACCCATTCCACAACAGAGACTCCAGAATGTCAGGAACCAACACCACAACAGAGGATCCAGAATGTCAGGTACCAGTTCCAAAACAGAGACTCCAGAATGTCAGGTACCAGTTCCAAAACAGAGACTCCAGAATGTCAGGAACCAGCACCACAACAGAGGATCCAGAATGTCAGGTACCAGTTCCAAAACAGAGACTCCAGAATGTCAGGTACCCATTCCACAACAGAGACTCCAGAATGTCAGGAACCAACACCACAACAGAGGATCCAGAATGTCAGGTACCAGTTCCAAAACAGAGACTCCAGAATGTCAGGTACCAGTTCCAAAACAGAGACTCCAGAATGTCAGGTACCAGTTCCAAAACAAAGACTCCAGAATGTCAGGAACCAGCACCACATCAGAGACTCCAGAATGTCAGGTACCAGTTCCAAAACAGAGACTCCAGAATGTCAGGTACCAGTTCCAAAACAAAGACTCCAGAATGTCAGGAACCAGCACCACATCAGAGACTCCAGAATGTCAGGTACCAGTTCCAAAACAGAGACTCCAGAATGTCAGGTACCAGTTCCACAACGGAGGCTCCAGAATGTCAGGTACCAGTTCCAAAACAAAGACTCCAGAATGTCAGGAACCAGCACCACATCAGAGACTCCAGAATGTCATGCTAACAACATCCAGTGGTCAACAACTGAATGCAATGTATATTTTCCTGTTCTCCACTGCATATGCATGTATTTATACTTAATCATCACACTTCTCATTATTCCTGAAGTGATGGATCTCATTCAAGGCACAAGGTAATAGTGTATTAGATTAAATCTCATTCAAGGTGCAAGGTAACAGTGCATTAGATTAAGTCTCACTGTAGATCTCCCCAGTGGAAAGACTTCTCTCACTGATCACTGATCTCAGGTCTGAGTTTAGCTATTCAAACATCAACAAATGATTCAACACATCCTTAACTGTAAGAATGTCTGTAATCATTTTACATTAACATTTACGATATTGAGGATCAAGATTTGTCAAAAAAGTGGATGAGTGAAATGAAAAGAGATACTGTGGACTATAAGACCGGAGTTAAAAGTCTCATTAGGTAAAAGGTGATTTGGCCTAGCAGTTTAATGAAGAGGGTGTCTTTGGTGTAGTGCTGCCACGATGGTTATCATGAGCAGTTAGGAGAGTGGACAATAACAGATGGGTTTGACCAGGAGGAGGCTCTAGTCTCTGACACACCATGCATCTTAATGACATCCTTGTGTGCCACATCAACTTCAAGGCACTGCCTCCATCCATCCCCCACTTCTGTCTCCTCCATCCTTCTCTCTCTCTCTCTCTCTCTCTCTCTCTTACTTATTTCTTAACCCTGTAAACACACGCAGGCACACATAAACATACAGACAGCCATGCGCTCAAGCATGCTCACAAATGCACATTCACACACTGACAGACAAGTCACACACACACACACACACACACACACTGGACTTCAGAGCATGTGTAGCACTTTAAAATGAAGTGATGTTTTACTGTACAAAATGTGTATCTAAATGTACTTTGAAATGAGGTGGAAAGATGTGTCACAGCATATCAAACTGAACAGGAAAACCATAACATCCACAATCAATCCCTACGGTATCGCCCAAGGTATAGGCTATGCACAGACATGACAGACATGCACAATCAGTGGAAAGTGGACGGCATAGTTGAATCACAAATCTTCCCCTCTGTCGTCAATTTTTCTTCTTAACGCGCGCCTCCGCCATATGCACAGGTGTCCCAAAGTTGAGGGAGTGAAAATGATGGAGGATGTAGGGGCTAATTAGACCCTCCGATAGCCACTTGGACCAAGCCAGCTACACTGCAGGCTTCACAGCGGAAGTGAGTTTACGCAATCAATTTGACATCCTTTATTTGTTTGTCTGATTTCAAAGTACAACTCGTGTAAAATATAAATGAAGTGTTATGGAGTAGTGAACTACATGTAGTTTAACTAGCAATTTAATCAAAATGTAGCAGTGGCTTGATGACAGTTGAACTAAATTGAAATATAGGTAGTGTTTTCAGTTAATAATTACTTTTGCGATGTAGTTAACCGTTGGAGCTACACACAACTTATTTGCTAAAATAAAATGTGGGTGAAATAGGCAACAGTCCCCCCCCCCCCCCCCCTCATCAGACTTTAAACATGGTTTTGTGTTTAATAGGCTAAATTACACATTCTGTTAACATATGACTGATTCTGTTCTTGCAATTGTAATCTATGACATTTCCATATGATGATGATTTAGATATGATTATTTTTCTAAACATTGTTCGAATGTAGTACTTTTTCAAAGTAACTTTAGTTAAGTTAACTTAATTTTCAATTTTGGTAGCTTTAATGTACTATCTAAACTTCTTCTAGTGTGAAGTAATTGGTAGCTTGGTAAACTATATTTAGAGTAGCTTCCCCAAAACCGCAAATTAAATGTTATATCTTGTGAAATGACAGGGGGAATTTTCTCATTTGAATTTCATGTTTGTTTTATTATTTAAATGTTGAACATGAATTGCATCATTCAAGTCACAAATGTGTCCTAGCTTGATGGATTTATTTGATCCCCTTGCCATAACTGGCCCTTAGACTGAGTTGTTAGTGGCGAGGTGCTGCTTTGAGATTCACCGCATGTGTATGAGACACTATTTTTCTCCTTCCAGGTTTGAAGTGTGTCCAGCACGGCCGTAATGATCGTTGGAAATGTGTGTCAAGCCGGGCCGTAATGATCGTTGGAAATGTGTGTCAAGCCGGGCCGTAATGATCGTTGGAAATGTGTGTCAAGCCGGGCCGTAATGATCGTTGGAAATGTGTGTCAAGCCGGGCCGTAATGATCGTTGGAAATGTGTGTCAAGCCGGGCCGTAATGATCGTTGGAAATGTGTGTCAAGCCGGGCCGTAATGATCGTTGGAAATGTGTGTCAAGCCGGGCCGTAATGATCGTTGGACGGTTAGTGGTAAAGGTAGAAGCAGTGCTTGGTTGACCCCCTATGTACAGCAGTGGATGGAGAAGCAGTATTATCACCATAGATCATGTAAAATTAGCAGCAGGAACCCAACCCCTGTCAGCCCAGACATTGGCACTTAATCTTGGACTTTTGGTAGACTGTTGCCTTAACGGGTCAAATGATATCTATAAATCAAGCAGCCCCTGGTGTAGAATAAGAAGGAGTTGAGGAGCTGGAGGGAGGAGTGCTGTGCTGCTCAGGGCTGGCTGGCACTGAAACTCTTGGGGAATTAAGCTTGGCCATGAAAACCTAACCCAAGGAAATAATCCAGTCTATTTCATAAAAGATTAAACGCCTTAAACAAGATTGATTGCCTCTTCCATTTTTTCCACCAGCTGTAATCCTAGATTATGGAGACCACTTGGAGTTAGAATTTAAGGACATTTGAACAGGCTTAATGACGGCAGATTCATTCTGAGATTGCCTTGTTGGCTAGTTACGATGCAAGAGGATTTGCTTGGTCATCAGCTGCTTCTATTTTATCTCTGCCATCACTGTCTTTCATCATCGTCTGTGGAGAAAGATAACTAAAGTTACGATGGGTTAGAGTTTAAATTAAAACAATTTCCTGATAATGTATGATATGTATGATGTTGTACCACCAGGTCAATCCATTTCTATTGAAGTTTGATGTAAAGCGGTCTGAGACCTAGGGTCCTCTATTCCTCCAGAGTGAGATAGAGGAGAGCCTGGATGACAGACAGACCTGAGTGTCACTCAAGAGAGACACTAATGATATGTAATCACTGAGTCTGGGTGATGGTGGCAGTGAGTGCAAGGTGGAAATAGTGGTTGGCGGTGTGTGTACGTGTGCGCACGCACGCGTGTGTGTGATTGCTTGTGTGCTTGCTTGCTTGCGTGCGTGCGTGCGTGCATCTAAGGACTCAACACAAATGCTCTGCCACGCATGGAACTAATTTAAAGAGCTTGTTTAAAGGCTGTCACACAATGTGCTCTGACAACCACTGATCTCTGCACATTTAACCACCCAGGCAGCTGTCAGGGCCTGACAGACAGTCAGTCAGACAGATAGACAGACAGGCAGGCAGGGGTCCAGACAGAGAGACACCACTGACTGATTGCATGCAGGGCCAGAGTGAACTGTGATTTGGTTAACTTTATTTTCCATGGCAGGCCCAACGTGCAGTGCATGCCCTATTACAGTGGCCTGACTGTCCCAAAGCGGGCCGCTGCTCAGATGACTTCCTCATTGTCACCTCCGTCAGCACTGGAGAGAACGACAGAGAGAGGGGAAGGTATAAAATACATGAATAATCCCAAAGATGCTGGTTTATTAATATCTGTGCCTGAGAGGATGCAACACCTTTGTGAGGGAAAAAAGTGACAACGGTAAAAGTGACAAAGGTTGAAAGAGAAATTCCAAGCACTTTACACCACGTTATTGAGCTGACACTCTGAAACAATTTTGAAAAAGCTTTACATGGTTAAGAGCTTCATGCACCCTTTACTCATAGTTTGCATATTTCATTGCATGCATAGAGTTTTTTTTTTTTACTGGGGCACAAATAATATGTAAGCCACACAGCCGATGCATTTACACAGAGCAACTTAGTCAGGCGTGCATATATTTTATATCTGGCTGGTCCCGGGAATTGAACCCAGTATCCTGGCAGTACTTGCTTCTACACCTGCATTGCGTGTTGTTTGGGGTTTTAGTCTGGGTTTCTGTAGAGCACGTTGAGATATCAGCTGATGTAAGAAGTGCCTTTTAAATACATTTGAATTGATTTGATTCAATAGAAGTACCATGCTCTACCAAGCTAGAACCAACTACCAAGCTACAAAGAACCACAGAATTAAGCAATCATAAAGTGTAAACTCTATCCATCCCCACACCTGCTGTTGTTCAGGAGTTTATTTTCAGTATCCTCAGCCACAGCTTTATCTGCATCCACTGGGATTGGGGTGATCCCAACTCATATCATCTGACACCTTAATTACTAAATTAATTAGCAATTACTTCAAAATTGGACATTTCCCATGTGTGTCCTACATGAATATACACTGAGTGTACAAAACATTAGGAACACCTGCTCTTTCCATGACATAGACTGACCAGGTGAATACAGGTGAAAGGTGTGATCCCTTATTGATGTCATTTGTTACATCCAATTCAATCAGTGTAGATGAAGGGCAGACAAGTTAAAAAGTGATTTTTAAGCCTCGAGACAGGTTGAATGGGCAAGACAAAATACTTTAAAGTACTACTTATGTAGTTTTTTGGGATATTTTTTTATTTTTTACAACTTTTACTTTTACTCCACCACATTCCTAAAGAAAATAATGTACGTTTTACTCATGACATTTTCCCTGACACCCAAAAGTACAAGATACATTTTGAATGCTTAGCAGGACAGGAAAATTGTCTAATTCACGCACTTATCAAGAAAACATCCCCAATCAAATCAAATCAAATGGTATTTGTCACATACACATGGTTAGCAGATGTTAATGCGAGTGTAGCGAAATGCTTGTGCTTCTAGTTCCGACAATGCAGTAATAACCAACAAGTAATCTATCTAACAATTCTATCTAACAATTCCAAAACTACTACCTTAGACACAAGTGTAAGGGGATAAAGAATATGTACATAAAGATATATGAATGAGTGATGGTACAGAGCGGCATAGGCAAGATACAGTAGATGGTATTGAGTGCAGTATATACATATGAGATGAGTATGTAAACAAAGTGGCATAGTTAAAGTGGCTAGTGATACATGTATTACATAAAGATGCAGTAGATGATATAGAGTACAGTATATACATATACATATGAGATGAATAATGTAGGATATGTAAACATTGTATTAGGTAGCATTGTTTAAAGTGGCTAGTGATATATTTTACATAATTTCCCATCAATTCCCATTATTAAAGTGGCTGGAGTTGAGTCAGTGTGTTGGCAGCAGCCACTCAATGTTAGTGGTGGCTGTTTAACAGTCTGATGGCCTTGAGATAGAAGCTGTTTTTCAGCTTTGATGCACCTGTACTGACCTCGCCTTCTGGATGATAACGGGGTGAACAGGCAGTGGCTCGGGTGGTTGTTGTCCTTGATGATCTTTATGGCCTTCCTGTGACATCGGGTGGTGTAGGTGTCCTGGAGGGCAGGTAGTTTGCCCCCGGTGATGCGTTGTGCAGACCTCACTACCCTCTGGAGAGCCTTACGGTTGTGGGTGGAGCAGTTGCCGTACCAGGCGGTGATACAGCCCGACAGGATGCTCTCGATTGTGCATCTGTAGAAGTTTGTGAGTGCTTTTGGTGACAAGCCAAATTTCTTCAGCCTCCTGAGGTTGAAGAGGCGCTGCTGCGCCTTCTTCACGATGCTGTCTCTGTGGGTGGACCAATTCAGTTTGTCTGTGATGTGTATGCCGAGGAACTTAAAACTTACTACCCTCTCCACTACTGTTTCATCGATGTGGAGAGGGGGGTGTTCCCTCTGCTGTTTCCTGAAGTCCACAATCATCTCCTTAGTTTTGTTGATGTTGAGTGTGAGGTTATTTTCCTGACACCACACTTCGAGGGCCCTCACCTCCTCCCTGTAGGCCGTCTCGTCGTTGTTGGTAATCAAGCCTACCACTGTTGTGTCATCCGCAAACTTGATGATTGAGTTGGAGGCGTGCGTGGACACGCAGTCGTGGGTGAACAGGGAGTACAGGAGAGGGCTCAGAACGCACCCTTGTGGGGCCCCAGTGTTGAGGATCAGCGGGGTGGAGATGTTGTTGCCTACCCTCACCACCTGGGGACGGCCCGTCAGGAAGTCCAGTACCCAGTTGCACAGGGCGGGGTCGAGACCCAGGGTCTCGAGCTTGATGACGAGCTTGGAGGGCACTATGGTGTTAAATGCCGAGCTGTAGTCGATGAACAGCATTCTCACATAGGTATTCCTCTTGTCCAGATGGGTTAGGGCAGTGTGGTTAAGATTGCATCGTCTGTGGACCTATTTGGGCGGTAAGCAAATTGGAGTGGGTCTAGGGTGTCAGGTAGGGTGGAGGTGATATGGTCCTTGACTAGTCTCTCAAAGCACTTCATGATGACGGAAGTGAGTGCTACGGGGCGGGAGTCGTTTAGCTCAGTTACCTTAGCTTTCTTGGGAACAGGAACAATGGTGGCCCTCTTGAAGCATGTGGGAACAACAGACTGGGATAGGGATTGATTGAATATGTCCGTAAACACACCAGCCAGCTGCCGTCTGGGCATGCTCTGAGGGCGCGGCTGGGGATGCCGTCTGGGCCTGCAGCCTTGCGAGGGTTGACACGTTTAAATGTTTTCCTCACGTCGACTGCAGTGAAAGAGAGTCTGCATGTTTTAGTTGCGGGCCGTGTCAGTGGCACTGTATTGTCATCCCTACTGCCTCTGACCTGGCAGACTTACTAAATACAAATGTTTAATTTGTAAAGGATGTCTGAGTGTTGAAGTGTGCCCCTGGCTATCCGTAAATATAAAAAATCAAGAAAATGGTTCCGTCATATTTGCTTAATATAAGGAATTTCTAATTATTTATACTTATACTTAAGTTCCAAAATAAAAAGTTAATTTTAGCAATTACATTTACTTTTGATACTTAGTACATTTAAAACCAAATACTTTTAGACTTTTACTTAAGTAGTATTTTACTAGGCAACTTTCACTTTTACTTGAGTCATTTTCTTTTCAAGTATCTTTACTTTTACTAAAGTATGACTATTGGGTACTTTTTCCATCACTGCCAGTCTGTGTCAAGAGCTGCAACTGTGCAGGGTTATTCCATGCTCAATAGTTTTCCATTGTGTAATAAGAATGGTCCAACACATAAAAACATCGAGCCCACAACTGCGGGAAGCATTGGTGGAATCAACATGGGCCAGCATCCGTGTGGAATGCTTTGGGCACCTTGTAGAGTCCATGCCCTGAGGAATTGAGACTCTTCTGAGGGAAAAAAAACACACATCCTGTCTGTGTTTTATGATGGGTTTTCAGGACAGCATTCACTGTTGTTGCGCAATTGTGTTAATTAACTTAAATATTTTCACATTATTCACAGAACACCTGCCAACCCACTCACCCATTCCCCCACCCAACAAGTGTTGGTCTCAGGGTGTAACAACTGTCGCTGTGAGGGTGCCAGCCCAGCCAGCTATCGCTGGGATGGTGCCAGCCCAGCCAGCTGTCGCTGTGAGGGTGCCAGCCCAGCCAGCTGTCGTTGTGAGGGTGCCAGCCCAGCCAGCTGTCGCTGTGAGGGTGCCAGCCCAGCCAGCTGTCGCTGTGATGGTGCCAGCCCAGCCAGCTGTCGCTGTGAGGGTGCCAGCCCAGCCAGCTGTCGCTGTGAGGGTGCCAGCCCAGCCAGCTGTCGCTGTGAGGGTGTGTGATATTCTGAAAGAGAAAGACATCAAATAAGAATTCCATCCTGTCTACCTGCAAATCTCCCCCAATCTGTGGATTAGAGCTAAATCCTCCCAACCTGGGCCTGGTGCTACACCAGAGGCTGTGCAGGGCTGGGAAGTTACGTAACATCACTAAGACCCGCCTGCTCTCCCCTGGGCTGGTTCCTCAGCCCTCTAACTCCCAGCCTTTGCGCAAATAAATCAGTATAAGAAGGTTGAACTAAGACACCCACAAACTCCTGGAAACTTTCTCCTCTGGCTGACTGGCTGTTCACATTTAAACCGAGAGCAACCCTACAAACTCCTCATTGTTATCTGACTAGAGTTTAATCTTTGGATGGTACTCCCTCTATATTGCATTTTCCTGGTGGCTTGACATAATCATTCAGAATGTAAATGTTTTACTTGAATTTTACTATGTTACATATATATCTACATCTACAGTGGGGAGAGCAAGTATTTGAAACTTGTTTGAATGATGTTTCCATCTCCATGCTTCACGGTTGGGATGGTGTGCTTGGGGTTGTACTCATCCTTCTTCTTCCTCCAAACACGGTGAGTGGAGTTTAGACCAAAAAGCTATATTTTTGTCTCATCAGACCACATGACCTTCTCCCATTCCTCCTCTGGATCATCTAGATGGTCATTGGCAAACCTCAGACGGGCCTGGACATGTGTTGGCTTGAGCAGGGGGACCTTGCGTGCGCTGCAGGATTTTAATCCATGACGGCGTAATGTGTTACTAATGGTTTTCTTTGAGACTGTGGTCCCAGCTCTCTTCAGGTCATTGACCAGGTCCTGCCGTGTAGTTCTGGGCTGATCCCTCACCTTCCTCATGATCAGTGATGCCCCACGAGGTGAGATCTTGCATGAAGCCCCAGACCGGGGGTGATTGACCGTCATCTTGAACTTCTTCCATTTTCTAGTAATTGCAACAGTTGTTGCCTTCTCACCAAGCTGCTTGCCTTTTGTCCTGTAGTCCATCCCATCCTTGTGCAGGTTTGTATCCCTGATGTCCTTACACAGCTCTCTGGTCTAGGCCATTGTGGAGAGGTTGGAGTCTGTTTGATTGAGTGTGTGGACAGGTGTCTTTTATACAGGTAACAAGTTCAAACAGGTGCAGTTATTACAGGTAATGAGTGGAGAACGGGAGGGCTTCTTAAAGAAAAACTAACAGGTCTGTGAGAGCCGGAATTCTTACTGGTTGGTAGGTGATCAAATACTTATGTCATGCAATTGAATGCAAATTAATTACTTAAAATCATACAATGTAATTTTCTGTATTTTTGTTTTAGATTCCGTCTCTCACAGTTGATAAAAATTACAAAAGTTGATAAACTAAAAATTGCTTTGTAAGTAGGAAAACCTGCAAAATCGTCAGTGTATCAAATACTTGTTCTCCCCACTGTATATGTACAGTTGAAGTCGGAAGTTTACATACACTTAGGTTGGAGTCATAAAAACTTGTTTTTCAACCACCACAAATTTCTTGTTAACAAACTATAGTTTTGGTAAGTCGGTTAGGACATCTACTTTGTGCACGACACAAGTCATTTTTCCAACAATTGTTTACAGACAGATTATTTCACTTATAATTCACTGTATCACAATTCCAATGGGTCAGAATTTTACATACACTAAGTTGACTGTGTCTTTAAACACCTTGGAAAATTCCAGAAAATTATGTCATGGCTTTAGAAGCTTCTGATAGGCTAATTGACATCATTTGAGTCAATTGGAGGTGTACCTGTGGATGTATTTCAAGGCCTACCTTCAAACTCAGTGCCTCTTTGCTTGACATCATGGGAAAATAAAATAAAATCAGCCAAGACCTCAGAAAAAAATGTGTAGACCTCAACAAGTCTGGTTCATCCTTGGGAGCAATTTCCAAATGCCTGAAGGTACCCCATTCATCTGTACAAAAAATAGTGCACAGGTATAAAAACCATGGGACCACGCAGCCGTCATATCGCTCAGGAAGGAGACGCGTTCGGTCTCCTAGAGATGAACATACTTTGGTGCAAAAAGTGCAAATCAATCCTAGAACAACAGCAAAGGACCTTGTGAAGATGCTGGAGGAAACAGGTACAAAAGTATCTACATCCACAGTAAAATCCTATATCGACATAACCTGAAAGGCCGCTCAGCAAGGAAGTGCTCCAAAACTGCCATAAAAAAGCCAGACTACGGTTTGCACCTGCACATGGGGACAAATATCATACTTTTTGGAGAAATGTCCTCTGGTCTGATGAAACAAAAATAGAACTGTTTGGCCATAATGACCATCGTTATATTTGGAGGAAAAAGGGGGAGGCTTGCAAGCCAAAGAACACCATCCAAACCGTGAAGCACGGGGGTGGCAGCATCAAAGTCAAGGTATTGGAGTGTCCATCACAAAGCCCTGACCTCAATCCCATAGAAAATGTGTGGGTAGAACTGAAAAAACTTGTGCGAACAAGGAAGCCTAATGAGCTGACTCAGTTACACCAGCTCTGTCAGGAGGAATAGGCCAAAATTTACCCAATTGATTGTGGGAAGCTTGTGGAAGGCTCCCCGAAACATTTGACCCAAGTTAAACCTTTTAAAGGCAATGCTACCAAGTACTAATTGAGTGTATGTAAACTTGTGACCCACTGGGAATGTGATGAAAGAAATAAAAGTTGAAATAAATAATTCTCTCTACTGTTATTCTGACATTTCACATTCTTAAAATGAAGTGGTGATCCTAACTGACCTAAAACAGGGATTTTTTTTGTGGGATTAAATGTCAGGAATTGTGAAAAACGGAGTTTAAATGTATTTGGCTATGGTGTATGTAATCATCTGACTTCAACTGTATATATATATATATATATATATATATATATATATATATATATATTTTACCTGTCAGTAAGATTTACGGCACAAATACAGTTTACTGTCTTCTTGTCTCATCAGATGTCACAATTAGCTCTGATAAGATGAGAGTAGTGTATATTTTATTACTTGAATTTATTTTAAGATAGGAAAAACCTGCACTCACTGGAATTTTAATGTATTTTTTAATGCTGATGAAGGCTGTGGCCGAAACACGTCCGTTTACCTCTGCTGCTGCAAAAAAAAACACATTAAAACTTAATAGAATATTCCAGTGAGTGTGGGTTTTTCTTTTCATAAAATATATACCTTTTTAACCAGGCACGCAAATACTTTTCTTCACTACAAACATTTGAGTTTAGCACGCCAATTCCTTTTCTATACCCTGCATTTATAACACGAAAACTTTCGAGACAGATATGAAACGTTTTCTTACTCCAGAGAGTAGTCCCAGAATATGTTGTCTGTCTTTTATACAGTAGTCATAAGGGTATTGGAATGGGTGTTAGACATTCTACATTAGTAATCCTCATACACATCCTTGCTGCATCCTATTGCCATTCCACAGCGGCGCCATGCTGAAATGTTCTCCCTGGCTCTTAGAGATCGGCCATAGTTACGTGCTCAAATTCAAGCATGCTGGCGAGGCCTGAAGACCCAGCTCCTCACTCGGGAAAGGAGACAAGGCCTAGTTCTGTTCAGTAGCATTGTCTGCACTTCACTGCACTGTTTCATCTATTCTCATGAAGGAGAACAATAAGGAGAAAAGGCTGGCTGTCCCACTGAACACAGCCGGTGGTGGAAAAAGTACCCAATTGTCATACTTGAGTAAAAGTAAAGATACCGTAATAGAAAATGACTCAAGTAAAAGTGAAAGTAACTCAGTAAATTCCTCTTGAGTAGAAGTCTAAAAGTACTTGGTTCTAAATATACTTAAGTATCAAAAGTAAATGTAATTGCTAAAATATACTTAACTACAAAAGTAGTAAATGTATAAATCACTTGAAATTCTGTATATTAAGCAAAGCAGAAGACACCATTTTTTTTTTTACATATATGGATAGCTAGGGGTGCACTCCAACTCTCAGACATCATTTAAAAATGGTGCAATTGTGTTTATTGAGTCCACCAGATCAGAGGGAGTAGGGATGACCACTTGATCAAATCAAATCTAAGCTAATTGTGGATATTACAGGTGTTTTATTTTTTATTGTATCTTTATTTAACTAGGCAAGTCAGTTAAGAACAAATTCTTATTTTCAATGTCGTTCAGGGGCAGAACAACAGATTTGTATCTTGTCAGCTTTCGGTTACTAGCCCAACACTCTAACCACTAGGCTACCAAGCCGCCCTGGGTGTAGCGAAATGCTTGTGTTCCTAGCTCCAACAGTGCAGTAATATCTAACAATTCACAACAATACACACAAATCTAAATGTAAAACAAAGACATTTATAAATATTAGGATGAGCAATGTTGGAGTGGCATTGACTAAAATACAGTAGAATAGAATACAGTATATAGATATGAAATGAGTAAAGCAGTATGTAAACATTATTAAAGTGACCAGTGATTCCATGTTTATATATACAGTAGAGGGCAGCAGCCTCTAAGGTGCAGGGTTGAGTAACCAGGTGGTAGCTGGCTGGTGATGGCTATTTAACATTCTGATGGCCTTGAGATAGAAGCTGTTTTTCAGTCTCTCTGTTCCAGCTTTGATGCATCTATACTGACCTCGCCTTCTGGATGAAAGCTGGGTGAACAGGCCGTGGCTCGGGTGGTTGATGTCCTTGATTATCTTTTTGGCCTTCCTGTGACATCAGGTACTGTAGGTGTCCTGGAGGGCAGGCGGTGTGCCCACGGTGATGTGTTAGAGAGCCCTGCGGTTTCGGATGGTGCAGTTGCCGTGCCAGGCGCTGATACATCCCGACAGGATGCTCTCAATTGTGCATCTGTAAAATGTTGTTGTTGCACCTTCTTCACCACACTGTCTGTGTGGGTGGACCAATTCAGTGATGTCTACGCAGAGGAACTTGAAGCTTTCCACCTTCTCTACTGCAGCCCCTATGATGTGGTTAGGGGCGTGCTCCCTCCGCTGTTTCCTGAAGTCCACAATCAGCTCTTTCGTTTTGTTGATGTTGAGGGAGAGGTTATTTTCCTGACACCAATCTGCCAGACCCCTCACCTCCTCCCTGTAGGCTGTCTCGTCATTGTTGGTAATCAGGCCTACTATTGTTGTGTCGTCTGCAAACTTGATGATTAAGTTGGAGATGAGTGTAGCCACGCAGTCATGGGTGAACAAGGAGTACAGGAGGGGGCTGAGTATGCACCCTTGTGGGGCCCCTGGGTTGAGGATCAGTGAAGTGAAGGTGTTGTTTCCTACCTTCAGCATCAGGGGGGCGGCCCGTCAGGAAGTCCAGGACCTAGTTGCACACGGCGGTGTTCAGACCCAGGGCCCCGAGCTTAATGATGAACTTGGAGGGTACTACGGTGTTGAAGGCTGAGCTATAGTCAATGAACAGCATTCTTACATAGGAATTCCTCTTATCCAGATGGGATAGAGCAGTGTGCAGTGCAATGGCAATAGCATTGTCTGTGGATCTTTTGGGTGTCAGGTAAGGTAGAGGTGATATGATCCTTAACTAGCCTCTCAAAGCATTTCATGAGTGCAGTGATAGTTATTTAGTTCAGTTACCTTTGCTTTCTTGGGTACAGGAACAGTGGTGGACATCTTAAAGCAAGTGGGGACTGCAGACTGGGATAAGGAGAGATTGAATATGTCTGTAAACACTCCAGCCAGCTTGTCTATGCATGCTTTGAGGACGCGACTTGGGATGGCATCTGGACTGGCAGCCTTGCGAGGGTTAACACAATTAAATGTCTTACTCACATCGGCCACGGAGAAGGAGAGCCCAAGCGGGCTGCATTGATGGCAATGTGTTATCCTCAAAGCTGGCGAAGAAGGTGTTTAGCTTGTCCGGGAGCAAGACGTCGGTGTCCGCAATGTGGCTGGTTTTCACTTTGCAATCCGTGATTGTCTGTAGACCCTGCCACGCACGTCTCGTGTCTGAGCCGTTGAATTGTGACTCCACTGTCTCTGTACTGACGTTTTTGTCTGTTTGATTACCTTACAGAGGGAATAACTACACTGTTTGTATTCAACCAACTATGCGATACTCTCAGAAACTGTCATATCTCAACCTAGTACTGATTGTTAAAAGGCATCATGGCTCAGATTCAAGTGTGCCAAAAAAAACATTTTGTTGTAGTTTATGGATAGAGCATCAGGTGCTGCATCATCTGGGACAGTTTTGGTGCTCCTTACTCTGCTACGGTCCTAAACCTGGAACAACAACAACATCATTAATTAACCGCTTCATGTCGTTTTTCAGTGATTCTGCTCTTCAATGCAGATCACTTTATGTCTTCAACAAAAACACAATAATTACTTAAGAAATAAACACAGATCAAGTCACACTTCCTATGTCATAGGTAAAAATATCACCACTCTCCGAAAAGTTTTCCCAACTTATCAGTAGTAACCTGTGGTCCGTTATTCCAACTTCCATCCGAGTGCACTACTGAGGAGGGAAAGAGAGTTGAATAGCCGTTCATCCATGCCCACCTCTCTTTGCTTTGAAAGTCTAGTGCCTGCCAGACCATCAGAAGGAAACATGCCAGGGAGGCCTCCTCCTCCTGCTCTCGTCTCTGAGAGCCCTGCTTTGAAGCCTACCTACCCCGGGCCAATGAGACAAAAAGAGAGGTGGAGAGATTACTGATGCAACATATCACACTATACAGTAGAGTGAGATGAAGGGCTCTTAGCCACTGAGGTAAGAGAAGATGTACTGTAGGGCTTGAGAGCAAAAACTCAAACTTTTACCGTGACCTTGTATCTCTCCTCACTTAGTAGGTTAGGTAGGTAGCTAGTATATTAGTTATTACAGCAGTTGTTAACCTGTACATTGGTGCTCTTTCTGTTGATCTCTGTATACATCTTACTGGAAATCCCTTTCCTGCAGTCAAATGACCTAGTGGCCTTATGGGTGGGATGTTATTCATATTTTTCATAATTTCATAATTAATAAACATTACTTTAAAAACCCGCTGAAAATCTGATGTTTCTATGTCAAATGGTTTTGTTATATTTCCGTCTTCTATGAAGTATATACAGTGTAATTTTGGGATTCAAATGCAATGTAATACATTTAAACTCTATACCTGATATGGCACAGGTGTCTTCTTTGTTTTAAGCCCATAACCATGTGTGTGATGTGTAAACTTTTGTTTCAAAGTAGATTTGTTTAAGACTACCTAGAAACACTCTGTGTGGTCCATATTTAGCCCACTGCAGTAAAAAGAAGACAAAAAACCATCAATCACAGTAAGATCAATTGGACTAATGCATGCATTCTGGACTATAAAATAAAACATAATTCCACAAATGTTTGTGAGAAAATTAGAAAACTATGTTAACTAATTTTATTATTTCTAATACTAGATTTCACAATGTTTGGTTCCTTTTTAAAATTGTTGACGAAATCTCCAAAATCTAATCTGATAAATAAGAGGACAACTGGGGAAAGACTAAACGAGGAAGAGTTGGAGGGGGAAAGTGAATGAGAGGAGCTGGATGTCCAATAGCTAGATCATCTATTCTATGGGATATGGCTCTGGCTGTGCTTGTCTCACCTTGCCGTTAGCTACTGTAGCGCTGGGGCAGGGAGCCTGAAGCCGGGCCATGTCTGAGTGATTAGATAAAACGGTGGAGGCCAGGCAGCAGGAGTTCCCTCTGCAACTCCCAGAGACCATGCAGGGCACACCAGCAGGGAGAGGGCTTAAAAGACAGAGTTGTCACTCAAGATTCAGTCACACACAGGAGACCCACATGGAGTGGATAGACAGCTAACTAGTGTCAATACGATTGATGTTTCTGTGTTTCATATTGTATAAATATGATCAATATTGATGTGGGTGACGCGAATGTGTTTGCCTTGTGTTTATGTAATGTGGTGTGACCAGATCAACAGGACTCTGGTGAGACATATAGCACAGCTGGCTGTTCAGGCTTCTGATCTACTGTAGATTTCATTCAGCGGAAGTGTTTGACTTTTTTCTTTTCTCTGCTTTATGGTAATGAGATTCAGTGAGGTGTCAAATCCTGCTCTGGGCGTCTTCCCGCCTCGCCTCGCTGTTCAGGTCAGCAGAGAGCATCTCTCTAACAGGTTGGGCGCCCGTTGTATCTCCGTAGCTGCATGAGAAACAAACACATCAGTAGTTAATATCTTTAACAATGAGCATAACAATCATTAATCTAGAAGAAAGTGTGTGGAGATGACTTTCAAGCCTGTTTTGCTGCATCAGAACTAGGACTCATTCTACACCAAGCCATTCTGACATGTCGTCAGAGCAAACTTTCAGAGGCTAAGTAAAACAGTGTTGTGGTGTGGCACAGCAGTTAGGAAACTAGAATCAGGTTTCAGGTTCACACCCCTCAGGGAAGGCATCAGCATGACTGTCGTGGCTTTATAAATGGATAAAAAGTCTGAGCCATGGAACTGTATTCAAGTCACCAGAACTAGTCTAAGAAGCATGCAAGGAGGACAGGAAAATATTTATCAATTCAGAGTGCAGAGTCAACTCAAGTGTCAAGGCTTTCTAGGAGGCAACAGTTTAAAAAGTATATTAATGATTCTATTCCATCCACGCCTCTCCTAGAACACTGATAGACACGTGTTACTCAGCAACCACCTTCAGTACATGTTCTGTAAATGGGTTGCTTTGAGCAGGTTAGATAGGTAGAAAAAGAATAGGTCATCAATCCTGCAGTAATCGTTCATCAATATGATTACAGTGCATACAGGTGGTTGTGGTGGTGGGTGGGGCGGCGGTAGATGTTTGCTTCAACATGTATCCATGTAATAATAGGTGCGTTATAACCATTAACTTAACTGTGAATAGGGAAAATGTAAGATGTCCTCAGAACGTTTGCCAAACTGTCCGCCTGCCCTGATGCCCAGAGGAGCAGTGCCATCTGTGAGCTCTTAAGTAATTACTTAGCAATTTTCCATTCAGGATGAATGTGTTCTTAATGAATAGTTTGGGTTTCTCATCATCTCTGTGGTTTTTAGGCACTGGTCAACATGCTGAGAGTGTCGAGTAAGAATTCAAAACGCCTCAATTAAATCAATCACTAATCAAATTTTAAAAAATATCACTGCAAAACTACACCTGCAGCCTTTAACATTCTTAGATAATTCGCAGTGAAGCTCACCTTTTTCATAATAGAATTGGAGCATAAGACACCATCGTAGGCCCCTATGCTATCAGTCTTTTCACAGGCACTTGGTGAATCACTGAGTGTTTCTAGAACGGTTTGTGTGGTGGTGAGCTCTTCTATCCACCACCTGTCCAATGGCAAATAGAATGGAACACACACACAGGGATCTCAGCCCGTACCTGGGCTCGCCAGACATAATCTTTACGTTATCTGTTTGTGCGCATTTTGATTTTCCTCCTGTGAGGCGCGTCCTGTTTGACATTTCCTTTCTCTCCAGAAGAGGTGGGCCCTGGTTTGCTATGTAAAAGAGATGTAATTGAGGTGTGCTGAAAAGCCGGTACCTTTGAAAGTGGATAGAGAATTCCAATGTTATTTCAAGACTGTGTTCGATCTATTGCAATCTGTGAACACGCCTGAAAGAGAGAGGATAGTGTTGAGAGATTGTATTTTAGGGGTGTGTGTTCGTCATTGTGATAGCTACACCATTCCTCTCCATTGCCTTTGGGATCCATAGCCTAGGACAGGACTCGCTCAGTTCACAGATGGAGTTTGCGATTGGCTACCACCAGTGAATAATCTTCTCATTACTTATCATGATGAACTGTGGCATGCAAATATCAATAAGGGACTGTGGTGAAGCGATCCAATTAAGGTCTAGGACCAGGAGTCTCATTAGTGCTGAGACACTGGTTATGCATATTACACTCTGCTACTATTCAACCTTGAATATAAATGGCCCAAGCAGATCAGTCGCTACAGGTGACTCCATCTATCAAGGCACAGGGGTTGGTGTAAGGGCTGTGTCGACACTGCTCTCACAGGGATTCTAGAAGAGGAATCACAGGGTCACTCAGTGCAGGTGGAATGAAGAGAATTAAATAAATTAATCCAATGTAATTTACTTTGACGTTTTAACTAAAAGTTGTCCGTTTTTGAACACCGGTGTACAGTATAGAGATTGTCCGCTAGCTAATATTAGCCACAATATCATAGATTACGTTACCTACCATTCTTCATGGCATGGTTAGCCAGCCAGTATTTGGCTAAATGCCTTCAGGTAGATTTGTTATTTATTCACCAAAGCTGTCATCCAGTTCAAATGTCAGACGAAAATGAAGGAAACCGGCAACTCAACCTTTCTGAGGTAATTAACTTGACAAACCAAGGTAAAAACGAGTGAGTGAATCTTCAAGAAACCTCCATTATTCATTGGCCTTGAAATTGTTAATGACCTCTTTTATTGAGTTGTCATTCTGTCGGTGGAGAAGAGGGGGAGGAGAGGTCCCCTCAAATAGAAGCCTATCGTCAGTGAGAGAAAGAGGGAAGAAATGATGCAACAAAGATGCAATCTGACAGGGAGCACCCTCTGTGGTATGAGTCTTCCTGCTGTTCCCCACTGCCATCTTAGGCCAGCTGTTGTAGCCAGTCCCCTGAAGTACCACACTCATGATGGAGATACATCCAAGTCCATTACATTGCAGTGCATTATGGGGTGGCACACACAGTACAGTACAATAATACCAATTTGATACAGCAAAATTAAATGATTCTGAATAAAAGTTTCCTAAAAAAAAATAGTTTCCTACAGAGGGTTAATGCTGATGTAGTGTAGAAAAACAATGCATTCGTGTAGTGGTCTTTCTTGATGTACAGTGCATTCGGAAAGTATTCAGACCCTTTCACTTTTTCCACATCTTGATATGTCACAGCCTTATTCTAAAATCGATTAAATAGTATTTTTCCCTTATCAATCTACACACAATACCCCATTAGGACAAAGCAAAAACAGGTTTTAATTTTTTTTTTGCTAATTAATTAAATATTGAAAAGTGAATTATCACATTTAGACCCTTTACTCAGTACTTTGTTGAAGCACCTTTGGCAGTGATTAAAGTCTTGAGTCTTCTTTGGTATGATGCTACAAGCTTGGCAGACCTGTATTTGGGGAGTTTCTCCTCCTATTCTTCGCTGCAGATTCTCTCAAGTTCTGTCAGCTTAGATGGGACAGTCGCTGCACAGCTTTTTTCACATCTCCAGAGACGTTCGATCAGGTTCAAGTCCGGGCTCATGTTGGAAGGTGAACCTTCTCCCCAGTCTTAGGTCCTGAGCCCTCTGGAGCAGGTTTTCATCATGGATCTCTCTGTACTTTGCTCCATTCATCTTTCCCTCAATCCTGACTAGTCTCCCAGTCCCTGCCACTGAAAAACATGCCCCCAGCATGATGCTGCCACCATCAAGCTTCACCATAGGGATGGCGCCAGGTTTCCACCAGATGTGACGCTTGGCATTCAGGTCAAGAGTTCAATCTTGGTTTCATCAGACCAGATAATCTTGCCTTACCTCCCTTATCCCACCTCATTTGCACACACTGTATATAGACTTTTTCTGCTGCATTATTGACTGTATGTTTATTTATTCCATGTGTAACTCTGAGTTGTTGTATGTGTCGAACTGCTTTGCTTTATCTTGGCCAGGTCGCAGTTGCAAATGAGAACTTGTTCTCAACTGGCCTACCTGGTTAAATAAAGGGGAAATTAAATTAAATGAAAACTTTATGGGGTACAGTCTTTATGGGGTACAGTCTTTATGGGGTACAGTCTTTATGGGGTACAGTCTTTATGGGGTACAGTGTCTAGATTGATGAGGAAAACATGTATTTATCCATATTAGACAAAGGCTGTAACGTAACAAAATGCACTGTATTTTCTCCTGCCTCCTCTTGTGTTGTGAAACCTTAGGCCCTCTGGCCTCGGCACAGTACGATTTCATTTAAGTCTTGATTCATGTCATCGAGTAAGCAGTCCTACTTTCAATGGTCAAAAACATAAATCACTTTGAAATGAATATCATTCCCATGTTCTCATCTACCCGTTCTCTTAAAGCTAGGCTCGATTATTTAATTTCACCTCCGCAACCTTCCTTTGATATGAGTTTTCACCAGGGGTGAGGTGCACATTTATTTACAGAGGAGAAATTAGATGAGGGGATATCTCGTTGAGAGCCATGTTGGGGAATAGATAACATGTTGCTGAGTTATTTGAACTGCTGATTAACAGTTCACAGTAATGTCACTGACAACAACACTTCAACTCAAGTCCTCCCAGTGTTGGGAAGGGAATGACACAAACAAACAGATGCTGGGCTCAACCAAACAGATGCTGGGCTCAACCAAACAGATGCTGGGCTCAACCAAACAGATGCTGGGCTCAACCAAACAGATGCTGGGCTCAACCAAACAGATGCTGCTCTGACTATTGACTGAACAAACGAACAGCAAATCAAATCAAGGAAGCTAGCTACTGTATCTAGCTATATATTTTTTTCACTCAGATTGTTATATTACAGAATAAACTGAAATCTTCTCTTGTCCTGGTCAACCAACATGTTTCCAATTTGTGTAATATACTGCAGGGTTGGAGTCAATTCCATTTAAATTACAGTCAATTCAAAATGTTCCTCAGTGAAAAGCATTGAAGAGAATTGGAATTTCAGTGTACTTCCTGAATTGTCTGGAATTTAATTGGAATTGACTCCAACCCTGTTACGTATACCACATCTGTAAGGTCCCTCAGTCAAGTATTGAATTTCAAACACAGATTCCACTACAAAGACAGGAGAGATTTTGAAAGCCTCATGAAGAAGGGCCATGATTGGTAAATGGGTAACAATAACAAATCAGACATTGAATGTCTCTTTAAGCATAGTCAAGTTAATATTTGTGTTGAAGATTATATATTAAACGACCCAGACACATCAAAGATACAATTGTCCTTCTGAACTGAGCTGCAGGACAGGAATGAAACTGCTCAGGTATGTTACTGAGGCCATTTTAGTGACTTCACAATAAGGACCTAAATGACAGATTGAAAAGAAGAATACAAATATAGAGAATAGAAATAATCCAAAACACATATCTTGTATGCAACATGGCGCTAAAGTTACACTGGGAAAAAAACAGCAAAGGAATACACTTGTGTTTGGGGCAAATCAAACACAACACATCACTGAGTAACTGCCTCCTTATTTTGGCTGCATCATGTTATGGGTATGCTTGACACTGGCAAATTATAGGGAGTTTTTCAGGATAAAAAAAAACAGAATGGAGATAAGCACAGGCAAAATCCTAGAGGAAAATCGGCTTCAGTCTACTTTACACCCGAGACTGGAAGAGGAATTCACCTTTCAGCAGGACAATAAACTACAACACAAGGCCAAATATACACTGGATTTGCTTACCAAGAAGACTTTGAATGTTCCAAGTTGGCCAAGTTACAGTTTTGACTTAAATCTTCTCGAAAATGTATGGCAAGACTTGAAAATTGTTGTCTAGTCATGATCCCCAACATATTGACAGAGCTAGAAGAATTTTGAAAATAATAATGAAAAAATATTGCACAATACAGGAATGCAAAGCTCTTATAGACTTACCCAAGAAGACTCACAGCTGTTGACAAAAAAATGATAATTAAATCAATTTAAATCCCTCTTTGTAACAATAAAATGTTAAGAAATTCAAGGAATCTGAATACTTTTGCAAGAGACTGTAATTGCTACACAAGATGGTAACTTCAGGCCTGGTAGATAACAAAGCTATCATCCCCTTTAATTAATCCACTATGGTGTCAGGGCCATGGCTTCAGCATGTAGCACGTCAAAGCCCAATGGCCCGTCAGCCCAACGCTTTTCATCTTACACCACCATCAATTAGCCTAATTCAATGCAGGGAGACATTCCTTGTGAAGAAAAACAGTTTGTTTACTAAGATCATACTTTTCGAGCTTCAGGCCGTCTCACTTTAAAATGCCTGTCACTGTCAGTATGCAGCTGTGTCAGAAAGTTGATATTGTTAGAACTGGGATGCTGTTACTGAGTAATGCTCCAACAGTGAGCGGTTCAAAGCCTTTGAGAAATAAAATAGTGCTCATTAGTGGCGCTTTTGGGGAGGTGGAGGGATTTGGAAGTGTCAGCTTTCCATATGCTGTGTTTTTACTGCCAGTTCAGCTCTATTTCTGTAGCTCTATTTCAAGCTCCTCCAAGACCTGCACGTTTAATGACATGCATCTCTATAAAGTGACAGACCTGAAAGCGGCCATTTCTTTGACCTGTGTTTGCATGTGTTTAAAAATCACTGGCAAATCATATTACATACATTTTATTATTATTTAAATGAATGTGCCTAATGGTGTTTTCCTTGTCCTCAGTTTATAAATACATAAATAGCGAACATGGCTATTGTATGTGCGTAAATGTAGAAACCTTAACTTGTCATGGGGAGTGACTGATTCCACATGGAGATCATTTTTCACTCATGGTGACTCCACTGCAGTGTGCAGAGAAATGTCGCCCTACCCTGTTAAAATGGAAATTATGCAATCGAGTCTATGACCTAATATCCTCTCCTAGCTTACTTATCACTCACTCATTATATCAAATATCATGAGAGAACTGCTAACTCTGAAGATCCATCACAAGTTCCAATCTGAGGAGGTCCGACTTCAATCTCAGGTAGCTGTAGAGCAGGCGGCCATTTTCTGCAGCTCTCATTCGCTCGCTCGGTATACCATCATTAATATGATAGTGGGCTGAGCCACTGAAAAGCTCGGAGCAGCCTTGAAGAAAATCCAATTATGATCTTTGATTCCTTTAAAGAAACAGATTACCTATCTGGCTAATGACATTTTCCTTCACATTCATGGCCTCTAAATTAGATGAGACTATGTGAGTGTTCCAAATGGAGGAGGAATGATGGCCATCAATTCCTCACTCCTTACAAGTCTATTAGATGGACAGCTCTCATCATAAATAGCAGTGGTTGCATGATATACCCTCTCTGAGCTCAGCTTTTACTCAGACATGGGTGAAACAGAGTGTTTTCTGCCAGTGACTGACAACATCCGGGCCCATCTTCAAGTGTACCTGATAGGGCAGAGACTGAGAGTCTCATGTGAGCCTTCACAACCACAGTAGACAGAGTTTCTAAACCTCATCTAAAACTAGGCTATTCCTTTTACAATTATACATACTTAATTTTAGAAACTTACAAGCCTATGGGTTTATGCACTTTATTTAAAATACTTTTCATAAAAGCAGCAAAAATCCCCATATTCTCCATGATTTCCTGTCATGGCCTTTGGTGTTGCTGCGGGAGAGTGCTGGCAGATGGAATGGAACCATACTCCAGGTAGCTAGCACCTGCACTACTAAAACATGCCAGAGCTCTAATAATGCCTCCGAAGCACTGGCACTGCGGATGGCACATTGGCACTGGGGTCTAGCTCCAGCTGCCAACCATTAGAACTCAAACACCTGAGGGTAAGTGAATACTATCTCACAGGCCCAAAAGCAGACAGACTAGCATAGTCTAAATGTGTTGTTGTTGTTAATACTGGGTATGCACTATGCACTGGGTATTGTAGAGTCCATTCTAGTATGTTTATTTGTCTGTTATTAGTTTGAATGATTGCGATGAATCTCATAAAGTAAAAAGCATAGCAAGCTACGCTATTAAGGTTCTGCTGATGGGGTTGTGGGTAGCCGACATTGGATCAACGCATTAAGTTGCATAACAGGTATAGTTAGACATCCAATTACACATTTCCCCTTGATTTGAAGATGTTTTACAAAAACCATGGGCCCTATTTGAGCCAATCATAATTTAAAGAGAAATCAACAAAATGCCAGAATGATCGGGATTTAGTCAAAACTTGGCACAAACGGCATTGTTCACTATCTTCTCTCTCTTTCTCCTGAATGATCAGAATGTTCATTAGAATTCCACAACATACACAGCCAGGTAGTTAACATGTCTCCAAGGTTAACATTTTTTGTGCAAGACTGAGGGATTCAGAAAAGTGGTCCTTTGAAGTTTCTTGTTGGAGTCGAAGGGAGGCTGCCAGGCCGTTGAAGACTGTCTGCAATATTGACATTAAAACTCAACACATAGAATGATGCCAATGGAAATTTCATAGCATTCCCTTTGGGAAGCCTGAGAGATGGACATGTAGGTGTGAGATGAATAATGCAAGTTCCCTAGCTTTACTCATTTTTTATTGAATTTGGAACTTCTCCTTTGTTGCTCCCCGAAGCTCCGCAGGAGCTGTGTGCACGTAACACAAGTATAGAGAGTAACAGTAATGGTGTATTTTTGTAGGCGCTAACTTTTTAGGACTACAACCAGGCAAACTCTATACAGTCGGTGTGAACATTAAATGATATAGCCTGAATAGCCTTCCTACATGGGTCACTGCTATCTTTCACTGGCCTGTTTGTCATCACCATAATGGGTCTGTAACATTTCCAAAGGGAAGCATCTATCTTTATCTCAGGCTGTAGAGAAGAGGTGGTGTACACTCCATATGAACCATTGTCATGAGATTGACATGCTTCCAAGCACAGTATATCAGGCTAATTGCCTTTTATCCTCTCCTGTCTCGTAAGTGGCTGTTCTAAAGATGGGCTTGTGCCTGTGCCTTTAAACAAAGACACCCGGGACGACTTTGGTAAACATCAATCATGTTTCATTTGGTGCTGTCAGCAGCACCTGGCTTTTTGTGGGACCCTGTGCCACCCCATCCCTCCAACGTGAGTCATGTGATGGGGCAGCCACAGCTCCTGTCCACCCCTGAATCACCCAGCTGCACTCCCAAAAGGTTAATAAGCTACTGGAAAGTCAAGGGCGTCTGTTAGAGTGGTGTCACAGGCCTTAGTGCTGCGGGAAGCAAAAATGGTAGAAAAACTGCCAGAATGGAGTATTGGATTTTGATTTAAGTAAACAAACGTGGTCACCTATTTCAACCCCAGAAGGGATGGAGGGGTGAGATATGAAAACGGTGGTATTGAGGTGTGGGCTGTTGGCTCTCAACAGGGTTACTATAGGTCAAGGAACAAGTGAAATGTTTGTGTCTCCCATTATGGTGTTGTTGGAAGAATTTTATGTGTTGGGAGTTTGAAGACCACTGTGTGTGGTTTTATTGAATTGTTCTCTTAACCAATGGGGGAGGAACAATCATCATTACTGCTCATTACTCAAAGAAATATTATGCACAAGTTGTGTCTGAACCTAACAGCTAAACTGACACTTGCATGACCTAACTGTTTACAATATCCTTATTTCTGTCACATTCTATTTGACCATGACTGAACCAACCTGTGTTTGATTTCAAGCACAATGGAGGAGGGTGCATTCATTCCAGAGCAACGTTTGTGGATTAAACTAATGACCCGGTCGAAAAGAAGGCTTCCCCCCAGCTCTTTAATCATCTGAGATGGTAGGACTCCCACTGGCAGTGCTTCTGTACAGGCACTGGGATGTGGTCATTATGCTATTACATCCACGATCACCCATGTTAACTCACTTAGAAATAGGTCAGTACAATTCATTTACCTTTTCAACCACTAGAACTGACAAGACATTTTTGCACATACATACGCGGCTGTGCACCCACACATCCTCATAATCTTAGATTTTCATTTGAAGTGTTGCTAAGATGTTTGTAGTCAGCTCTGCAGTCTTTGGAATTATATTTCCGGCAGAAAACAAAGCACCCTTTCCCTGACACAGATGTCAACAAATGTGTATCTATCACGAGAGAGTATTTGTGATCTAACAGCATTCAACTCATTTCTCGTCATTCAAAGATTACAGTACAAAGCCTTACTTTACAATCCATGATAGACATTGCATTTTAATATTCAAGCATTACTGTCAAATAGTCAAAATGAAGTTAATCCAATTTTAACTCTTGAAATCTGGTTTTATCACAACAACAATATCCAGGATTTTGTCTCAATAGACATTTCAGAAATAGCATAGGCATACAGATGTCGGATCCTAATTTGAGCCAGTTTGTTACAGCAGGTTAATAATCCTGAAGCAACAGGAAATGTGAAATATTCTGTGGATTATAATTAATGGACATTTTTGTAGGGGTTGATGCATTTTTCATAAGGGAAATCACGTCTGAAATTTCAATGTGGAAAACTTCAGAAGCCTTTTTACACAACAAATACAGTTTTAAATGTCCTGCAACAAGGTGATCAAATGACGATCCTACATCTGTATGGGATACACATTGACGTGGCAACAACTGTCTTTTAAACGAATGCATAACAGTAAGCATCAATAACAGTAAGCATACACCTCACCTGATTATACACAGTCATTGGTGCCTCTCATCATAATACATGCTCATATTATAATATAGAGTATCCAGTGTAAAATGGTTGGGGTGTATTTTTTTTTAAATGTTGACTGAATTCACCAAAATCCAACAGAGATAATAATGTGGGAGGCGAGTTGCCTCATGTCTTTCTGTGTCAAGAACATTTTTATTAAACTTTATTTAAACATGGAGTCACATTGAGATAAAACTATTTTACAAGAGAGCCCTGTATACATGTACAAATAAAAACCAATACATAAATAAAACCCAACAGCCCTACATAACCATTACAAAATTACAATGATAAATTAAGAGCTAATTTCACAGATGGGGGACAGCACACAATCCAT
Source organism: Oncorhynchus mykiss (assembly GCF_057628025.1). Taxonomy (NCBI): domain Eukaryota; kingdom Metazoa; phylum Chordata; class Actinopteri; order Salmoniformes; family Salmonidae; genus Oncorhynchus; species Oncorhynchus mykiss. Next base: position 65,235,731 of record NC_143038.1, read on the forward strand.
CACGCTGTTCAAATTGTCTGTCAAGAGAGTACTTGATAAATTGGGTACTTGCCTATTCCAGTTTACATGCTAATAACGATCCATGTCTTCCACAAAACCCTGGCCACAGACTGCTCACCCGTTTTGGGGTTTGAGTAACGCAGCGGAAATGAGAAACTGAGCCACAGGCTACATTATCATGTGTATTGGAACAAAAGGTTTTTGTCTTTTATACGAGTACAGCAATTTTGTCTGACGAACTGTTTGTATCGCTGTTTGATAGACACCCTCCACCTATTTCAATTATTTGGCTTATTTGGCTCTGATAATATGATTATTTCGCTACCCCGATACTGTAGTACAGCCAAATGTCAATCTGTGAATCGAATTCTCTACTTGTGCCTATCTGAGTGTATTTGAGTCTGCAGTTCCATTCCAGGTGGTAGGTCTGGGGGAGATTCCTGGGTGCCCTGTACTTTCACATTAGCCACAGCCTGTGAAGCTGAAATGTGGCCATGGCGTGAATTGCATCAGATACTATCATCAATCTCTATCTGGTAGCACATCTTATGAACTGACCACCAGTATGGGCTTGAGGTTGGTACTGGAGTATAAGAGCAGCCCCTCACTCAGACAGGTACCCTTAAAAAAAAGTGTGTCTGTGTGACAGTCCATGAAAAAGCATCTCTATACTTTATCTCAGCACCAATGGTTCCAGTGTGTTCGATAGTCAGTTCAATTGCCCTAAAAAAGATTACCATGAACTACTGAGGTGTTGGATATTCTAATGAAGAATACATGCCTGGTTAACACAGTGGTTGTTTACCTGTTTGATCGAGACCACAAGCCATTGACAGTGCAGCAACTGAATTGACTGCACTCCACCGTTATATTAAATATTCTGTGGAACAGTGTTGATCTTGTGCCATGTTATAAATATATTTTTGTACATAAAAACAAATATGTAGCATCAGGAAACTGTCACACAGAAGAACAGTATAAAGTGGTTTTGGATATAAACTGTAAATGTACATTTACAAATGTTTGATACAAACATTCAGTCCTGCATCAACATTTAGCAATTTGGGATGAGTGGCTAAAGCTGAAATCCAGTGACAATCACACACCTGGGCAGACTACAGTCATAGTCTCCATCCCTGGGATGTGTCACAGTTCAACAGCTGCTATCTGCTACACTGTGATACCTTCAAAAGGATCACTATTCAATTCAGCCTGCATTTCCTTTTACCCGATAACCCCCGTCCACACTAAATTACTCCTCCTAAAATCTGTTACACATTCATAGCCTTTGTCAGTGTCGACCAAGGCCCCAGGGTTCTGAGCTAGAAGCACGCCTTCCACTGAGCTCAGATGACACTTTTGGTACTTTAGTTTAGCTGAAGGCAAAAAAGACAATTCTCCTAGAAAGCCTAATAGAGAAATATAATTAGAAGATTCCTAAAAAGACACTTTCATCATCACCTTTGTGCCAAAAATACCCATTGAATTATTCAAGTAATTGTCTTCGAGGCCATTTTTTTTCTTCATTCATCCAATGTTTCTGGCACCCCAGTGTGCACTGAGTGCTAGTGCGCAGGCGTTATGGGCTCTGTAAAGCAGATGGTAACCACCACGAAACGGCATATGTGAACGTGAGTACATTACATTGAAAACAACGGTCAGCCATCTTGAAAGCTGTATATACTGTATATACGTCATTGGTGTCAACCCTCTGTAATGAGGAACTTTATGATGGCTCCTCCCTCCACCGTCTAGAAGTCACATGGCAGGAGACTAATAGACAACGGAGGGACCTGCAGGTGTCCCTATCTGTCAGGTGTCTCATTAAAACATAATGCATAGGGCTACATTTGTAAAAGCTATATGTACATCACCAGGCTACAGACTACAGAGATCCCTCACTAACAGACCGGGACTGCTTGAGGGTTCAAATCCATGTCTCTCATAATAACTTCCTCCTCATCCAGTTGAATAGGGGATTTATTGAATTATTTTCAAGTGTCTATCAAATAGAACTTAACAAATATCTCCAACCATCTACAATGCCATCCATCCAATAAATAATGAACTGTAGTGGATCTTACAGAGAAAAAGAACAGCTTGTACAAAGCATGTGAGTTAAACATTTGCATCAGGGAAATGTTTTCTGTTCCAAAACCACTTCCAGCAGGGCTAAATGTGTTGTACCACCACACAGGTGGGGCTTACTCTGACACATCATACAACATGATCATTTATTAACAAAGTCTTTGTCAGCCAACACACTGTCAAGTCTTGACTTTAGACAAGCAGGGAGTCAGGAGAGCAGTCGCCTACATTTTGCATGTACAGAAACTCCACTTAAATGATCTTACCATTTGATCCGTGGATTATTTAAATGTGTTTCTTTTATCAGGCATTTATTGGCTTTTGAAGATGATAAGTAGATGTGTAATTAGCCTGGGATAATTGTATAAGGAGAACCCCAGTAGGCTGACTGATTGAACCCAGATGGAATCACCTGGTAATTGTTGTGATAGGAGAACATTAATATACTGCAGCTCAGGGAAAGAGTGCAAATACATCAATACATCTTTTGAGTTGCACCAGCTGTGTTCGTCTTCTGCACCAGCTCTGAGAGAGATATTATAGGCTTTTATCTGACAATCACTGTTTAATCACATTGATTTATCACTGCTGTATGGTACTCCTGCAGCCGTTCAAGTCAATTTTGTAAGGAGTTAATTGTCACACATTAGCTTAAATTAAGCATTATGTAGAGGTACGATTCAGAAGCTCTATCACATGTCCTCTTAATGTTCATCCATGTCTACCCCTGTAGTCATTGGATGACATGTTCTGCAGAAGCAAACAGCACATACACTACTGTTTAATACCAAACCATTTCCGCTCCTCAGTGAATCATCAATCAAGTTTTGATTATTTTCTTTTTTCCAGGACCGGGGTTAAAAGTGTTCTTGTTTGCAACAGCTGTGATTAATGGTACAGATAGCTAGATACATACAGTATGTGTATGGAACGATGAAAGTCCTTTACAAGTAAGAGCACACAAAAAAGAAGTACAAAAGCCTTTTGACCTTGCTATTTTGGGTTAAATATGCTAAATCCATACACTATAAATTGTTTAAAGTTGTCACATAAATGTTAGTTTTATATCCTCACATACAGTGCATTTGGAAAGTATTCAGTCCCTTTCAGTTTATTCTAAAACGTTTTTTTTTTTAAGAATCCCTCATCAATCTACAGTACACAATGCCCCATAATGACAAAGCAAAACAAGTTTTTAGAAATGTTTGCAAATGTATTCAAAATAAAAAACTGAAATATCACATTCACATAAGTATTCAGACCTTTCACTCAGTACTTTGTTAAAGTGCCTTTGGCAACGATTGCATCCTTGAGTCTTCTTGGGTATGACGCTATAAGCTTGGCACACCTGTATTCGGTAGTTTCTCACATTCTTCTCTGCAGATCCTTCCAAGATCTGTCAATTGGATGGGGAGCATCGCTGCACAGCTATGTTCAGGTCTCTCCTAAGATGTTCGATCAGGTTCAAGTCCGGGCTCGGGCTTGGCTAATCAAGGATATTCAGAGACTTGTCCCGAAGGCACTTATGCGTTGTCTTGGCTATGTGCTTAGGGTCATTGTCCTGTTGGAGTATGAACCTTAGGCCCTGTCTGAGGTCCAGAGCACTCTGGAGCAGGTTTTCATCAAGGATATCCCTGTACTTTCATCTTTCCCTCTGCTGAAAAACATCCCCACAGCATGATGCTGCCACCACCAAGCTTCACTGTTCTGATTGAGAACCATACTTAGGCAGCCTGTTTTCCCACTATGGGTGTGGGTAGTTGATTTCTGTCTGTGTGTGTCTGTACCAGACAGAACTGTTTCGTTTGTTCCGCTTTGTTGTTTTTTTGTTCTACTGTTGATGTTGAGACGGGTGTTTTGCGGGCACTATTTAATGAAGCTGCCAGTTGAGGACTTGTGAGGCGTCTGTTTCTCAAACTAGACACTCTAATGTACTTGTCCTTTTGCTCAGTTGTGCACCGGGGCCTCCCACTCCTCTTTCTATTCTGGTTAGAGACAGTTTGCGCTTTTCTGTGAAGGGAGTAGTACACAACGTTGTACGAGATCTTCAGTTTCTTGGTCATTTCTCACATGGAATAGCCTTAATTTCTTAGAACAAAAATAGACAGACGAGTTTCAGAAGAAAGTGCTTTGTTTCTGGCCATTTTGAGCCTGTAATCGAACCCACAAATGCTGATACTCAACTAGTCTAAAGGCCAGTTTTATTGCTTTTTAAATCAGCACAACCGTTTTCAGCTGTGCTAACATAATTGCAAAAGGGTTTTCTAATTATCAATTAGCCTTTTAAAATGATAAACTTGGATTCGCTAACACAGTGTGCCATTGGAACATAGGAGTGATAGTTGCTCATAATGGGCCTCTGTACACCTATGTAGATATTTCATAAAAAAATCTGCCGTTTCCAGCTACAATAGTCATTTACAACATTAACAATGTCTACACTGTATTTATGATCAATTTTATGTTATTTTATGGACAAAAAAAATGTGATTTTCTTTAAAAAACAAGGACATTTCTAAATCACCCCAAACTTTTAAACAGTAGTGTATATCCAGAATATATTTCTAAAATATATAACTTGAGCACATTATTGAATATGAGTCTACATACTGTATATTTTAAATATATGTTAGTTAAATATATTTTTGCTCAACATGTATCATGCTGAAATGTAATGTTGAGTCTATTGACTTCTGGTACCTTTGGCATTAGCTTCCCAAAGTGAGATTTGCATGTAAAAGTTGCAAATAAATCATGCAGCTATTAAGGCTACCTGCCACTTCTGAAACAGTAAGAATAGCTGTGTTTATTTCAAAAAGAGGCTAGAAACTAGAACATATTTCTCCCAAGCTGTCAATCACAATTTAAAATGTCCCTGAGCCCCGCCCCCAGTCCCGCCTCCAACTGACAGAGCAGCTGTTGCAATTTAGAATTTTCTTCAGATGAAGGAGAAGAGCAGATGTCGGGGCCAAAAATCTTTTTCATGGATAATGGCATTATATTTGATTATATAATCATAACACAAGCCACATTTCCATTGACAGTTTTCATAACAGCTGTGATGAAAACAGGAAGTTTTGGAGCAATTGTATAAACGATTGTTCATTTGACATAGTGGAATCTTTTGTATCTGTAAAATGTATTATGAGAGAAATTGCGGTGGAAATGCCTTCATGCTCAAGTACTCATACAAGTAACCATCATATCAAAGCAAACTTGGAGTCACACAATGAAATGGTATCCATAATAAGAGTAGACAGATTTGCAACTTAATACAATAGTTTGTGACAAAACTATCGGCAGAGTTGAAAATGTGATGGAAACACATTAAACATTCATTTTAATTGGGGACATGAAAACCTAAGCAAAGAATTACATTTTGTGTGCACTACTTCATTACGCACTGATTTTTCTCTGCAACAAGTCAGTTTGGAAACACACCATTGGAGGGAAGAAGCGCAGATTCTCTTCATGTGGATTTTAGAATATGTTTTTACCTGGCGGGTGCCAGAGGAAGAAGATATATTCTTCAATTGCTTGCAAGCAAGAGTTTACCACGAGCTAGCCAACACAGCTAGTTAGCTAGATTACTCCTAGCTAAAAAATAATCACATTTTTCTCTGCAGTGGATTCTTCTGGCCTCGAGCCTCAACTGCCTACGGACAGACCCCAGACAATGTAAATTAGTCTTGTATCATTTAGCTTTCTAATTCCCGAACATTAACCCCTTATTTATTCTTCTTCTTGTGTGGAATTGTTTCACTGACTCTCTGGCTCTACATGATCAGGGTAACTGTCAACTTCGGAGTCTGAAAATGGACACTGGAGTTTAAGGAATCTGCTTTGAATCAATGCAAGTATCAGTTTGATGTCGATGAACATTAATCCCCAATTCTTCATCTTGTGTGGAATTTTGTTTTATTCAATTTGATGTTCATGAACATTTGTCACAACAGAGTTAAGTCAGTCTACTTGATTTGGTGGAGATGAATCGTAGCTAAGCCTTACCCTAACCCTTTTCCTAACCTTAACCTAACCTGCCATTCAGAGGTTGAATGGGCAGATCAAAATATTGAAGTGCCTTTGAACGGGGTATGGTAGTAGGAACAAGGGCACACTGGTTTGTGTCAAGAACTGCAATGCTGCTGTGTTTTTCACACTCAATAGTTTTCCTTGTGTATCAAGAATGGTCCACCACCCAAAGGACATCCAGCCAGCTTGACTCAACTGTGGGAAGCATTGGAGTCATCATGGGCCAGCATCCCTATGGAATGCTTTCGACACCTTGTAGAGTCCTAGCCCCAACAATGTGAGGCTGTTCTGAGAGAAAAAAAGGAAGGGGAGGGATGGGTTCAACTCAATATTAGAAAGGTGTTCTTAATGTTTTGTACACTTAATGTACACTACCGGTCAAACATTTTAGAACACCTACTTATTCAAGGGTTTTTCTTTATTTTTACTATTTTCTACATTGTAGAATAATAATGAAGACATCAAAACTGTGAAAATACTCATATGGAATCATGTAGTAACCAGAACAGTGTTAAAAAGCAAAACATATATTTTATATTTGAGATTCAAATAGCCACCCTTTGCCTTGATGGCATTCTCTCTACCAGCTTCATGAGGTAGTTGCCTGGAATGCATTTCAATTAACAGGTGTACTACCTTAAAAGTGCTTTATTTATTTTTATTTCCCTCTTAATCAAATCAGATCAAACTTCAGATCAAACTACACGTGTAGACTTTACTGTGAAATGCTTACTTACAAGCCCTTAACCAACAGTGCAGTTCAAGAAGAGTTAAGAAAATATTTACCAAGTAGGTTAAAATAAAAGTAATAATAAAAAGTAACACAATAAGAATAACAATAACGAGGCTAATACAGGGGGCACCGGTACCGAGTCAGTGTGCGGGTGTACAAGTTGAGGTCATTTGTACATGTAGGTGGGGGTGAAGTGACTACACATAGATAATAAACAGCGGGTAGCAGCATTGTACAAAAAGGCAGGGGTCAATGTAAATTGTCCGTTTGCGATTTGAGTAATTGTCCAGCAGTCTTATGGCTTGGGGGTAGAAGCTGTTGAGGAGCCTTTTGGTCCTAATCTTTTGGAGCCTTTTGGTCCTAGAAGACCCAGAGTTACCTCTGATGCAGAGGATAAGTTCATTAGAGTTACCTCTGATGCAGAGGATAAGTTCATTAGAGTTACCTCTGATGCAAAGGATAAGTTCATTAGAGTTACCTCTGATGCAGAGGATAAGTTCATTAGAGTTACCTCTGATGCAGAGGATAAGTTCATTAGAGTTACCTCTGATGCAGAGGATAAGTTCATTAGAGTTACCTCTGATGCAGAGCATAAGTTCATTAGAGTTACCTCTGATGCAGAGGATAAGTTCATTAGAGTTTCCTCTGATGCAGAGGATAAGTTCATTAGAGTTACCTCTGATGCAGAGGATAAGTTCATTAGAGTTTCCTCTGATGCAGAGGATAAGTTCATTAGAGTTACCTCTGATGCAGAGGATAAGTTAATTAGAGTTTCCTCTGATGCAGAGGATAAGTTCATTAGAGTTTCCTCTGATGCAGAGGATAAGTTCATTAGAGTTACCTCTGATGCAGAGGATAAGTTCATTAGAGTTACCTCTGATGCAGAGGATAAGTTCATTAGAGTTACCTCTGATGCAGAGGATAAGTTCATTAGAGTTACCTCTGATGCAGAGGATAAGTTCATTAGATTTACCTCTGATGCAGAGGATAAGTTCATTAGAGTTACCTCTGATGCAGAGGATAAGTTCATTAGAGTTTCCTCTGATGCAGAGGATAAGTTCATTAGAGTTACCTCTGATGCAGAGGATAAGTTCATTAGAGTTACCTCTGATGCAGAGGATAAGTTCATTACAGTTACCTAGTGATGCAGAGGATAAGTTCATTAGAGTTACCTCTGATGCAGAGGATAAGTTCATTAGAGTTACCTCTGATGCAGAGGATAAGTTCATTAGAGTTACCTAGTGATGCAGAGGATAAGTTCATTAGAGTTACCTCTGATGCAGAGGATAAGTTCATTAGAGTTACCTCTGATGCAGAGGATAAGTTCATTAGAGTTACCTCTGATGCAGAGGATAAGTTCATTAGAGTTACCTCTGATGCAGAGGATAAGTTCATTAGAGTTACCTCTGATGCAGAGGATAAGTTCATTAGAGTTACCAGCCTCAGAATTGCATTTGTTCTTAACTGACTTGCCTAGTTAAATATCTAGATATTTTTTTAAGACAGCTGTAACATGTTTTGCTCTGGCCCTGGGTTGGTTTGAGTTTGTTGCTGCTAGTTAGTACACTGTTTTAGTCAGACATGAGTAGGTTAGTACCACCATATCTGCATCCAATATTTATTTGTACCCTAGATATGGGTTGCTTCTCGGAGAGTGATCAAACACATAACCAGCAGTCTACGATTTAGGTACCGGTATACTCACCACCACTGGGGACCAACAAACTCCAATCACCTATTCCGTGTGATAGGGTCCTCCGGCAAGGCATGTAAACCGTAGTTGTTGGTTGTGCATCCTTCTGGAAGCATGCATTGCATAGTCAATCTGTATGGGGCTTCTCAATCTCAAACGGCCATGATTCTTTGAACGCGTTGGTTGGGGGTGATGAAACAACAGAGCCCCATTCAATGGGGCGACAGGGTAGCCTAGTGGTTAGAGCGTTGGACTAGTAACTGAAAGTTTGCAAGTTCAAATCCCTGAGCTGACAAGGTACAAATCTGTCGTTCTGCCCCTGAACAGGCAATTAACCCACTGTTCCTAGGCTGTCATTGAAAATAAGAATTTGTTGGGTCTGCGTGGAAACAGTCCCGTGTGGGATAAACACCTTCTGGAAAATAAACACCCACAACTCGAAAGTGAAACCAGGCTACCTAAGTATGATTCTCAACGAATGACAGCTGCCTCTAATTGAGAACCATACTAGGCCGAACACAGAAAATCCAAAATTATAGAAAAAACAACATAGACAACCCACCCAACTCACACCCTGACCATACTAAAACAAAGACATAACAAAGGAACTAAGGTCAGAACGTGACAATTGCTGAGAATTTTCCTGGAAATATAAAATTGTAGTGTATTTGAAGTTTGAAAAGGTTTATAGAGTTTCTAATTTCCACTTAGAAATGTCAGACTTGATTTGCCCTAAAAAGAAAGGTCCATTAATTTTTTATCTACTTCATAATTTACATTTCCTGCTGTAGAAAACTGGCTTAAATTAAGATCCTACATCTGTATGCCATATAGAGCTGGGTCAAATTAATTTGTCTGGATATCCTGCTGTAAAAATAAGTAATTATATTTTGAAAATGGTCTTATAATGCTGTTATGTGTCTCTTCAATCAAATTCAATCAAATGAGCCTGGCCCAAGGGGGTGTCCCTTGAAACTTAATATTGTAATTTCCCCAAATATTCTTGAATGAAAATGTTTTTAATAATAATATGCCGCTTGCTAGGAGCTCTGTCAGTAAAAATATTTGAAAATCAAATGTCACATAATTATCTCTGTTTTATGCAGGTTCTTGCTCTTAAGCCAGTGTTTAAGCTATATGGAATTGTTTTAAGAAGTTTATACCAAGGATCATTTAGTTTTTTGATTTTTCTGACAAATACCCATCTAGCTCTGTCACCTTTCACAGCAGATGCAGAAGTGCGACATAGATTCGGTGGATTGAGACACATCCAATGCAAAACAACAGAAAGTTTAAACTGACAGATTTTTATCGAGATTTTTTAAAATTATGATGATTAGATTTCCACAGGGCGCGGACTTCGACCTAAGGAGGTTAACAGATTACTTTGCTAATGTAGATGGTTGGAAGTTGCTGTATGACCTAAAGCTATTTGGAGCATGCTAACAGGGATGCTACCCTTGTTTTGCTCAGATGGCGATAATGCTCAGCTGGGGCTAAAAAAACAAACACTAATCTTGGGTTGTGGAACTTTCTGGTTCTACAGACTATGGCTATTAACCTTCCTCATATTTTATCTCTTGATCCCAAAAAACACTTTGGCTCATTAACTTGGCTCTTTAACAGAAATGTTAGGGTCAACAGTCTAATGTGTGTGTCGTAAGAGTCCACAAGAACATGTTAGTGTGCTATGAGTCACCACTGAGAGAAAAGAACTGAGGCTGAAATGCATTTTTGTAATGCAGTATAATCTCCTTCGTAGATTTATCATCCTCTTCAGGATTGAATCGGCTGATGACTTATTGACTCCTTTTGGTGCTATTTAATCCCCCCTGATTTGAAAATCTTGAAAGCTGCCTGTTGTACAGTAGACAAGCACATAGGAGGAGGTCTATCTCTGTAGATGATCATTGTTGTCACTGGTCTTTGTTACTGGGCTGTGTGCTAACTCGCTTAAACTACCAAACTGTCTCTAACAATCCAAAACTTTAATTTACTGTGACTTAAAATCTAAAATCATTTTTGTAAATTTCCTGCAACCTCCCAGATGAGCAGAACAATATATCTCCATCCCTTAAGCTCTGGCCCAGTAGGAATTGGCAGCAAACCACCAGTGGGACCAAACCCATCATTCGGGAACCACTGATCTATTTCTCATCCCTCCCACATCCCCTGTTATCTTCACAGCAGGGACCCGTATCCCTCACACTGCCAGTTCATTTCCACTAGGCTCAGAACGACCCTGAATCACTCCATGCCTTGGCATAGAGAGCAAAGATTAGTCAACACATTTATGGCCATCAATCCTTGTGTTTTTACCCACAGCAGCTGACCCGCTTACAGAAATTGGATACCCAGAAAATGTAAACGCAGAAACCCTTGGAATCTCTAAAGTGATGGTTTCCCTCCAGGCTTAAATCGATGTAGGGCAAGGCTAGAAATTGATGGTCAAATAGCTCGCGCCTGTCATTCAATTGTTACTGAATCAATGTTATCTAATCTAAAGGTTTTGAGGCTGAAAGATTAGCCCTTTTGTAAGTCTAGTTGACTACATAAAGAAGTTAATGAATTAGGGTACAACAACATTTCCAGTAAGTCGTGCTGAAAGTCCAAGTTTTAATATCATTATATGTGCGTTGGCATTACAGGGTAGCCTACATATCATTTGCCACTTTATCACTTTTCTTCCAATTGCCAGATTTTCATGACAAATGTCTTATCTTTATGCCGTAGCTAAATATCAGTGAATATGGGTAACCTTATTGACTGTACTGTTTTGAAAGAGACGTCATGGTCATTTGTTTCTCTAAAATGTAAGAGATGCTCCCTGAGGTGAAGTCAGATTAACATGGCTTTTTCAAGGAGCCAGGACACCAACTGATATCGCCATGAATTCATGTGATTCATATTTGGTGCATATCGGCAATAAACAGGGGAAATCCTGTTGTTGTCGCATGCTTCCTTAGTCACAGTGACTGGCTACGAAGGCTTGCTGAGTATATGTGCATACAATACAGGGATAATATAAACAGAGTATTATGAATAGTCAGGCATATGAACATCTACAATAAAAATACATCAAATCCATGTTATTGCGCAATGACCTTTTTCTCGGGTTCTCTAGCCCAATCAGATTCCATTCTCTGTCCACTTGGTATTACGACCATGGACAGCAGGCTTTGGGAATCTGGAACCTCCACTCCACACCACAGACCAAACAACAGATCCTGACATTTAAATAGAAGATACCGTAATCCAGGAGAAATGCTGTGCTTCATAGAAAATATGATAACACAGTCTAGGTTTAACCCTGGATTTCTATAGGGGGCTACACTTCAGGGCTCCATTCTTTTTATCCTCTGCGGTTCACAGCCAGACAATTAAAGATTCATGCGTTCCCTCACTATATCTACATCTATTGTTTCTCAGGTGAGGGCAGTGTTTATTTTTTATCACAGTGACTCACTACTAGTCCTTCGTTTAATTGTGCTGTTGAGTTGTGAATGCTGGTGTCGCGTTGGCACCCGAGTGCTGAATGAAACAAACTGAAATGATGTCAGGTAAGTTCCCTCTTTGCTTTGGGCACCTTGGATGTTTGAAACGGAGACCATGGTCATGTTGCTTCATTGTCAGAAAGACAGTATTTGATGAATATTTCATCCCCCTCCGGCTGCTGAGCCTCCCTGCCTGCATACAGATGCTCACTGCATTAAAACACCACTAGCCCTTCACTCCCTCCTGTACCTGTGAATTGGGGCCGTTCTCCAGCTGAGGCTTTTCATTCAGATCACTTTATTATCTCCACCTCGTGTGATTCAAATGTTACAAAATCATTTTTGCATAACCATACAATAAGCTATCAAACATTGACAAATGCATTCCTATTATCGCCAAGAGCAGTTGAAATGGTGAAATGTAAACACAACACAACACACCAAAGTAGAAAACACTTTATGCACAAGTGATGCACACAACAACACCTGGTGTTTAGTGTGGCTGTGCTGTGTACTGCAGCATCAGTGGTAGTAGCTAGGGGCCAACACTCTACTCACCATATATCTGGACTGCTGTCATTGTGTTGTCAACATCCCACAAAAAACAGTAACCTGGTTTATACCATTTCATCCCTGGCTGTTCCTGATGTGTAATCATGCCCGGCTCCAGGAAGGCTCGCCCGAGGGGGCATTTTAAATCCATAGGGAACACAACTAGTACTGCTTTAGAGCCTTAATAAAAGGTAGATTGGTCATACTACTGAAATGTAGCCGTACACATCAATAACCGTTGTTTTATAGAATAACAAAAGAAAGAGATGCTCCCCACTACTACATACAAGTGTATCTGAAATGCAGCCGTAGCTGCTGTAGGCCTACACATAATTTACGCCTAGCAACACGCACAGGTCAGATGTTCAGGATGAGCACCATTGTGCTGGCAAAGATTCTTACAGCCTTCAATCATTACAACTATAGGCTACATCAATGTAAAATGTGTGACACTACACAATAAGAGTAACCTACAGTTAGAACCTACAGTAAGACCCTACAGTAAGAACCTACAGTAAGAACCTACAGTAAGAACCTACAGTAAGCCAACCAGATCACTTCAGATCACACTTGTACAATATTTCCCGTGTGGGAGAGCTTCAGAAAAAGCTAACTGAATCAAACTAACTGCATATTCTATATTCATAGCTGATGAGAAATTTGCTACATGACAGGTAAGAGTCCATTCAAAGAGCAACACACACAAGAGAGCAGGGAGTGGGCAAAACAAGTTGTCTGTGTGTCGTTTTCTTATAGTATTGACAATACTTTTACAGTAGAATATAACACAATGACCGCGTGTAATGCAAACTAATGATAACAGAGTGAACATTAGCCTACTTCATTTAGTAGGCTACACACAGTATTAGTCCTATACTACTGAGACATACAAAATGTACAATAATGTAGGGCTACCTGAAACTCAGCCAAATACAAAACAACTGTAATTCTGCACACAAGAAAGCACACAATGTTGAAGAGAAGCCCCACGAAGACTGGCAGCCCAAGATGCTCTCTTTAAAACGGCATACACCGTAACAATCGATTCAGGACCATGGACAGAAGGCTACCGCCAGTCAGCACAATAAATGGATAACTTTAGATGAGCTGCCAATTTCAGCACAGCGAAGTAGACAGCCAGGACACCTCACCACAGGACTCACCTTAAAGCACAACCAATATGCTGACTATATGTTGTAATGACTATATGCTGTCTTCTTATACATGTACCAGCTAATAGGATTTAGTTTTATTTTGTGTATGTGTGAGTTAAGTTTTGTCCTCTTAATTGGCCATCCCAGTCAACAGTACAATGAATGTCATTGTTAGTATTGCTGTCTTTTTTATTAGATTTTTTATTGTAAAATAATAAACATATGATATATAAAAAAAAGAATGATTGATAAATTGAACATGCGTTGCAGTAAAAAGCAAAGGCCTAAAGTAACTATACATTACACCCAAAAAATCAGCCAAACAACCAGGTTTACAATGCATTCATAATTCTTGCACGGCAGCCAGGGCCATAGAGGTTGTAGCCTACCATTTAGAAGAGCTGAAGCCTCCTCGATGATGTGTTGAACCTCATGAGAAGTTTCTGATTCCATTCTCCTTCCTGGCGAAATGTACTTGTCGGGTCCCTGTCAAATGCCAGCTGGAAAAGCTAGTCTTTTAGTTGATGCGTCTGTGTTCACCGAATACGTTCTTCAGGGTGGAGAAGGAATTTACTGCTGTAGATGCCCCAAATGTTAGTCCGTATCAGTGGCAACAGCACAGTCGGTATTGCTGACAAAGACCCACCGTATCTTTGAAGAACACTGAGTGGGGTCCATTTGTTGTTGCTGGCTGTGGTTGTGATTTGACTTTGTAAGAATGTACCAGCCACAATAAACTCTTCCTCCACCGGTTCAGTTTTGGTTCAATCCAACAATGGTTTGACCTTGTTCACATCCAAACAGTTCCGGCTCTCGGGATCCATGGTACACAGAGTTTCCACCAGTTGACTATATACTTCGCTAAATCTTGATGACATTTCCCCCAGCACGGCATCTAGTGCTGAAAAACAGTCGCTTACACTCCCTTTTGTCTCCATCCTCATGCTGACCCCCTGTGATTTTAACTACGTACTCTTGCAGAGTTTTACTCATGAGTCTCCGTTCCTTGCTTGGAGCTGGGGTGCTCGCACCCTCCTGGCATGCCTCCCTATGCTTTTCCAATTCAGCATCACATCACAGTTTTTCACCGCACCCTACGTGCTGCAGACAAGTTTGACAGTAACAAGTTTGGCAGACAAGTTTGGCAGTAACTTGTTAAGAGGGTCGAGGAGCCCCAGGATTTGTTCAGTCATGTTAGCAATAAACTTATTGCTAACTTATTGCCCCACCCCATTCACTGACCCTCTAGCGCCTTAGTTTTATCACCTCTTCTCCCCTCTTTATCACCTCCATCCAGAGCAGAGCCCTGCAGGCATGTCCATCCAGAGCCCTGTACAGCATATGGGTTTGGGTCCATTCAGATAATCCCTCCCTTGTCTTTCATGCAGTGGCTAGTGCCTGTGGTGCTAGTTCTGGCTAATGTTTTGGGCTGTTGGCATGACAATACTGACATGGCTTATAGGGCTGGGAATTGCCAAGTACCTAACAAACCCAGCAGCATACCACCCTGCATCCCACTGCTGGCTTGCCTCTGAAGCTGAGTAGGGTTGGTCCTGGTCGGTAACTGAATGGGCGACCAGATGCTGTTTGAAGTGTTGTTGAAAGGCCAGTAGGAGGCACTCTTTTCTCTGGTCTAAAAGGAGATATCCCTGGGCATTGATTGGGGACGTCACGCTGTGTAGGACGTTGTCTTTCAGATGGGACGTTAAATGGCTGTCCTGACTCTCTGTGGTCAATAAAGATCCCGTGGCACTTATTGTAAGAGTAGGGGTGTTAACCCCGGTGTCCTGGCCATATATCTAATCTGGCCACCTAATCATCCACAGCTTCCAGTTGGCTCATTTGTCCTCTCCCCTGTAACTATTCCCCAGGTCGTTGCTGTAAATGAGAATGTGTTAAATGAAAAATGATATTATTACGATACTTAGGTGTCGATATGTACTATGATTCAATACTGTGATTTTATTGCAATTCAATGTTCCAAACATATTGCTCAGCATATGTCTGCTACAGAGGGACAAGAGAGAGCCATGAGAAAAAAGAGTTTTGATCAGTCATGGAAGTAAAAGTGCTGAAAAGTTTTGGTGCAGGTGCAGCCAGCTGGCGCAAAAATAATATACCACTCACTGGAGTTACCCACTCACTGGAGTTACCCACCCACTGGAGATACCCACCCACTGGAGTTACCCACCCACTGGAGTTACCCACCCACTGGAGTTACCCACTCACTGGAGATACCCACTCACTGGAGATACCCACCCACTGGAGTTACCCACCCACTGGAGTTACCCACTCACTGGAGATACCCACCCACTGGAGTTACCCACCCACTGGAGTTACCCACTCACTGGAGATACCCACCCACTGGAGTTACCCTCTTACTGGAGATACCCACTCACTGGAGATACCCACCCACTGGCGATACCCACCCACTTGAGTTACCCTCTTACTGGAGATACCCACTCACTGGAGTTACCCACCCACTGGAGTTACCCTCTTACTGGAGATACCCACCCACTGGAGTTACCCTCTTACTGGAGATACCCACTCACTGGAGATACCCACCCACTGGAGATACCCACTCACTGGAGTTACCCACCCACTGGAGTTACCCTCTTACTGGAGATACCCACTCACTGGAGTTACCCACTCACTGGAGATACCCACCCACTGGAGTTACCCACTCACTGGAGATACCCACCCACTGGAGATACCCTCTTACTGGAGATACCCACCCACTGGAGTTACTCTGACTTCAAGTGTTTAGGAGCTCTCCCATGGCCCCTGTGTAGTTTAATTTCAACATACCTCCGCCCCCACCCCACCTCATCTTCCTCCGCTCTCTCATCCCTTCATCCTCTGGAGGGCATTATGAGGCATGAGAGCAGCTCCTCTCAAACCATTTGACCTCCTGGGGAGGCATGCTGTGTTTTTACAAGTGGGGAGGATTTGTTGTTATTGTGTTTTTCGTTCCATCTAAATCCTGGAGGGTATAACCATTCATCTCTGCTGATGAATATTGTATGGAGCTGCAACTTGACTGGTCAGTCAGCAGCAGCCTGAGTGTTTAATAGAATCAGTGTGAAATGCTGGGGTAAATGACACCAAACCTGTGCTGCTACCAATTAATAATTCATTAGTAGCTGTTCGGGCTACACCTATATAAATACCTTTTCTGAATTACCATTTAAAGAATGCTCTGCAGGTAACAAAAAAACAACAAATGACAAGTCCTTGAAACAGATATACAGTAAGATATGTAAATGGTATTGTGATCCATTGTGATTGTTATTCCTCTTCCTGGAATTCTCTCTCCTACTAACTCTCTCTCTCCTACTAACTCTCTCTCTCTCTCTCTCTCTCCTACTAACTCTCTCTCTCTCCTACTAACTCTCTCTCTCCTACTAACTCTCTCTCTCTCTCCTACTAACTCTCTCTCTCTCTCATACTGACTTTCTCTCTCTCCTACTAACTCTCTCTCTTTCCTACTAACTCTCTCTCTCTCTGTCCTACTAACTCTCTCTCTCTCTCTCTCCTACTAACTCTCTCTTTGTCCTACTAACTCTCTCTCTTTCTGTCCTACTAACTCTCTCTCTCTCTCCTACTAACTCTCTCTCTCTCTCTGTCCTACTAACTCTCTCTCTCTCTCCTACTAACTCTCTCTCTCTGTCCTACTAACTCTCTCTCTCTGTCCTACTAACTCTCTCTCTCTGTCCTACTAACTCTCTCTCTCTGTCCTACTAACTCTCTCTCTCCTACTAACTCTCTCTCCCTCTCCTACTAACTCTCTCTCTCTCTCTCTCCTACTAACTCTCTCTCTCTCCTACTAACTCTCTCTCTCTCTCCTACTAACTCTCTCTCTCTCCTACTAACTCTCTCTCTCTCTCATATTAACTCTCTCTCTATCTCCTACTAACTCTCTCTCTCTCTCCTACTAACTCTCTCTCTCTCTCCTACTAACTCTCTCTCTCTCCTACTATCTCTCTCTCTCTCCTACTAACTCTCTCTCTATCTCCTACTAACTCTCTCTCTCTCCTACTAACTTTCTCTCTCTCCTACTAACTCTCTCTCTTTCTCCTACTAACTCTCTCTCTCCTACTAACTCTCTCTCCCTCTCCTACTAACTCTCTCTCTATCTCCTACTAACTCTCTCTCTATCTCCTACTAACTCTCTCTCTCGCTCGCTCGCTCTTATGATGTAATGTACTATACATGGGTAATGTATGTGAAAATATTCCCATATGTAATGTTCATTTTGTTTGAAATTATGGCCTCGTTCCCTTGGAAGAATTTACTAGATTCTGTATATTGGCACAGGTCTACCTTAACACGGTTGTCATAAACACATAGTATTCTACCTAACAAATCCTTGTTCAACGCTTCAATTTTTCACATTTGCACAGTCCATTAATTATTTTTAGTTGGTATTTGCAGGGACTCCTGTGCTGTGAGTTGGATCCAAGGATTTATGTCATGGAAAGAGCAGGTGTTCCTAATGTTTTGTACACTCAGTGTATATACTGTATATAGACTAGATGACTGAAGCTACTGCACCTCCATTTTAGTACTCCCCCACCATTTTCGGATTTCTTAATACAATTCGTTTTTGCCACATGTATTCTATTGTAGACACCCTAATGCAAACTTTAACATTATATTATATGAGCTAAACACCACACAAAAATAGATAAATAAACATTTTCCTTCACTTCATGTACATTTTTTTGAGAGTACTGATGTTACTGTCCCCACTACAGTTAAATATATGTAATTTTGTGAAAAATGTGAAAAATCTTGAAAAATGTCATTGAAATACTGTAGAATTCCATTCATTCCTATAGACAGACGGGTTAGCTAACAATGTCACTAAAATGATGTGCACTCTTCAATGGGACAGAAGTTCATGTGCTGTTGTGATTCTGGATTGGGCAGATAGCTAGCAACAATGACAGGAAGCTGCCATGTGGGGAATCGTCGGTGGCTCGTTTCAGCTCGTTTTATCTTGTCCTTGATACCATGTCTTGTTTTGATGTGTTTTGACTGATGTCAAGCTAGCTAACCAACAACTGTAATGCTGTATTTGAGACAAGAAGTGCTCATTGTGCACATTTATTTATCTTTTCATTAAACATTTGGAGACTAAATATAGTTTACATGTTATCAACAATCTAAGTCAGCCTTGTCTGTTTGCCATATAGTTGCGCATGCTTCGGTTTTGTTGCTAAACAACCAACCCATCTATGGAGGAGGGCTTCTTCTGAGGAGTACCAATATGGCCGACCGGGGGCTTCAAAGCTCCTCATTGGCCAATACATAGCATCAGCAATCTCGTGTTTTAAAGGCAATACATTATTGGTTGGAACGTTGTTGAAAATCATACCTGTGCCACACTTTGATGACACCAGCTCCCAACCATATAAATGTAAATTGCAACCACTTTGCATGGAGCAATTCTAAGTCAATTTCCCCTAGTTCCTCATGTGGAAAATGAGGACTGTGTGAGATAGGATACGCATGAACATCACAGACTGCATAGAATATCTACTTTATGAGGACATGTCACAATGTAGAATCCCTGTGTTGCTGTGGCATAAGCCGTAGCTTAACTCACTTCACATAACACATTCTCCCATATGAGCTCCCGGGTAATGCTCCCTGCTGCTTGCTCAATCAACCCATAACACGGAGTCCATACATTCTAGTGCTTTTACTGGTCATTAACCCAGTCTGCTCTGCAAGGAGGGATATCCCTATAAAGTTATGAATGAATGGATCAAAAGGGTTTGCTAGCCTGAGAAGATGCATTTAGCTCCAGATATAATGCTGGACATGTAATGATTCATGGTTAAACCCAAACCATGATGAGAATGTGATGCATGGCCAGAGATGGCAGGAACAGATTGCCAGGGAGGCCAAGTCATCACAGACTATACATAAATGTTTACGTCTGTGCAAGTATGTGGTCTTCTGGTGGAACGCTACAGACACCAGGAAATCAAGGATGTTGGAATAGTGTAGTAGATCCATTGCTCTCGTGCCTTGTATTCATCAAAGAAAGAAGGATTCCATACTCAAGAGGGTACACCATGTTGTATGTCATGTTGTGTTCTGTTTGATGCCACGTTCATGTTGTCATGGTGTGTTCTGTTTGATGCCACGTTCATGTTGTCATGGTGTGTTCTGTTTAAGGCCATGTTCATGTTGTCATGGTGTGTTCTGTTTAAGGCCATGTTCATGTTGTCATGGTGTGTTCTGTTGATACCATGTTGTATGTCATGTTGTGTTCTGTTTGATGCCATGTTCATGTTGTCATGGTGTGTTCTGTTTGAGGCCATGTTCATGTTGTCATGGTGTGTTCTGTTTAAGGCCATGTTCATGTTGTCATGGTGTGTTCTGTTGATACCATGTTCATGTTGTCATGGTGTGTTCTGTTGATACCATGTTCATGTTGTCATGGTGTGTTCTGTTTGATGCCATGTTCATGTTGTCATGTTGTGTTCTGTTTGAGGCCATGTTCATGTTGTCATGTTGTGTTCTGTTTGAGGCCATGTTCATGTTGTCATGGTGTGTTCTGTTTGAGGCCATGTTCATGTTGTCATGTTGTGTTCTGTTTGAGGCCATGTTCATGTTGTCATGGTGTGTTCTGTTTAAGGCCATGTTCATGTTGTCATGGTGTGTTCTGTTGATACCATGTTCATGTTGTCATGGTGTGTTCTGTTGATACCATGTTCATGTTGTCATGGTGTGTTCTGTTTGATGCCATGTTCATGTTGTCATGTTGTGTTCTGTTTGAGGCCATGTTCATGTTGTCATGTTGTGTTCTGTTTGATGCCATGTCCATGTTGTCATGGTGTGTTCTGTTTGATGCCATGTTCATGTTGTCATGGTGTGTTCTGTTTGATGCCATGTTGTATGTCATGGTGTGTTCTGTTGGATGCCATGTTCATGTTGTCATGGTGTGTTCTGTTTGATGCCATGTTCATGTTGTGTTCTGTTTGATGCCATGTTCATGTTGTCATGGTGTGTTCTGTTTGATACCATGTTGTATGTCATGGTGTGTTCTGTTGGATGCCATGTTCAGTCTTATTTATTGTAGATGCACTGTTAGAATCCTTTCATCAAGGTTGAATTCGTAGGTGGCTGAATAGTCCAATAAATCGTCCGTAGAGCACAACCTTTCCTCACACAGGAATCGGCGCAGGTCCTAATTCAGGCACTTGTCATCTCTGGTCTGGACTACTACAACTCTCTGTTAGCTGGGCTCCCCATTTGTGCAACTTGTCCAGAATGCCACATCCTGCCTGGTGTTCAACCTTCAAACATGCTCCCATGTCACTCCGCTCCTCCGCACACTCCACTGGCTTCCAAGTCGAAGCTCGCATTATCTTCAAAACCCTGGTGCTTGTCTACGGAGCAGCAAGGGTAACTGCCCCTCCTTACCTTCAGGCTCAAACCCTACATCCCAGGCCTGGCACGCCGTTCCACTACCTCTGGTCTCTTGGCCCTCCCACTCCTACAGAGAGGGCAGCTCGCGCTCAGCCCAATCGAAGCTCTTCTCTGTCCTGACACCTCAATGGTGGAACAAGCTTCCCCCTAAAGTTAGTACAGTGGAATCCCCTCCCATCTTTTTTGAATCGTCTGAAACCCTACCTCTTTGAATATCATCTTAATGAACTCTCACGGCTCCTCCAACCGCCCAACCCCCCCCCTAAAAAGTAGATCTAGTGGAAAAAGTGTGCAATATTTATTTTGTCCACAGGTGGTTACTACTAAATAATACATGAAAGTTCAAATGCTGTCGCTGAATGATTGCTTTTTTGGTTCCAAATTCCAAATTGTATGGAGTTTCAGTATTGAGATATATTGCATGCCTCAAAACAATGAGTGGTCTCATTGACCGGACTGTAATTTCATCCTTTAAAGATGTCCAGTTTATTTTCAGCTGACAAGTGGTGGCATGAACTCATACTGAACTCATCGCCTGAATACCAATGGTCACGTTTCATTGCTAGAATTTTTCAGGGTCACATTCTGGACGTTGCATAGAAATGTCATGTATAGAGCTGTTCTACACAATACATTTCTATGTGACCTTTCCATAACATTGTGCCTTACTGTCAAGTGGGAAGTGCTGGGAAGTGTTGGGAAGTTACACCATGAAGGGGACATTCAATGCCATGGTGGAGTTTGTTTTGTATGTGGCCTATAGCCATTACCTCCTACACTAGACTACAGATGTAGGGTCTTAATATGAGCCAGTTTGTTACAGCAGGAAAATAATCCCGCAGCAACAGGAAATGTAAATTATTTATGTGGATTATAATGAATTACGTTTTTGTAAGGGTTAATACATTTTTCGTTAGATCAAATCAAATCTGACATTTTAAAGTGGAAATTACAAACCTTTTCCAAACCTTTTAAAACCTTGAAGCAACATCAAATCAAATCAAATTGTATTTGCACACGCGTCGAATACAACAGTGAATTGCTTACTTACTAGCCCTTAACCAACAATGCTTTAAGAAGTTAAAAAGAAATAAGAATAACAAATAATTAAACAGCAACAGTAAAATAACAATAGCGAGTGCATACCAGTACAGAGTCAATGTGCAGTCGCACCGGTTAGTCGAGGTAATTGAGGTAATATGTAAATGTGGGTAGATTTAAAGTGACCATGCATAGATAATAAACAGAGAATAGCAGCAGCATAAAAGTGCACGAATACACTACAAGTTTGCATTTCCTGCCGTGCAGAAAATCTCTCTGCAACAAAAGAGTGATCAAATTACGATCGTACATCTGTAGACTGAGTGTTTGGGCTTCAGCCAACAGACTGTGGTGGTGGAACACTGCTCTTGTCTTGCAGATTCTGTTACTCAATAGGCCAGCCATCTGGCCTGTCTCAGAGGTGCAGTGAGACGCTGAGAACCAAGCAGAAGCAGTAGTAGAAAAGGTCACGCAGCCGGGAAGAAAGGCTATTCATTTGAAATCATTAAATGTTTAGCCAGCGCAATAACTGCAAAAGAGCAACATTGAAAGGCGATGTGATGCTACGTTTTAGTCTGTTCATCCAAAATATTTTTGGGTGCATAAATGCTGTTTATGCATACATTCCATTGACATACATGGGCAACATCATCTGTATGCTACGGTTCATAACACGTTTAATTTCCTTCATGCTCAAAATGATTGAACTGGACATTGTGATGGAGCCTCCTTAAAACACGTGTTCTGAACTGAAACCAAAAGCTGATGATACAGGGGCGTCAGGTAGCCTAGTGGTCAGAGGGCGGCAGGTAGCCTAGAGGTCAGAGGGCTGTAGGTAACCTGGTGGTCAGAGGGCGGCAGGTAGCCTGGTGGTCAGAGGGCGGCAGGTAGCCTAGAGGTCAGAGGGCGGCAGATAGCCTAGAGGTCAGAGGGCGGCAGATAGCCTGGTGGTCAGAGGGCGGCAGGTAGCCTAGAGGTCAGAGGGCTGTAGGTAACCTGGTGGTCAGAGGGCGGCAGATAGCCTAGAGGTCAGAGGGCGGCAGATAGCCTGGTGGTCAGAGGGCGGCAGGTAGCCTGGTGGTCAGAGGGCGGCAGGTAGCCTAGAGGTCAGAGGGCGGTAGGTAGCCTGGTGGTCAGAGGGCGGCAGGTAGCCTGGTGGTCAGAGGGCGGCAGGTAGCCTAGAGGTCAGAGGGCGGCAGATAGCCTGGTGGCCAGAGGGCGTCAGGTAGCCAGGTGGTCAGAGGGCGTCAGGTAGCCTGGTGGTCAGAGGGCGTCAGGTAGCCTGGTGGTCAGAGGGCGGCAGATAGCCTAGTGGTCAGAGTGCGGCAGGTAGCCTAGTGGTCAGAGGGCGGTAGGTAGCCTGGTGGTCAGAGGGCGGCAGGTAGCCTAGTGGTCAGAGGGCGGCAGGTAGCCTAGTGGACAGAGGGCGGCAGGTAGCCTGGCGGGTAGAGGGTTGGGCCATTCACCGAACGGTTGCTGGATCAAATCCCCATTCTGACAAGGAAAAAATCTGTCGTTTTCCCCCTGAACAAGGCAGTTAACCCCTGTTCCCCTGTAGGCTGTCATTGTAAATAACTCCTACAGCTCCACAAACTCCTCTAGCTCCACAATGAAATAGGGTGCAGGCCAGGCAGCAGGCTGTCAGCCAGCCTGCCAGCTTAGTGGAGTCTGCCACTAGCACAGTCAGTGTAGTCAGCTCAGCTGTCCCCATTGAGACAGTGTCTGTGCCTCGACCTAGGTTGGGCAAAACTAAACATGGCGGTGTTCGCCTTAGCAATCTCGCTAGAATAAAGGCCTCCTCCATTCCTGCCATTATTGAAAGAGATTGTGATACCTCACATCTCAAAATAGGGCTACTTAATGTTAGATCCCTCACTTCAAAGGCAGTTATAGTCAATGAACTAATCACTGATCATAATCTTGATGTGATTGGCCTGACTGAAACATGGCTTAAGCCTGATTAATTTACTATGTTAAATAAGGCCTCACCTCCTGGTTACATTAGTGACCATATCCCCTGTGCATCCTGCAAAGGTGGAGGTGTTGCTAACATTCACGATAGCAAATATCAATTTACAAAAAAGGGAAAAAAACGTTTTCGTCTTTTGAACTTCTCGTCATGAAATCTATGCAGCCTACTCAATCACTTTGTATAGCTACTGTTTACAGGCCTCCGGGGCCATATACAGCGTTCCTCCCTGAGTTCCCAGAATTCCTATCAGACCTTGTAGTCATAGCAGATAATATTCACATTTTTGGTGACTTTAATATTCACATGGAAAAGTCCACAGACCCACTCCAAAAGGCTTTCGGAGCCATCATCGACTCAGTGGGTTTTGTCCAACATGTCTCTGGACCCACTCACTGTCACAGTCATACTCTGGACCTAGTTTTGTCCCATGGAATAAATGCTGTGGATCTTAATGTTTTTCCTCATAATCCTGGACTATCAGACCACCATTTTATTATGTTTGCAATCGCAACAAATAATCTGCTCAGACCCCAACCAAGGAGCATCAAAAGTCGTACTATAAATTCACAGACAACAGACTCCCTCTGCCTACTCAAGGACGTCAGAAGACAAAAATCAGTTAACCACCTAACTGAGGAACTCAATTTAACCTTGCACAATACCCTAGAGGCAGTTTTACCCCTAAAAACTAAAAACATTTGTCAAAAGAAACTAGCTCCATGGTATACAGAAAATACCCAAGCTCTAAAGCAAGCTACCAGAAAATTGGAACGGAAATGGCGCCACACCAAACTGGAAGACAGTACCGTGCAGTATTAAAGAGCCCTCACTGCTGCTCGATCATCCTATTTTTCCAACTTAATTGAGGAAAATAAGAACAATCCGAAATTTGTTTTTGATACTGTCGCAAAGCTAACTAAAAAGCAGCATTCTGAAAGAGCTGCTTCCTGTGCTTGACCCTCCTATGTTGAACATAATAAACGTCTCTCTATCCACCGGATGTGTACCAAACTCACTAAAAGTGGCAGTAATAAAGCCTCTTTTGAAAAAGCCAAACCTTGACCCAGAAAATATAAAAAACTATTGGCCTATATCGAATCTTCAATTCCTCTCAAAAAGAAAATGAAAAAGCTGTTGCGCGGCAACTCACTGCCTTTCTGAAGACAAACAATGTATACGAAATGCTTCAGTCTGGTTTTAATCCCCCTCATAGCACTGAGACTGCACTGGTGGTAAATTACCTTTTAATGGTGTCAGACCGAGGCTCTGCATCTGTCCTCGTGCTCCTAGACCTTAGTGCTGCTTTTGATACCATCGATCACCACATTCTTTGGGAGAGATTGGAAACCCAAATTGGTCTACACGGACAAGTTCTGGCCTGGTTTAGATCTTATCTGTCGGAAAGATATCAGTTTGTCTCTGTGAATGGTTTGTCCACTCACTATATATTTTACCTCTTGGGGATCTCATTTGAAAACATAATGTTAACCTTCACTGCTATGCGGATGACACACAGCTGTACATTTCAATGAAACATGGTGAAGCCCCAAAATTGCCCTCGCTAGAAGCCTGTGTTTCAGACAAAAGAAAGTGGATGGCTGCAAACGTTCTACTTTTAAACTCGGACAAAACAGAGATGCTTGTTCTAGGTCCCAAGAAACAAAGAGATCTTCTGTTGAATCTGAGAATTAATCCTGATTTTATTTTTATTTTTATTTCACCTTTATTTAACCAGGTAGGCAAGTTGAGAACAAGTTCTCATTTACAATTGCGACCTGGCCAAGATAAAGCAAAGCAGTTCGACACATACAACGACACAGAGTTACACATGGAGTAAAACAAACATACAATCAATAATACAGTAGAAACAAGTCTATATACGATGTGAGCAAATGAGGTGAAATAAGGGAGGTAAAGGCAAAAGAAGGTCATGTTGGCAAAGTAAATACAATATAGCAAGTAAAACGCTGGAATGGTAGATTTGCAGTGGACGAATCTGCAAAGTAGAAATAAAAATAATTGGGTGCAAAGGAGCTAAATAAATAAAATAAAATAAGCAGGGAAAGAGGTTGTTGATTGGGCTAAATTATAGGTGGGCTATGTACAGGTGCAGTAATCTGTGAGCTGCTCCGAGAGCTGGTGCTTAAAGCTAGTGAGGGAGATAAGTGTTTCCAGTTTCAGAGATTTTTGTAGTTTGTTCCAGTCATTGGCAGCAGAGAACTGGAAGGAGAGGCGGCCAAAGAAATAATTGGTTTTGGGGGTGACCAGAGAGATATACTGTACCTGCTGGAGCGAGTGCTACAGGTGGGTGATACTATGGTGACCAGCGAGTTGAGATAAGGGGGGACTTTACCTAGCAGGGTCTTGTCGATGACATGGAGCCAGTGGGTTTGGCGACGAGAATGAAGCGAGGGCCAGCAAACGAGAGCGTACAGGTCGCAATGGTGGGTAGTATATGGTGCTTTGGTGACAAAACGGATGGTATTGTGATAGACTGCATCCAATTTCTTGACTAGGGTATTGGAGGCTATTTTGTAAATGACATCGCCGAAGTCGAGGATTGGTAGGATGGTCAGTTTTACAAGGGTATGTTGGGCAGCATGAGTGAAGGATGCTTTGTTGCGAAATAGGAAGCCAATTCTAGATTTAACTTTAGATTGGAGATGTTTGATGTGGGTCTGGAAGTAGAGTTTAAAGTGTAACCAGACACCTAGGTATTTACGTATTCTAAGTCAGAGCCGTCCAGAGTAGTGATGTTGGACAGGCGGGCAGGTGCAGGCAGCGATCGGTTGAAGAGCATGCATTTAGTTTTACTTGTATTTAAGAGCAATTGGAGGTCACGGAAGGAGAGTTGTATGGCATTGAAGCTTGCCTGGAGGGTTGTTAACACAGTGTCCAAAGAAGGGCCAGAAGTATACAGAATGGTGTCGTCTGCGTAGAGTTGGATCAGAGACTCACCAGCAGCAAGAGCGACATCATTGATGTATACAGAGAAGAGAGTCGGTCCAAGAATTGAACCCTGTCGCACCCCCATAGAGACTGCCAGAGGTCCGGACAGCAGACCCTCCGATTTGACACACTGAACTCTATCAGAGAAGTAGTTGGTAAACCAGGCAAGGCAAACATTTGAGAAACCAAGGCTGTCGAGTCTGCCGATGAGGATGTGGTGATTGACAGAGTCGAAAGCCTTGGCCAGATCAATGAATATGGCTGCACAGTAATGTTTCTTATCGATGGCGGTTAAGATATCGTTTAGGACCTTGAGCGTGGCTGAGGTGCACCCATGACCAGCTCTGAAACCAGATTGCATAGCAGAGAGGGTATGGTGAGATTCGAAATGGTCGGTAATCTGTTTGTTGACTTGGCTTTCGAAGACCTTAGAAAGGCAGGGTAGGATAGATATAGGTCTGTAGCGGTTTGGGTCAAGAGTGTCCCGCTCTTTGAAGAGGGGGATGACCGCAGCTGCTTTCCAATCTTTAGGAATCTCAGACGACACGAAAGAGAGGTTGAACAGGCTAGTAATAGGGGTGGCAACAATTTCAGCAGATCATTTTAGAAAGAAAGGGTCCAGATTGTCTAGCCCGGCTGATTTGTAGGGGTCCAGATTCTGCATCTCTTTCAGAACATCAGCTGACTGGATTTGGGAGAAGGAGAAATGGGTAAGGCTTGGGCGAGTTGCTGTGGGGTGTGCAGTGCTGTTGACCGGGGTATGGGTAGCCAGGTGGAAAGCATGGCCAGCCGTAGAAAAATGCTTCTTGAAATTCTCAATTATAGTGGATTTATCAGTGGTGACAGTGTTTCCTATCTTCAGTGCAGTGGGCAGCTGGGAAGAGGTGTTCTTATTCTCCATGGACTTTACAGTGTCCCAGAACTTTTTTGAGTTAGTGTTGCAGGATGCAAATTTCTGCTTGAAAAAGCTAGCCTGTGCTTTTCTAACTGCCTGTGTATAATGGTTTCTTCCCTGAAAAGCTGCATGTCACGGGGGCTGTTCGATGCTAATGCAGAACGCCATAGGATGTTTTTGTGTTGGTTAAGGGCAGTCAGGTCTGGGGAGAACCAAGGACTTTATCTGTTCCTGGTTGTAAATTTCTTGAATGGGGCATGCTTATTTAAGATGGTTAGGAAGCATTTTTTTTTAAATAACCAGGCATTCTCTACTGACGGGATGAGATCAATATCCTTCCAGGATACCCCGGCCAGGTCGATTAGAAGGGCCTGCTCGCTGAAGTGTTTCAGGGAGCGTTTGACAGTGATGAGTGGAGCTCGTTTGACCGCTGACCTATTACGGATGCAGGCAATGAGGCAGTGATCGCTAAGATCTTGGTTGAAGACAGCAGAGGTGTATTTAGAGGGCAAGTTGGTTAGGATGATATCTATGAGGGTGCCCGTGTTTACGGCTTTGGGAAGGTACCTGGTAGGTTCATTGATAATTTGTGTGAGATTGAGGGCATCAAGCTTAGATTGTAGGATGGCTGGGGTGTTAAGCATGTTCCAGTTTAGGTCGCCTAGCAGCACGAGCTCTGAAGATAGATGGGGGGCAATCAGTTCACATATGGTGTCCAGAGCACAGCTGGGGGCAGAGGGTGGTCTATAGCAGGCGGCAACGGTGAGAGACTTGTTTTTAGAGAGGTGGATTTTTAAAAATAGAAGTTCAAATTGTTTGGGTGCAGACCTGGATAGTAGAACAGAACTCAACTATCTTTGCAGTAGATTGCAACACCGCCCCCCTTGGCAGTTCTATCTTGTCTGAAGATGTTGTAGTTAGGGATGAAAATTTCAGAATTTTTGGTGGTCTTCCTAAGCCAGGATTCAGACACAGCTAGAACATCCAGGTTGGCAGAGTGTGCTAAAGCAGT
Organism: Oncorhynchus mykiss; assembly: GCF_057628025.1. Lineage (NCBI taxonomy): Eukaryota > Metazoa > Chordata > Actinopteri > Salmoniformes > Salmonidae > Oncorhynchus > Oncorhynchus mykiss. The sequence goes on from NC_143038.1 coordinate 65,264,792, forward strand.
GACTAAAACAAACTTAAGGAGCAGGCTTCTAATGTTAACATGCATGAAACCAAGGCTATTGATGGTTGTACAGTCGTCTCAAATAAAACTGCGAAGGACCTCGGCGTTACTCTGGACCCTGATCTCTCTTATGACGAACATATCAAGACTGTTTCAAGGCCAGCTTTTTTCAATCTCCGTAACATTGCAAAAATCAGAAACCTTTTGTCCAAAAATGATGCAGAAAAATTTATCCATGCTTTTGTTACTTCCAGGTTAGACTACTGCAATGCTTTACTTTCCGGCTTCCCAGATAAAGCACTAAAGAAACTTCAGTTAGTGCTAAATACGGCTGCTAGAATCCTGACTAGAATCAAAAATATTGATCATATTACTCCAGTGCTAGCCTCCCTACACTGGCTTCCTGTTAAGGCAAGGGCTGATTTCAAGGTTTTACTGCTAATCTACAAAGCATTACATGGGTTTGCTCCTACCTATCTTTCCGATTTGGTCCTGCCGTACATACCTACACGTACACGACGCAGGCCTCCTAATTGTACCTAGAATTTCTAAGCAAACAGCTGGAGGCAGGGCTTTCTCCTATAGAAATCAATTTTTATGGAATGGTCTGCCTACCCATGTGAGAGACGCAGACTCTGTCTCAACCTTTAAGTCTTACTGAAGACTCATATCTTCAGTGTGTCATATGATTGAGTGTAGTCTGGCCCAGGAATGTGAAGGTGAACGGAAAGGCTCTGGAGCAACAAACCACCCTTGCTGTCTCTGCCTGGCCAGTTCCCCTCTCTCCACTGGGATTCTCTGCCTCTAACCCTATTACAGGGGCTGAGTCACTGGCTTACTGGTGCTCTTCCATGCCTTCCCTAGGCGTCACTTGAGTGGGTTGAGTCGCTGACGTGGTCTTCCTGTCTGGGTTGGTGCCCCCCCTTGGGTTTAGCCGTGGCGGAGATCTTTGTGGGCTATACTCGGCCTTGTCTCGGGATGGTAAGTTGGTGGTTGAAAATATCCCTCTAGTGGTGTGGGGGCTGTGCTTTGGCAAAGTGGGTGGGGTTGTATCCTGCCTGTTGGTATCATCGGATGGGTCCACAGTGTCTCCTGACCCCTCCTGTCTCAGCCTCCAGTATTTATGCTGCAGTAGTTTATTTGTCTGGAGGATAGGGTCAGTTTGTTATATCTGGAGTACTTATCCTGTCTTATCCAGTGTCCTGTGTGAATTTAAGTATGCTCTTTCTAATTCTCTCTTTCTCTCTTTTTTTCTCTCTCTCGGAGGACCTGAGCCCTAGGACCATGCCTCAGGACTACCTGGCATGATGAATCCTTGCTGTCCCCAGTCCACCTGGCCGTGCTGCTGCTCCAGTTTCAACTGTTCTGCCTGCGGCTATGGAACCCTGACCTGTTCACCGGACGTGCTATCTGTCCCAGACCTGCTGTTTTCAACTCTCTAGAGACAGCAGGAGCGGTAGAGATACTCTCAATGATCGGCTATGAAAAGCCAACTGACATTTACTCCTGAGGTGCTGACTTGTTGCACCCTCGACAACTACTGTGATTACTATTATTTGACCATGCTGGTCATTTATGAACATTTGAACATCTTGGCCATGTTCTGTTATAATCTCCACCCGGCACAGCCAGAAGAGGACTAGTCACACCTCATAGCCTGGTTCCTCTCTAGGTTTCTTCCTAGGTTTTGGCCTTTCTAGGGAGTTTTTCCTAGCCAACGGGCTTCTACACCTGCATTGCTTGCTGTTTGGGGTTTTAGGCTGGGTTTCTGTACAGCACTTTGAGATATCAGCTGATGTACGAAGGGCTATATAAATACATTTGATTTGATTTCAATTTGTTCTTAACTGACTTGCCTGGTTAATAAAAATAAACACAGCAAGGCTACATATAGAGTTACATTCAGAGCTAAATTCAGAGCTACATGCAGAGCTACATTCAGAGCTACATACAGAGCTACATTCAGAGCTTCATTCAAAGTTACATATACAGTTACACATAGAGCTACATATAGAGGTACACGTAGAGGTACACATAGAGGTACAGATAGAGGTACATACAGAGGTACGTACAGAGCTACGTACAGAGCTACATTCAGAGCTACATTCAGAGTTACATATACAGTTACACATAGAGCTACATATAGAGGTACACGTAGAGGTACACATAGAGGTACATACAGAGGTACGTACAGAGCTACGTACAGAGCTACATTCAGAGCTACATTCAGAGCTACATTCAGAGTTACATATACAGTTACACATAGAGCTACACATAGAGGTACACATTGAGGTACACATAGAGATACGCATAGATGTACATATAGAGGTACACATAGAGGTACATATATAGGCACATATAGAGAGAGGTACATATATAATTACATGCAGAGGTACATGCAGAGGTACGTACAGAACTACGTACAAAGTTACGTTCAGAGCTACATACAGAGTGACATAAAGAGCTACGTTCAGAGCTACATTCAGAGCGACACATAGAGCTACACATAGAGGTACACGTAGAGGTACACATAGAGGTACACATAGAGGTACACATAGAGATACGCATAGATGTACATATAGAGGTACACATAGAGGTACATAGATAGGCACATATAGAGAGAGGTACATATATAATTACATATAGAGGTACATATAGTACAGACATCTGTTGTTGCTCTCCTTGCATCACAAATCCATATGAATACCCTGCACTCTATGTTGTGTATGAATGATTTGCTGGGATTTGATCGGTGGCCCAGTCATTCAGAAATGGATCGATCTAACCTATCCCTTTGAGCACGTGTTGAAGTCTGAAAACTGATCTACGTCGCTGCTGCAGGAATTGACCCCGCATCGGATAAAGTGCTTCAGATTGCCTGCCTGATATATCGCTGGCCCTTGTTATCGCTCTGCCCCCTGTCAATTTTCTCCGTTCCCCTCGAGGTCAGCTCTCCAGCGTGTTCTTGGACAGAGTAGTAGCAACAGCAGCAGTAGTTCTTCCTTTACTGCTATCTATTCTGCTGCCTGCTGCCTGTAGCCTGCCTAGAACTCAGCTCTGCACTACTCTCAACCACCTCTCCACTTGTATTACTCTCCACCTCTCCTCCTCTCCACCTCTCCTCCTCTCCACTTGTACTCTTCTCCACTTGTACTCTTCTCCTCCTCTCCCCCTCTCCACCTCTCCCCCTCTCCATCTCTCCACTTGTACTACTCTCCACCTCTCCTCCTCTCCACTTGTACTACTCTCCACCTCTCCTCCTCTCCACCTCTCCTCCTCTCCACTTGTACTACTCTCCACCTCTCCTCCTCTCCACTTGTACTACTCTCCACCTCTCCTCCTCTCCACCTCTACTCTTCTCCACTTGTTCTCCTCTACATCTCTCCACCTCTCCACTTGTACTCCTCTCCACCTCTCCTCCTCTCCTCCTCTCCACCTCTCTTCCTCTCCACCTCACCACTTGTACTCCTCTCCACCTCTCCTCCTCTCCACCTCTCCACTTGTACTCCTCTCCTCCTCTCCACCTCTCCACTTGTACTCCTCTCCATCTCTCCTCCTCTCCACCTCTCCACTTGTACTCCTCTCCTCCTCTCCACCTCTCCACTTGTACTCCTCTCCACCTCTCCACTTGTACTACTCGCCACCTCTCCTCCTCTCCACCTCTCCACCTCTACTCTTCTCCACTTGAACTCCTCTCCACCACTCCTCCTTTCCAACTCTCCACCTCTCCACTTGTATCCCTCTCCTCCTCATCTCCTCCTCCTCTCCAACTCTCCTTCTAACCTCCTCTCCTCCTCTCCACATCTCCACCTCTAATCCTCTTCTCCTCAAAACCTCTCCTCCTCTCCCCCTATACTCCTCCTCCTCCTCTCACCTCACCTTCTCTCCAACTCTCCTCCTCTCCACCTCTCCACATCTCCACCTCTCATCCTCTTCTCCTCTCCTCCTCTCCCCCTATACCCCTCCTCCTCTGCCTACTCCTCCTCTCACCTCACCTTCTCTCCACCTCTCCACCTCTCCACCTCATGTCATATCCACCTCCCCACATTTCCCCCTCCACTCCTCTCCTCCTCTCCTCCTCCTCCTCCTTTTCAACTCTCCTCCTCCACCTCTCCACCTCTACTGCTCTAAACCTCTCCACCTCTCGTCCTCTCCACCTCACGTCATCTCCACCTCCCACATCTCCCCCTCCCCACCTCTCCTCCTCTCCACCTCTCTTCTTCTCCACTTTTACACCTCTCCACCTCACCTCCTCTCCTCCCATCCTCCTCCTCTCATCCTATTCCACTAACATACTCTCCAACTCTCCTCCTCTCCTCCTCTCCACCTCTCTTCTTCTCCACTTGTACACCTCTCCACCTCACCTCCTCTCCTCCCATCCTCCTCCTCTCATCCTATTCTACTAACATCCTCTCCAACTCTCCTCCTCTCCACCTCTCCCCCTCTCTTGCTCTACTCCTCCACCTCTCCACCTCTCTTCCTCTCCACCTCTACTCCTCTCCTTATCTTCTCCACCTCTACTCCTTTCCACCTCTCCTCAGCATCCCCTCCTCCTCCTCCTCCTCCTCCTCTCCACCTTTCCCCCTCTCCACCTGTGCTCCTCTCCACTTGTACTCCTCTCCACATGTACTCATCTCCACTTGTACTCCTCTCCAATTCTTCTCCTCTACTCCTCCTCTCTCCTTCTACCCCTTTACTACTCTTCTCCCCCTCTACTCCTCTCCTTCTCTCCACCTCTTCACTTGTACTCCTCTCCACCTGTCCCCCTCTCCATCTATCCCCCTCTCCATCTATCCCCCTCTCAACCTGTACTCCTCTCCAGTTGTACTCCTCTCCATCTGTCCCCCTCTCCATCTATCCCCCTCTCAACCTGTACTCCTCTCCAGTTGTACTCCTCTCCATCTATCCCCCTCTCAACCTGTACTCCTCTCCAGTTGTACTCCTCTCCATCTAACCCCCTCTCCATCTATCCCCCTCTCAACCTGTACTCCTCTCCATCTATACCCCTCTCCATCTATCCCCCTCTCCATCTATCCCCCTCTACATCTATCCCCCTCTCAACCTGTACTCCTCTCCACTTGTACTCCTCTCCATCTATCCCCCTCTACATCTATCCCCCTCTCAACCTGTACTCCTCTCAACTTGTACTCCTCTCCATCTATCCCCCTCTACATCTATCCCCCTCTCAACCTGTACTCCTCTCCACTTGTATCCCTCTCCATCTATCCCCCTCTCCATCTATACCACTCTCCATCTATCCCCCTCTCCATCTATCCCCCTTTCAACTTGTACTCCTCTCCACTTGTACTCCTCTCCACCTGTTCTCCACCTCTCCTACTCTCCCCCTCTCCTCCTCATCATCACCACCTACTGCTCCACTCCTATTCGACTCCTCTCCTCTTCTCCTCCTCTCCCCCTTCTTCTCCCCTCGACATTTCCTCCTCTCCTCCTCTCTTCCTTTCCACTTGTACTCCTGTCCACCTTGTCCTCTCTTCACCTCTACCCCTCCTCTCCTCCTCTCCACCTCTCCACCTTCCTCCTCCTCTTCTCCTCCTTTCCTCCTCTATTCCTCTCCACCTCTCCTCCTCTTCACCTCTCCTCCTCTCCTCATCTCCACTTGTACTCCTCTCCACTTGTACTCCTCAACACCAGTTCTCCATCTCTCCTCCTCTCCCCCTCTCCCCTTCTACTCCTCTTCTCCTCTCCACCTCTCTTCCTCTCTTCCTCCTCCTCTCCATCCTCTCCCTCTAATATCCTCTCTACCTCTCCTCCTCTCCACTCTTCCTCTCCACTTGTACTCCTCTCCTTCTCTCTTCCCCCTCCTCTCCTCATCTCTCTTTAAAATCATCTCCACCTGTTCCACCCTCCTCCTCCTCTACTCCTCCTCCTCCTCTCCCCCTCTCCTCCTCTCCTCCTCTTCTCTTCTCCCCCTCTCCTCTTCCTCCGCATCCTTCTCTCCTCCTCTCGTCTACTCCAACTCTGTTTTTCTCCACTTGTACTCCTCTCTCCCTCTCCTCCTCCTCCTCCTCCTCCTCTCCACCTTTCCTCTTCTCCACCTCTCCTCCTCTCCTTTACTACACCTCTCCCCCTCCTCTTCCTCCTCCTCCTCCTCCTCTCCACCTTTCCTCTTCTCCACCTCTCTTACTTTCCACTTGTACTCCTCTCCACCTCTCCTTCTCTCCTTCACTACACCTCTCCCCCTCCTCCTCCTTTTCTTCACCTCTCCTCTACTCCACCCTAATTTTTCTACACTTAATCTCCTCCACACCTCTCCTCCTCTCCCCCCACCTCTCCTCCTCCTCTTCTCCTCTACTCCTCTCCACCTCCTCTTCACCTGTACTCTTCTCCACCTGTTCTCATTTCCAGTTCTTCTCTTCTACTCCATCTCTCCTCTTCTCCTCCTTTACCCCTCTTCTCCCCCTCCACCCTTCTCCTCCTCAATTCTTCTCCCCCTCTACTCCTCTCCTCCTCTCTACGTGTACTCCTACCCTCCTCTCTACATGTATTCCTCTCCTCCTCTCTACATGTACTCCTCTCCTCCTCTCTACATGTACTCCTCTCTAAATGTACTCCTCTCCTCCTCTCTACATGTGCTCCTCTCCTCCTCTCTACATGTACTCCTCTCCTCCCTTATCCTTGCCCTCTCCACCTCTCCTCCTCTACTTCTCTCCTCCTCCTACTCCTCTCCACATCTCCTTCTCGCCACCTCTCCTCCTCTCCACTTGTACTCCTCTCCACCTCTTCTCCTCTACTCCTCCTCTCCCCCTTTACTCCTCTTCACACCCTCTTCTCCTCTCCACCTGCACTCCTCTCCTCTTCTCCCCCTGTCCACCTCTCCTCTTCTCCCCCTGTCCCTCTTTCCTCCTACTCCTCTCCAACTGTACTCCTATCCCCTTCTCCATCCTTACTCCTCCTCCTCTCCCCCTCTTCTCCTCCTCATCCCCCTCTCCCCTCCTGCTCTCTCCTCCTGCTCCTCTCCATCTCTACTCCTCTCCTCCTCTGCACCTCTCCACCTCTCATCCTCTCCACTTGTACTCCTCTACTCCTCCTCCTTGCCCTCTCCCACTCTCTTCCTCTCCACTTATACTCCTCTCCACCTCTCCCCATCTACTCCTCTCCTCATTCTCTCCACCTCTGCTCCTCGCCACCTCTCCTCTTCTCCTCTTGTACTCCTCTCCACCTGTACTCTTCTCCTCCTCTCCCCTTCTTCCCCTCTACTCCGCATCTCCACTTCTCCACCTCTCTTCCTCTCCACCTCTCTTCCTCTCCACCTCTCCTCCTCTCCTCCTCTCCACTTGTAATCGTCTCCTCCTTCTCCTCCTCTCCCCCACACCCTCTCTCCTCCTGCTCTCCTTTCCTGCTCCTCTCCACCTCTCCTCTCGTCCTCCTCCTCCTTGCCCTCTCCACCTCTCTTCCTCTCCACTTATACTCCTCTCCACCTCTCCCCCTCTACTCCCCTGCTCCTCCACTCCACCTCTCCTCTCGTCCTCCTCCTCCTTGCCCTCTCCACCTCTCTTCCTCTCCAATTATACTCCTCTCCTCCTCTCCAGTTGTACTCCTCTCCACCTCTCCTCCTCCTACTCCTCTCCACCTCTCTTCCTCTCCACTTTTACTCCTCTCCACCTCTCCCCCTCTACTTCTCACCTCCTCCTACTCCTCTCCACCTCTCCTCCTCTCCTCCTCTCCATTTGTACTCCTCTCCACCTGTACTCCTCTCCACTTGTACTCCTCTCCCCCTTCTCTTCCTCTCCCCCTCCCCCTCCTCCTCCTGCTCTCCTTTCCTGCTCCTTTCCATCTGTACTCCTCTCCACCTCTCCCCCTCTACTCCCATCCTCCTCCTCTCCACCTCTCCTCCTCTCCACCTCTCCTCTCCTCCTCCTCCTCCTTGCCCTCTCCACCTCTCTTCCTCTCCACTTATACTCCTCTCTCCTCTCCCTCTCTCCCACTGTCCCTCTCTGCTCCTCTCCCCTGTCCTTCTCTCCTCCTGTTCCTCTCCATCTGTACTCCTCTCACCCTTTCCCTCTTTACTCCTCCTCCTCTCCCATTCTCCCTCTTTACTCCTCCCCTCCTCTCCCCCTCTACTCCTCCTCTCCCCTTCTCCCTCTTTACTCTGCCTCCTCTCCCCCTCTACTCCTCTCCCCCTTTCCCTATTTACTCCTCCTCCTCTCCCTCTCTCCCTCTGCTCTCTCCTCCTGCTCCTCTCCACCTGTACTCCTCTCCGCTTTCCCTATTTACTCCTCCCTTCCTCTCCCCCTCTACTCCTCCTCTCCCCTTCTCCCTCTTTACTCTGCCTCCTCTCCCCCTCTACTCCTCCTCTCCCCTTCTACCTCTTTACTCTGCCTCCTCTTCCCCTCTACTCATCCTCTCCACCTCTCCCTCTTTTTTTCCTGCTCCTCTGCAGCTCTACTCCTATCACGTTTCAGCACTGTTAATGAGTACAACCACCTCCCTGGAGCACCAGAAAGGCTGGAAGGCCTGAAAGGGAGAAAACAATGTGTTGATGACTGAGGAATTGCTCCTAAACAGGGATAGGATGGTTTATAAATAAACACTGTATGTTTGAGCAGTGTGGCATACTGCTCCTGCTGCTTCTTACTGACGTACACTGAGTGGTCAGTTTATTAGGTACACCCATCTAGTACCGGTTGGACCCCCCTTTGCCTCCAGAACGTCCTTAAATTCATCAGGGCATGGAAACGTTGCTCAATTTGTATCAAGGGACCTAATGTGTGCCAGGAAAACCTCCCCAACACCATTACACCACCACCAGACTGTATCATTGACACCAGGCAGGATGTGGCCATGGACTCATGCTGCTAATGCCAAATCCTGACTCTGCCATCAGCATGATGCAACAGGAAGTGGAATTCGTCAGACCAGGCAATGTCTTTCCACTCCTCAACTGTGCAGTGATGGTGTTCACGTTCCCACTGGTCTCGCTTCTCCTTGTTTTTAGCTGTTAGGAGAGGAATTGGAACCCCGGTGTGGTATCTACTATAGCCCATCCGTGACAAGGACCGACGAGTTGTGCATTCTAAGATGTCTTTCTGCACACCACTGTCGTATTGCGCCTTTATTTGCCTGTTTGTGTTCCGCCTCTTAGCTTCCACAATTCTTGCCATTCTCCTTCGACCTCTCATCAACGAGCTGTTTTCGCCCACAGGACTGCCGCTGACTGGATGTGTTTGTTTGCCGCTATATTCTCTGTAAACCCTAGACACTCATGTGTGAAAAGCACAGGAGGTCAACCGGATCTGAGGTACCGGAACCGGGTGCCTGGCACCGACGATCATACCATGCTAAAGGTCACAAGGTCACTCGCTTTGTCCATATTAACGTTCAATTGAATCAAATCAAATCAAATTTATTTATATAGCCCTTCGTACATCAGCTGATATCTCAAAGTGCTGTAAAGAAACCCAGCCTAAAACCCCAAACAGCAAGCAATGCAGGTGTAGAAGAACGGTGGCTAGGAAAAACTCCCTAGAAAGGCCAAAACCTAGGAAGAAACCTAGAGAGGAACCAGGCTATGTGGGGTGGCCAGTCCTCTTCTGGCTGTGCTGGGTGGAGATTATAACAGAACATGGCCAAGATGTTCAAATGTTAATAAATGACCAGCATGGTCGAATAATAATAAGGCAGAACAGTTGAAACTGGAGCAGCAGCACAGTCAGGTGGACTGGGAACAGCAAGGAGTCATCATGTCAGGTAGTCCTGGGGCATGGTCCTAGGGCTCAGGTCCTCCGAGAGAGAGAAAGAAAGAGAGAAGGAGAGAATTAGAGAACGCACACTTAGATTCACACAGGACACCGAATAGGACAGGAGAAGTACTCCAGATATAACAAACTGACCCTAGCCCCCCGACACATAAACTACTGCAGCATAAATACTGGAGGCTGAGACAGGAGGGGTCAGGAGACACTGTGGCCCCATCCGAGGACACCCCCGGACAGGGCCAAACAGGAAGGATATAACCCCACCCACTTTGCCAAAGCACAGCCCCCACACCACTAGAGGGATATCTTCAACCACCAACTTACCATCCTGAGACAAGGCTGAGTATAGCCCACAAAGAGGGGGGGGCGCCAACCCAGACAGGATGACCACATCAGTGAATCAACCCACTCAGGTGACGCACCCCCTCCAGGGACGGCATAAGAGAGCCCCAGTAAGCCAGTGACTCAGCCCCTGTAATAGGGTTAGAGGCAGAGAATCCCAGTAAGTGAATGCCTCAATGCCTGTCTGCCTGCTTTATATAGGAAGCCACGGCCACGTGTCTCACTGTCTATAGCAGTGAACCATTTTCGTGAACGGGGTGGTGCACCTAATTAACTGTCCAGAGAGTGTACATCACATGTCTCTTCAGTATGACATGCATGTCATATTTATGTTTTGCATGAAGAATTTGAATACCTTTCGGCTTTCACAAACAATCCTGTAGGAAGAAATACCTTCTGAGTAGTATGAGCTAAAACCAACATTGTTCTTTATAAATATATATATATTTTTAAATACTATCGTTATACTTCACAAGAGATCAAGGAAATTTGATAAACCAAGTAAATGAAGTCTTGTAACATTTTGGTCAGGTGAGGTGAAGGCATTATCGGTCAATGACCAAAGGCCAAGCATTGTTTTCATTCATGAAAAGGAAATAAAAAGGAAATAGGAGGATCCCTCATTGAGTAAGCACATACTCTGTGAAGTGCTCAACCTGCTTCCTACCTCACTGTTGTTCCCTTTGGCTTACAATGGAGCTCCCATGGTGAATCTACATACCACAACACCATACAAACACAACTTCATACATGTACAGCAACACGTGTTGTTTTCACAGTTGTAGTCTCCTAAACACAAAGGTATATGCATTTGTTAGAAGTTATTTGAATATCATGGTGCGTGATACCACAACAGGGAGTCAAAACAAGCATCATCTGGGTGTTGGTGGTGAAACAAAACGTTTTATTGTATGTTTGTATAACTTTTGTCTAGTTGACGAGATGGGGTAAAATGAAGTTCGGGCTCAAGAGAAGAGGTCTACTTTTCATAAACATTTTGAAACAAAACCTCTGACTACTTAACTTGTTTTGATCCTTGGAAGCTGAAACCCATTCATACCAACTGATGTTCTACAGCTCAATGTGCTCTGCTGTAGGCTATTGTTTGTATATTACTGCATTACGATCTGAATCATAAATGTTGTGAACTTTCCATCGAAAAGGAATGTTGATAGCATTTTGCTCTAGCTGAAAGAATATTTGACGAGCTGTAATGAATTAATAGTCCACCCTTGAAGCACTGATAACTATTTCAAAAAGGTAATTTTGGGGTCATGCTCATACCATTGGCAAACAAAGTGGAGGTAAGTATATAAATGTATTCATTGCTAGCACGAGAGCATGCTGTAAAACTACACAATAGCCTAACACATTAGCTGTTATTTCAGTTGATCAATGCATCATCACCCAATAGATATCTCACCGTTCAAGTTGTTCTTGAGGAGACTAATTATTTCAGACTCAGAGGGGTAAAAGCGTTCTATGAATACCTTCTATTGTTATCCTTAGACTGTCTAACCTGCTCATCAGGAACCCGTGCTGAACATCACTGAGCCAAGACCAATACTGTGTGAGAACAGAGGAAGGAAGAGGGGAAATCACTTTTCCCCTCTGGCTCATATAAAAATGATGATTGGGCGGAAAGCAGTCTCACCTGTCATTAAAATTCACATCAAATAACTATTATTTTTCCTTGAGGGAATATTCTCTGTGGGATGGCTAGTACAGAATGTACGAAGATTGGAAAAGCAACCCATTCAATCTTATAAAACAAATGTGAAAATAGCAATGGATGCTCTCTTCAAGAGTGCTGATGATTGTACTTATCTACTGTTTATACACTGAGTACAGAAACATTAAGAACACCTGCTCTCAACATGACAGACTGATCAGGTGAATCCAGGTGAAAGCTATGATCTCTTATTAATGTCACTTGTTAAAGAAGGATTTTAAAGCCATGAGACAATTAAAAAGTAATATTTAAAGGGGCAGTGCTGTATTTTGAGACAGGCTTGAATATGCAAATAAGCCAATATGCAGAGGGGTAGTCTACGTTGTCTAATTATCTGTATGGTAATAATAACTTTTATTTTGTGAAGTTTTTTTTGTATCATATAACACAATACAATGCAATTTACAGTCACCTATTAAAGTAAAAATTAATTAATTAACGTCAAGCCCTTCATGATGTAAAAAAAAAAACGTTTTAAAAGTCTCATGCAATGTAGGCCTGCATTGAACACCACATATAGGCTACTGTAGGTTATATCATAGAAATCAAAAGCTATTTCCTTGTGAAAATCTTATGGGTTTGCGCCATTGGTTTTGTTGGTGGGCTTATATTATGCTCAAATAGCCACAATAGCCTATTGGCTACTGTCTGAAACTGTAATGGTGCTCAGTGTTCACGCGAGCTGGAAGTTGCACCTCACAATGTTCAAGTTTCTGTTCACAAGACCTAAAATTTGTTCAGTGCCCTAAAATGTTTATTTGAGGGAACATTGCTTATATGCTTTCTAAATATTGTAGAATCATATTATAAAACGGATAACTCTAAGATGTCACCTTCCTTAAAACTGTAAAATACATGTGTGTATGTTTAGTGTTTCTAAAGGTCTCTCTTGATCAAAACGTCTGCCCCCACCACTGCGAACGCTCCAGCTTGGCAGCTCCAGCTTGGCAGCTCCAGCTTGGCAGCTCCAGCTTGGCTTCCTGAACTCGTAAGGAACTCGCCTTTCATCTCATATTTATCCAGAAATATTTTGGGGGTTTAAAATCAATGATTTATTTTTGTGGTTACTTTGATAAAGTTGGCTATAAATGGATCTCTGAATGTGCTACAGTGATGTGCTACACTCTCTCCTTCTGCACTATGTGTAAGGATTGCAGGCATCTGCTTTGTCAGTGGCTGTGACGTCGGGGTCAGCCAGGAGTTGGACAGTCAAGAGCGAATGTGAGTAGGGGGGGACATCCCAGATTCAAGTGGTGTCAGATTTCACATCTACTGTATGTTACGCAGGCGGAAACTATATTCTCATGTGTCCGTGAGAACCAGCATTACCGCTCAATGCAAGCCATTTCAATCTATGGTGTATATAGATAGATTTATAAGTTAAAATGTCGGTCGGAACCGGCAGCAGAGCATGCAGGTCCCCTAAACAGGGGACTTTGTCCAGTATTGCACCACAATGAGAAATGCGACCCTAGTCAAGAGGAAGAGATGGGTGGAAGATCTCTTTGTGTGTCTCTGTGTATTCAATAATTTCATCATCACTTATCATAGTATTCATGAGGTCCTTCACAGAACAGCTCAAACAAGTAGTATTTTTAGTATTTAGTATTACAAGTAGTATGAAGTATTTTTCCTGTTTATGCTCCTTTAGAACTGTAGATACGTGTTCATCCAGTTAATATTCTAAAATCCACAAAAACACAATCCTAATTATCCCACCAGAGGCGTGTTTCCATCACATTGGCAACATTCGAGAGCATCAAATCCATGATGCATTGTGGGTAAATGGTAACTGACTGACTGATCTACAAATGTAGAAAGTGTTGTACAGGCAGCCCCATTGTCAGCTACTCCTGTGAGAGTCTAAGCACTCCCCCAGGTCCCCCCAAGGGCACCAGACCCATTTGTCCCCTTATATTCCTGCCCTTTGAATCAGGCTACAATGCCTATGGACATTGCTCAGGACAGTCCCTGCAGAGCACCTGTTGCTGCACCTTTCATGACCCGTACTATACAGAAGGGGGCTGATGGACTACGACTGCTAAATGGACAATTGAAAGAAAAAAAAGGAGAGAAAAACGCCAGAAAAACATGAGCGACGAAAATACAAACAAACCCCCTGTCTGGTCAAAAGTATATATATACATAATAAGGGAAAGGAGATTGTGAAAACATGTTCTATTCTGTTTATCTGATTTATCTGAAAGTGTTCTGTGTTTACATATTCTAGTCACAGTCTAGTAACAATGTGTATTACTGTCATGGGTTATCCCCTAACAACTAACTGTGCTAAGATAACATGTTGTTCTCATGCATGGTGTTCTCATTCTCGTGCTTTACGGTTCTTTTACTTCTCATTCTTGTGCTTTACGGTTCTTTTACTTCTCATTCTCGTGCTTTACGGTTCTTTTACTTCTCATTCTCAGGCTTTACGGTTCTTTTACTTCTCATTCTCAGGCTTTACGGTTCTTTTACTTCTCATTCTCGTGCTTTACGGTTCTTTTACTTCTCATTCTCGTGCTTTACGGTTCTTTTACTTCTCATTCTCAGGCTTTACGGTTATTTTACTTCTCATTCTCGTGCTTTACGGTTCTTTTACTTCTCATTCTCAGGCTTTACGGTTCTTTTACTTCTCATTCTCGTGCTTTACGGTTATTTTACTTCTCATTCTCGTGCTTTACGGTTCTTTTACTTCTCATTCTCATGCTTTACGGTTCTTTTACTTCTCATTCTCGTGCTTTACGGTTCTTTTACTTCTCATTCTCAGGCTTTACGGTTCTTTTACTTCTCATTCTCCCGCTTTACGGTTCTTTTACTTCTCATTCTCAGGCTTTACGGTTCTTTTACTTCTACATTTAAAAGTAACTGTAAAACGGGGACGTTTCTTTTTTTGAGCGGGAATGGTCTGTAGGAAGTGATGCACTGTGACTGTCTCCTTGCCAGGAGAGGGCGTAGTCACTCTATGGAATACTGGACCTGATTGGGGTTCGTGCATGTTCCCGGGTGGGAATGGTCTGTAGGAAGTGATGCACTGTGACTGTCTCCTTGCCAGGAGAGGGCGTAGTCACTCTATGGAATACTGGACCTGATTGGGGTTCGTGCATGTTCCCAGGTGGGCTTTTCAACTAGCCTTTGATGTATGAGATGTTCTACGTGAAGCTAACTGTTGGATATTAAATATGAATAATCTAAAAGAGAAGTATTTGCCTCATCTTTATATCCATGCTTTGCATCTTAAATAACTACTCATTATTATTTGTGTAAGTTGATTTGTAGATCAGTCAGTCCGCAGTCGCCTGCACTGTCGGCTGCCATGTTGAACAAGCCCACTGACTTGCTGCTGATAAAAGACTGTGCTTGATTATGTAGTGCACATACAATTATTTTTGCGGTTAAGTTCACAGGTACCGAATAAAAAACACAAGTTAAATGGGTTTTCATCGCAATTTCAACTCTACCAATCGGTTTGTCACAAAAAATGAAAAATAGCCTACTTGTGCATGCTCTCTAGATAAGAATTCACTGATAAAGTGGGTTATATGATGAGATATGGAGAAGAGGAAGAGTACCGATCATCATGTCATTAGCATTAAAATAATAGCATACCCTCAATATTTAGCCTATTGGAAATGTGACTGATCACTGTGCACTTAACCACCATGGGAAGTTCATCGTAACTTATCTAATCTGCCTAAAAACTTTTCATGCCATTCCACGTTGGCCCATATCATCGCATGACTCCAAGTTTATTTAGATACGATGGTTAATATATCAATATTTGCGCACAAAGGCATTTCCACCACAATTTTTCACGTAATACTTTTTACAGACACAAAAATAATGCATCATGTCGAACTAATTGCCTGTCAGCATTTCTGAAATTGTACCGACATTTCCTGTTTCCATAAGCCCTGTCATCCCTTTTCATGTGTCAGGTAGTTCTTCCGCATGACCGTCTAGGTTGCCAAAGGGAAGAGGAGGATGGAGAGGCCGGATCTGCTCCTATTTCACCTAAGATGACCTGACTAGAAAGACACAGCTACAAGGCATGGAGGTCTGTGACCATCTCAAAACCTATTTTAAACAGTCATTTTAGCAGTAGTAAGTTGACTTTGAAAAGATAAAGGAGATTTTACTTCCAGGATCCAGTCAAAGTCAAATGTGTAATACAAGTCATCATGTGAAAATGCAAAGACTAATAGCACCAGACTAAAAAAAGCCAAGGCCAATAGTATGGTGGTAGAGCACGGCCAAAAAGCATAGCTCAAAGGAATAAAGGCTCAAAAGGCTAATTCTACTTCTATGGTCGCAAGATTGTATAGTGATTCTGAATTACGAATACATGCGTCATTACAGACGTTGGTTGATAAGAAACTGATACAACTTTCAATTGAACAATGAGACATCTGCTACTTTGGGAACATAGACAATATGGAAAACTTGTAGACATTTATTTCAGACCGTTTTAAATTGTGTTGCAATTAAGCAGGCTAGTCATATGAGTATAAGCTAAAATATTTGGGGATGTTGTTGATCTTGATCGGAGTATTGGCATTAATCTGAACATGTGTAAAACATCTGAATTCATCCCAAGAAAGAAGATAAATCAACAAGAGTAGCTAGGTTTCCATCCAATTGGCGACAGATTTTCATACAAATATTCTCAAATCTGCATAAAACAATATGTACATTTTCCCAACAGAGATGGGTTTTCATCAAACGGACGTATTTCTGGTAAAAGACTGTGCGTGATTACAAAGTGCACAGTAAAATAACTTTTGCAGTGAAATTCCCATGTACTGAATAAGAAATACATGTTAAATTGGGTTTTCATCACATTTTCAACTCTACTGATGGTTTTGTCACAGAAACTGTTGCATTAAATAGCAAATGTGTCCACTAGTCTTGGCACATGAGCTTTAGCCAACAACTCGCAGATACAGTGTAGGTAGGCTACCTACACCCATGCATACCCCACAAGATATGCCACCAGAGGGCTCTTCACAGTCTCCGAGTCCAGAACAGACTAAAGGAGGCGCACAGTACAACATAGAGCCACAACTACATGGAACTCTATTCCACACCAAGTAACTGATGCAAGCAGTAGAATCAGATTTATTTTTAAACTGATAAAAATGCACCTTATGGAACAGTGAGGACTGTGAAGCAACACAAACATCTAATGTCTTTACGATAAAGATACAATTGTACAGGCATTTTCTGTTTCCATCAGCCCGGTCGTGACTTTTTTGATGAGTCAGGTAAACAATCCGCATGAAATGGTAGGATGGAATACTGGTTAATGTTGCTAATTCTGTTCTAGATCATTTAACCCTAGGAATGTGTTACACATGTGCAACACCCACATGTTGCAATGATAGGGAAGAGCCAATGTAGACTTGAACTAGGTACAAAGCCAAGGAAACACATCACCCGAACACAGAATTACAAAACTATTTAAGTTTATTACAATGTTATTACAGGAGTTTTGCATTGTAATTTCTGAAAATAATATATCTGCACTAATAGAGGAATGATAGTGTTTCACAGTATTACTTACCCACCAGTGTTGTTATTGGCTGTGATATTCGCCTATTGATTTCTCCCGCCGGAGCTCAATGACCTTGTTAACCTCGATGTAACCAGACAAACATAATCAATTACTGAGCATATTCAACACACATACTCAAAATGACTAGTACTTGTGACAGGGAAAAATCTTGACCCTATTACACATGTTTAGGAAATGTCTTGTCACAGCAAACCTCTGGAAGTGTGTGTCCTCCACTGACCTGTCATTGTGTTTGTTGATTCACTTTCACACTAAACCAACGTAGAATGTTATGGGTTTACTGACGCAAAACAATTTAGAGTTCTGGTTCATAGCTGATTTTAATATGTAGAGCTTTTGGATTTTAGCGTTTGGAATGATTGAGGACATGAAACATGTAACTGCTATAGTAAACGAGTCCTGTTAGTTTCATGCTTATTCATGAAATATCATAAAGTGTTACCAGCATTGGTCCATAGCTGCATTACAGGTTGTCATGCTCCAGTCCAGTGACTGAAATGGTAGTGAGACCTGAGACCTGTCACTGGGGTCCAGACAGAGAGCTTTTAAAACAACACTCTCTTTTATTCATTTAGTGCAGCAGCAGGTTGGTGGAGCAAGTCAAGTGCCGTGGTAATAACCCCAGAGCCTATCATTGTGGAGCTTATCATTCTATAGGGAACTTGTTAAATCCAGACCTGGGAAATCAAAGGCCAAAGCAGGGTCTGTTTTTACCATGTCTGGACCAGTCAGACGTAATCTAAACAGAGCAAACCTTGTACATTATTATGACAGTGTTGGGTCGAGGTTGCTGACCACCTGACTGACACATCAGTTAGAGAGCCATGTCTGGACTAGGATGAATAGGCTGCATTTGAAGAGGTAGAGTAACGACATGTGAGAGATGAAGTGTGAAGCACCTCACAACGTAATTCAGCAACACCTGTACACCTGTACAGTAGGAACACCTGTACACCTGTACAGTAGGAACACCTGTACACCGGTACAGTAGGAACACCTGTAAACCTGTACAGTAGGAACACCTGTACACCTGTACAGTAGGAACACCTGTGCACCTGTACAGTAGCAACACCTGAGTACCTGTACAGTAGGAACACCTGTACACCTGTACAGTAGCAACACCTGCACACCTGTACAGTAGAAACACCTGTGCACCTGCACAGTAGCAACACCTGTGCACCTGTACAGTAGCAACACCTGTATACCTGTACAGTAGGAACACCTTTACACCTGTACACCTGTACAGTAGCAACACCTGTACGCCTGTACACCTGTACAGTAGCAACACCTGTACACCTGTACACCTGTACAGTAGCAACACCTGTACGCCTGTACACCTGTACAGTAGCAACACCTGTACACCTGTACACCTGTACAGTAGCAACACCTGCACACCTGTACACCTGTACAGTAGCAACACCTGTACACCTTTACACCTGTACAGTAGCAACACCTGTACACCTGTACACCTGTACAGTAGCAACACCTGTACACCTGTACAGTAGGAACACCTGTACAGTAGGAACACCTGTACAGTAGCAACACCTGTACAGTAGGAACACCTGTACAGTCGGAACACCTGTACACCTGTACACCTGTACACCTGTACACCTGTACACCTGTACAGCAGCAACACCTGTACACCTTTACAGTAGGAACACCTGTACAGTCGGAACACCTGTACACCTGTACACCTGTACAATAGGAACAGCAATGTACAGTGGGGTACTGTACAGTAACAATATAGTACTATCTCGATCATGAGAGATCATTGAAAAGTAATGGACTTTGTAACCTAAAATCACAAGTGTAATACATCAAAATAAAGCTTAACTTCTTGTTAATCCAGCCGCTGTGTCAGAATTTAAAAAGGCTCTACGGCGAAAGCACACCATGGGATTATCTGAGGACAGCGCACCGCATACAAAAGCATGAAAAACATATTTCAACCAGGCAGGTGCGACACAAAAGTCAGAAACAGCGATATAATAAATGCCTTACCTTTGAGGATCTTCTTCTGGTGGCACTCCAAAAGGTCCCAGTTACATCACAAATAGTCCTGTTGTTCGATAATGTCCTTCTTTATATCCATAAAGACTCAGTTTAGCTGGCGCGCTTCAGTCAATAATCCACCCAGTTTCCCTCCATCAAAATGCATACAAAATAAATCCCAAACATTACTGATAATCTTTTTCAAACAAGTCAAACAATGTTTATAATCAAACCTTAGGTACCCTAATACGTAAATAAACTATCAAATTTAAGACCGAGAATTGTTATTGTCTTTACCGGAGAAAAATACCAAGAATGAGCTCTCTTCCACGCGCTTGGAAACACTACAGCCAAAATGGGAGCCACCTAGAAAAACTACAATTTCTTGCTAATTTTTCAAAAAAACAGCCTGGAACTCTTTCTAAAGACTGTTGCCATCTAGTGGAAGCCCTAGGAACTGTATTCTGGGAGGACTTCGCCATTGAAAATAGTGATAGGCTGAATTTTTTTGTTGGGGGGGTGGTTTGTCCTCTGGGTTTCACCTGCCATATCAGTTCTGTTATACTCACATACGTTGTTTTAACAGTTGTAGAAGCTTTAGCATGTTTTCTATCCAAATCTACCAATTATATGCATATCCTAGCTTCTGGGCCTGAGAGGTTTTCAGGATCACTCCTCTAGAACTTCACAACATACATTGTAGAATCCAATGTAAGGAACACCATTCAGCCCTATCACTCCTCTAAAGTAGACTAATTGCCTTCCTCATTCCTACACTGACAGAAAGAAGTTGCTATGTAGAACCATACAGGGTTTTTCAGTTTGGTGCTGGTTAGAACCCTTTGCAGAGGCTTGTGTCTAGAATCCTCTATGTAGGGGTCTTCAAAGAACCACATGTACATGGTTCTACCTAGAACCCCCTATGAAAGGTTCTGCATAGAACCCTTTATGAAAGGTTGTACCAAGGACCATTCTATCGTCAAGGTTCTTCCAAGAACTGTCTATGAAGGGTTCTACCGAGAACCCTTTTATTTTTGGAGAGTTCTTAGAACCCTGACAATACATTAAATATATCATAAAGCCTGGTTTTGAAGGCGTAGATAAACCCTAACACTGTGGTGTTATGAATCTCCTGGTTTACAGGCCTCATCAGGCCTGCAAGTCACATTAATCTGGTTTCAAATCAAATCAAATTTTATTGGTCACATACACATGGTTAGCAGATGTTAATGCGCGTGTAGCGAAATGCTTGTGCTTCTAGTTCCACCAGTGCAGGAATATCTAACAAGTAATCCAACAATTTCACAACAACTACCTTATACACACAAGTGTAAAGGAATGAATAAGAATATGTGCATTTGAATATATGGATGAGCGATGGCCGTGCGGCATAGGCAAGATGCAGTAGATGGTATAGAGTACAGTACATACATATGAGACTAGTCATGTGGGGTATGTTAACATTAAGTAAAGTGGCATTGTTTGAAGTGACTAGTGATACATGTATTACATCCACATGTATTACATCCAATTATGGCTAGAGATTTGAGTCTGTATGTTGGCAGCAGCCACTCTGTCACGTCCTGACCGTAGTTCCTTTGGTATGTTTCTTGTTTAGGTTGGTCAGGGCGTGAGTTGGGGTGGCCATTCTATGAGTTGTTCTAGTTTTGGTTTTCTATGTGTTTGGCCTGGTATGGTTCTCAATCAGAGGCAGCTGTCAATCATATTTAGGTAGCCTGTTTTTCCCACTTGATTTGTGGGTAGTTGTTTTCTGTTTAGTGCATGTCACCTTACAGAACTGTTTTGTTTAATTCACCATTGTTATTTTGTTTAGTGTTCTCTGTTTAATGAATATGAACATGGACACGTACCACGCTGCATATTGGTCCGATCTCTCCTACTCCTCCTCAGACGAGGACGACGAACACACTCATTGTTAGTGATGGCTGTTTAACAACTGTTTGTCCTTGATGATCTTTTTGGCCTTCCTGTGACATCGGGTGATGTAGGTATCCTGGAGGGCAGGTAGTTTGCCCCCAGGGATGCGTTGTGCAGACTGCACTACTCTCTGGAGAGCTCTGCGGTTGCGGGCGGTGCAGTTGCCGTACCAGGCTGTGATTCAGCTCGACAGGATGCTCTCGATTGTGCATCTGTAAATTTGAGTGTTCTTGGTGACAAGACACATTGTCACCAAGGCGCTGTTGCGCCGTCTTAACCTTGCTGTCTGTGTGGGTGGACCATTTCAGTCTGTCTGTGATGTGTGCGCCGAGGAACTTAAAATGTTCCACCTTCTCCACTACTGTCCCTTCGATGTCCCTGCTGTTTCCTGAAGTCCACGATCATCTGCTTTATTTTGTTGATGTTGAGTGTAAGGTTTTTTTTCTGACACCATACTCTGAGGGCCCTCACCTCCTCCCTATAGGCCGTCTCGTTGTTGTTGGTAATCAAGCCTACCACTGTAATGTCGAACACACCCTTGTGGGGCCCCAGTGTTGAGGATCAGCCGTCAGAAAGTCCAGGACCCAGTTGCACAGGGCCGGGTCGAGACCAGCGTCTCGAGCTTAATAACGAGTTTGGAGGGTACTATGTTATTAAATGCTGAGTTGTAATCGATGAACAGCATTCTTATATAGGTATTCCTCTTGTCCAGTTGGGTTAGGACAGTGTGCAGTGTGATTGCGTCGTCTGTGGACCTATTGGGGCGGTTAGAAAATTGGAGTGGGTCTAGGGTATCAGGTATTGTGGAGGTGATATGATCCTTGACTAGTCTCTCAAAGCATTCCATGATGACAGAAGTGAGTGCTACGGGGCAATAGTCTTTTCCTCAAAGCGAGCAAAGAAGTTGTTTAAAATTTGTCTGGGAGCAAAACTTCGATGTCCGCGATGGGGCTGGTTGTCTTTTTGTAATCCGTGATTGATTGTAGACCTTGCCACATACATCTCGTGTTTGAGCCGTTGAATTGTGACTCTACTTTGTCTCTATACTGAAACTTAGCTTGTTTGATTGCCTTGTGGAGGGAATAGCTACACTGTTTGTATTCAGTCATGTTTCCTGTCGTCTTGCCATCATTAAAAGCAGTGTTTCGTGCTTTCAGTTTTGCGCGGATTCTGCCATCAAGCCACTGTTTCTGGTTGGGGAAGGTATTAATAGTTACCGTGGGTACAACATCACTGATGCACTTGCTAAACCCACCTATGTTGTGGGATCTTGTCCTTGTATTGTTGCTGTTGAGCACTACAAAGCAATGTTCTCTCTTTCTTGTTTTTTCTGGTTATCATTAAAGAATATGATTAAACTACCCCACGCTGCCTCTTGGTCTCCTTCTTCATCCGACGACAGCCGTTACAATACTGCATAGTTTCCTAAGAACACGAAGCGAGGCGACCATCTCTGTCAGTGATGCATAATTCCTATTGGAATCCAGCCAGAGTTAGGATATCCACCAAGTGGAATTGTTAATTACCCGCAACCTGCATTCAGAATGACTGCCAGGGTAGGAAAGATTGAGACTACCTCAGTCAACTGGAACAAACATCCACCGGTAACTGGTGCAATACATGCAATTACTAACAGTTTAGTTTAGAAAACTGTATTCTATTTATCTTTGTGTAGCACAAAATGTATTAACCAATCAATGTACATGCAAAAACACAGATATTACAGTAAAACAGTAATTACAGTAATTACAGAATTCTGAAAATCTCCATGCAAAAGAGCATGCTTGGAAATATTATATACGGTTCTATGTAGAAAACTTCTCGCTTATCAAAGAATCATCAAAGAACCCTTTCTTCCAAAACACTGTTCTTAGGATGTTAAAGGTTCTAGGTAGAACCATTTGCCTTACAAAGAACACTTTTCTTCCAAAAAGGGTTCTTCTGATCAAAACAATTTTTGGTAGAACCCTATGTGACGCAAAGAACCCTTTTGGAACCCTTTTTCTAAGAGTGTAACTAAATCAATGTATTCTAATAATTAGCACCTTTGATAGGAAAAACACCATGTAGCCAACAGACATCCAGATATCATGAACTGGGAGGGGATGATGTCATTATCTCTTGTGCGTAGACCTGTGATTGGAAAGACACTGATTCTGATGTGAGTAAACTGATAAGCAGCATCAACAAGGCTCATTGTGATCCACACGTACTGCAGGTGTTGCATGTACGATAGCAGTCTGAAATAATGTATCTACTCTTCAGAGAGCGAGCAATTGGAGGGCACGCTGTGATGATGTGGTGCTTTAATATAGTATGCCAAGTTGGCTATGGTAAAGGATTTATTTTCAAATAGAGAGTGGAGCAGACAGGAAGAAATGACCCTGACTGCTGAATGAAAGTGAAGAGAGGATTAGAGGCAGGATACATCCAAAGGTGGAATAATTGTCTTAAGCTGTTTAATTATGCATGCACAGAATGTCACGTATTCCGGAGGTGTTACCTGAATGGCTTAGTGAAAAAAATGTGTCCCAAAGCCATGATATGCATAACTGTGCTGCACACTGAAATTAAAGGAGCAATCTGCAATTGCTACTTCCATTTTTGGATATATAAGTGAATGATATGGACCCATTGATTCATGAAGAACGTAACCTGAATGCCACAAGTTTATTTAAACTGTGGTACACCCTCAGAACCCTACATTTTAAGCTTGTTTTACTCTAATGTTTGTAAACAAATGAAATGTAAACAAACACCATATAGCCTCAAAACATGGTTTAAACTATGATTTTTATGTCATGGATGGTCAGTCTTCCATAGATCTGTCTTGTCAGCTTGTTACCGAAACAAGGGATTATTGTTTCAAATATGGAGTATCCCTTTAATGTAATTGAGCTGATAACCTGGCTGCTAGTTGTTGTGTGATTGGTGTGTTATCGGTGGAGCAGACAGAGTCACAATCACCCTCCACCAGGGGGAATGCCCTTATTAGGTTTCTAATAAAGGGAGGGACACTTAACAAACAAACATGAGTGTTGTTCTAAAGCCATCAGTGTTATGTCACTTGGTGGTCCCCTGCAAGGAATGCATGTTTTATTTGCAATACAGTAGTGCTCTATGTTTGTTAACCTCCAGCAGCGCTCAGGGATGTTTCCTTTCCCAAGCCCTGACCATCGAGCACAGTGACAGCGGGGGGAGTTGAACTAAGGCCTCGCCTAAAGTTAACCTCTGAAGTGATCAGAACGATCTCTGCTAATGTTTCCCAGGAGACCAGAGGGGAACAACAAAAGCTGCTTAAGAGGGAGCCAGTTGTTTGATTGCCGTGACTACCAATATCCTGTAATCTATTGTCTATACAATTATGAAAGAAATCAATGGCCAACAGGCATGTTATCTCCTAGGCCCAGACATTAGTGTGTATCCTACTGTTTGAAGTTTCACATAGGGCCAATGGTGCAGTACATGTGAGCTGGAGACACAAGGCAAAAGGAGGTGGGGAAAACATTTTAGGGGCACGGCTCTAATCCTCAAACAGCCAATAAGAGGCAGACTGGACTGACCTCATCAGTTAGCACTCTAGTATCTTGGCCGGTCCAGTTGTTTGAACTGGCCACTGAATGAATCAAACTTTGTCAACTTCTCTTCCATTTTACAGACCAGCACTTATTCAGACTACGAAGTGTTCATTTCCCCAGCACAGGGACACTACTTGTAGTAGTGGAGGTAGACTTAGACTTCTGTAGAGGTATTTTGCTTCTTACACAGAGAAGCCCTGTTCTGAAGTGCCTCATTGAGAGGAGAGCTCCCCATCTCAGCCTGTAGAGCTCATCTGGAACTAGGAGGAGCTGCTGGCAAGGTAAGATGCGACCAACCCACACATCCATATGTACATGTGGTTACTCTGCATAAGCTCTGAGATGTCAATTTGCTCTTGGAGAAGCATTCTCATTTGCATGTAAAAAAAATACAAAATTAAAAGATGTGTGAAAGGAGATGAGTATTTTCTTGAAAGGATCTCACTGATATGTTTAATGTGACACATGTCAAGTTGTTATGTGAGTGCATATTCTCTTTATAGTTCATGCTTTGTAAAAAAAAAACTAATATTCTCTTAATTGTTCATGCCCTGAAAAAAAATAGTATTCTCTTAATTGTTCAAGCCCTGAAAAGAAAAAAAATGTATTTTGTTTATTGTTCTGAAAAGCGTTGACAGAAGTGGTCATGATCATGGCGGCTCACCTTGGGATCATGATGGTATTGAGCAGGATGCTTGAGGCATGTCTGCAATGGAAATCAATGGGGATAGCCTACTACAAAACCACAATACCTGTACTATCACTCTCATTCCTACCAAGCCTTCAACCTGAATCCCACTGCTGCTATTGTAAGGCTTTAGAAGACAATACTGAAATAACCTAATATTAGTCTAACAACCCAGCTTCTGTCCTGTGCTGTGATCCCCATCCATTTCTGTCAGTCACATATCCATTTAGAGGGCCATGTTAGCTTAGCAGCCAAAGTCCTGGGGCTTCTGAACACTACGTTCGCTCGCCTGTCTGAAGCGACAAGATGTCTGCGAGGGATTTAACCTTGAAGAAGTTAAGACATAGACCTTGTTGTGACACGGCCAATGTTCTATAGTGCCAAGAACGTGCCACTGGGGCGTTTGAAGCAGCGTGTTCCGTCTCGAGTGGCACGGTCAGGCTGCCCACTTTGGCTGCTTATTATAGACCTTTAGCCAATGTGGGGTCCATTGTTCATCTTGACTCATATTTCATCCTCCATGCAGGCAGCTGTCTGCATATGATAAACCTAGAAACCAGGTTAAAGTGGAGTCTTTAACTCACAGATTACTGGCCACTTACTTTGCAAAGAGTCTGCAAAGTTTTCAGTATTCTTGAGTGGATAAATGGCCCCCCTTATTTATTTCCATATTATTAACCTTGATGTGTTGATTAGTCATTAATACACATTACTGTATGTCCTGACTTTCTCCTCCATTCATAAATTAAAACAGACAATCACAACTCAGTCTTGTCCTTGTGGGACTCAACGACCTATGTAAGCTCATGCACAGAATGTACATGTGCCCTGGCTTGTGCCCTGGTTTGTACCCTAGATTGTACCCTGGCTTATGCTCTGTACCCTGGCTTTTACCCTGGATTGTACCCTGTGCCCTGGCAAATACATGTGCTGATTGAAAGACTGTTGAACAAGTAAACAATACTATTTTCAGACAGACATATCTTTGAGCTGACCTTTGTTCCCAGGACAGGAGGTAAAGCCGATAGCTGTAAGAGGACACCCAGCACATTGTATTCTCAACACCCATTTAACAGAACAGCCCACTCCCGTTAAGTGCACTTTGGATATGTGAAAACTCCTGTGCAATACAGTTTTCAAGTCCCAATTCAATAACATGTTATTTTATTCATGCTTATAACTGCATGATGTGGTTTAGTTCACTCTGTCACTACAGTCCCAAGCCATTATATTTCCTGTATCAGGAGTGGACTGAAACGTTCCATTTCCACAGCATCACAGCAGTATGCTAAGTTATTCTTCACATTCATCTGCATCTCACTTCTATGAAACTGCTCACAATATAGAAAGTTGACTTACCTGCTCTCATTTAGCATAACTGTTCCGGTGAGAAACTGATTTGCACCATGCCATGTTTGTACTGTGTACTGCACAGTTAAAAGAGCATGCTGAAGTACCCAGAAGTCCTCATCAGATAATGGCTGAAATTTAAGTTGATAGGGAACACAGTCTTCTTTTTCCTTTCTCTCTCTACAGAGTACATCCGCTAACAGGGGAAGATTGTAAACCAGCATAAGGATACACATTTGGTCGAATTAGTCTTTCATCTTTGCCTGGAGTGTGAATTACTTTAAGAGATTTCAATGGCAGCCTTCCCTATATTTAGGTGAAATTTGAGGGGAATCTTGGGATACCCATATCCAACATGAATGGATCTGCAATATAAACTGGGTGGTTCGAGCCCTGAAGGCTGATTGGCTGACAGCCGTGATATATCAGACCGTATACCACGGGTATAACAAAACATTTATTTTTACTGCTCTAATTACGTTGGTAGCCAGTTTATAATACAATAAGGCACCTCGGGTTAGCGGTATATGGTCAATATAGCACAGCTATGGGCTGTGTCCAGGCTCTCGGCGTTGCGTCGCGCTTAAGAACAGCCCTTAGCCGTGGTATATTCGCCATATACCACACCCCCTCAGTCCTTATTGCTTAAGTATAACACATAGGGACATCCTGAAAATGTTTTGTAAAGCAAACTGAGAAACACAGAGGCTGTCATACAGAAAGAAGCCTGCTGTATGTCATTGACTCATTATATTACCTTTGCATCAAAGCTCTGTCTGGAGGACTGTATTAGGAGGAAATAATGGGCTTTTGAAAAAGACACCCCACTTTCCTCCAGATATTTCGTATTTAATCAATGCAATCACATCACCCCAGCTCAACTAGCTTAGCGTCACTACTTCTCAAACTCTGGAAAGATACAGTAGATGCCGAGGTTCCACTGTGCAATGCAACACACAAACTGCTAATCCTATGCTGTTTCCACTACCACAGAGGGCCATTACTTCCCTTAGATCAAGAGTCCTCTCCACAGAACATGCAGAAACTCTAAATCATTACCCTCTTTATGAGAGCATAGCCCCAAGCTTCCTAGGAAGCTGAATTCAACCTGTATTCATGGTTTGATAAATGTGCACTGTGGATGGGTTCCTCGGTGTAAACAATATAGTAAGCCATTTGACTCTGCAGATGGGCCTGTATTCACAAGCTCAGAAGTGAGGGGGGAGTATAGTGGAGGGCTGGATTTACAGTAAAAAGAAGCTCCAGAAATGCCTCCCACACAGTGAATATTGGGCTTTTTAGGATGAATCTTCTTGGCAAATCAAATTGATCCATTTACTTCTGAAACACTGAGGATGAAGTCATGGATTCGGCGTTTCATACCACTGGTAAGAAATAATCATGCAAATGTGCTGAAGGTGAAACTATTTAAGTCAACATTTATCTTATATGATCAAGCCATTGAAGTTAACAGGACATGTGCTTGCATTTCCGCTCTCTCTGATTGATATTTAGTTCTAGCTGCTATAGCATTGCCTTTCAGGACATTACCATGACACACCTGTGATACGTACCAGAGGTAGTATTCGGGGAGGAAATGGGTCCACCCTGTAAATAAACACAGGCTTATCTTGTGAAAGCAGCATGTGAAATCCTGCTGACATGAACCATACAGCATTGGCTCCAGTCATGCACAGTCCACATACAGTGTAGTATTCAAATAATTTTTCAAAGGAAATTAAATGAATCTGAATAGATAAGATACATTTTGCTTCTCAAATTTTGAAAGGAGGCAAAATGCACTGTATCTGACCTTTAACAAAAAAAAATGTTTTTACCCTGTTTTCTCTCCAATTTCATGGTATCCAATTGGTAGTTACAGTGTTCTCTCATCGCTGCAACTCCCGTACGGGGGACACCTTTACAGTGAGGAAACACCCAGATTTACCTTTATGATTAAATGTTTCTTTTCACATCGTGAAACATTGTTAACATAGTTCGATTACCCCCAAAAAACTATATAGTGCAGGATGAACAATACCATTTTCAAAAGATTCTCGGTTAACTGAATTCTAGCTTTGAAAGTTTCTGAAAACTTGATTAATCTTTCTCCAACAGGTGCCCATTGCTGTGTAGCAGCCATGCCGCCTGCCATGGGAGGACCTCAGGGGTACACCCCTCCAGAGGGGGGCTGGGGCTGGGCAGTAGTGGTGGGAGCCTTCATCTCCATCGGCTTCTCCTATGCCTTTCCCAAGTCCATAACCGTCTTCTTCAAGGAGATTGAGGTCATTTTCGACTGCACCAGCAGCCAGGTGTCATGGATCTCCTCCATCATGCTGGCAGTGATGTATGCCGGAGGTGAGCTGGAGAATAGATTAGGGCTAGCCTGGTAATTACTAGACTGATATTTGTGTACCAAACATTCATGTAAGCTCGCAAGATATGGCGGCTAGCAAGGCTAGAATAGTGCACCCTACCGGAAATGTACATAACAATAACATATTTTATTGTAACACCTATTCAGTTGTAACACATGACAAATGTACTCCAACTGTCTTCGCTTTCAGAAACAACAAAGCCAGTATGGAGTGCATAAATACATTACAAATGTATTGGAAACAGGTTAACAAGTGATTTCACAATTTTGTGTGAAGTTTCTGGGAGGGAGAGTCAGAGTGATGAGATATTGTACCAGATGTGACCTGTACGATGCTCAGTCAGAGTGATGAGATATTGTAACAGAAGTGACCTGTACGATGCTCAGTCAGAGTGATGAGATATTGTACCAGAAGTAACCTGTACGATGCTCAGTCAGAGTGATGAGATAGTGTACCAGTGCTGACCTGTACGATGCTCAGTCAGAGTAAGTAGGGGATCATTGTGTAACAAATCAAATCAAATTACATTTTATTGATCACATACACATGGTGATGTTAATGCGAGTGTAGTGAAATGCTTGTGCTTCTAGTTCCGACCATGCAGGAATATCTAACAAGTAATCTAACAATTTCACAATAACTACCTTATACACACAAGTGTAAAGGAATGAATAAGAAATATGTACATATAAATATATGGATGAGCGATGGCCGAAAGGCATAGGCAAGATGCAGTAGATGGTATAAAGTACAGTATGTACATATGAGATGAGTAATGTAGGGTATGTAAACATTATATAAAGTGGCATTGTTTAAAGTGACTAGTGATACATTTATTACATCCAGTTATTAATTATTAAAGTGGCTAGAGATTTGAGTAAGTATGTTGGCAGCAGCCACTTAACGTTAGTGATGGCTGTTTAACTTCTTGACGCTACCCATCCCTGTCGCGGGATCATTTTCGTCAGCAACCGCTGAGTAGCATAGCGCAACAGTCAAATAATATTAGTAAAAAATATTCCTATTCATGAAATCACAAGTGCAATATTGCAAAACACTGCTTAGCCTTTTGGTAGTTTCCACCTGTCGTCTCAGATTTTGAAATTATGCTTTACAGCGAAAGCAATCCAAGCGTTTGTGTAAGTTTATCGATAGCCTAGCATAGCATTATGTACACTTAGCATCAGGAAGCTTGGTCACGAAAATTTGAAAAGCAATCAAATTAACCGTTTACCTTTGATGATCTTCGGATGTTTTCACTCACGAGACTCCCAGTTACATAACAAATGTTCCTTTTGTTCCATAAAGATTATTTTTATACCCAAAATACCGACGTTTGTTTGTCGCGTTATGTTCAGAAATCCACAGGAAAGAGCGGTCACGACAACGCAGACGGAAATTCCAAATAGTCTTCATAATGTCCACAGAAACATGTCAAACATTTTTAATAATCACTCCTCAGGTAGTTTAAAAAATATATATTCGATAATATATCAACCGAGTGTGTAGGTTTTTCAATAACAGCGGGAGGAACAATGGCGGCTTTACTCTGTAGCGCAAAAACTCACTCTGAGAGCCCCCACCTATCCACTTACGCAATGTGATCTTTCACGCTCATTTTTCAAGATAAAAGCCTGCAACTATGTCTAAAGACTGTTAACTCCTTAGGGAAGTCAGAGAAAAAGGAATCTGGTTGATATCCCTTTAAATGGAGGCATGCATAGGAACAGAAGGGTTTCAAAATAAGAGGCACTTCCTGATTGGATTTTCCTCAGGGTTTCACCTGCAATATCAGTTCTGTTATACTCACAGACAATATTTTGACAGTTTTGGAAACTTTAGAGTGTTTTCTATCCTAATCTGTCAATTATATGCAGATTCTAGCTCTTGGTCCTGAGAAATAGGCTGTTTACTTTGGGAACGTTATTTTTCCAAACATAAAAATAGTGCCCCCTAGCTTCCAGAGGTTAACAGTCTGATGGCCTAGAGATAGAAGCTGTTTTTCATTCTCTCAGTCCCAGCTTTCATCCACCTGTACTGACCTCGCCTTCTGGATGATAGCATGGTGAACAGGCAGTGGCTCGGGAGGTTGTTGGCTTTGATGATCTTTTTGGCCTTCCTGTGACATCGGGTGATGTAGCTGTCCTGGAGGGCAGGTAGTTTGCCCCCGGTGATGTTGTTTCCTTCCCTCCCCACCTGGGAGTGGCCCGTCAGAAAGTCCAGGACGCAGTTGTACAGGGCGATAGTAGTTTAGCTCAGTTACCTTAGCTTTCTTGGGAACAGGAATAATGGTGGCCCTCTTGAACATGCGGGAACAGCAGACTGGGATAGGGATTGATTAAATATGTCCGTAAACACACCAGCCAGCTGGTCTGCGCATGCTCTGGGGATGCGGCTAGGGATGCCGTTTGGGCCGGCAGCCTTGTGAGGGTTAACACGTTTAAATGTTTTACTCACGTTGGCTGTGGTGAAGTAGAGCCCGCAGGTGCTGGTAGCGGGCCGTGTCAGTGGCACTGTATTGTCCTCAAAGCGAGCAAAGAAGTGGTTTAGTTTGTCTGGGAGCAAGACATCTGTGTCCACGACGGGGCTGGTTTTCTTTTTGTAATCCGTGATTGACTGTAGACCCTGCCGCATACGTCTCGTGTCTGAGCCGTTGAATTGCAACTCTACTTTGTCTCTATACTGACGCTTAGCTTGTTTGATTGCCTTGCGGAGGGAATAGTTACACTGTTTGCATTCGGTCATGTTTCCTGTCGCCTTGCCATGACTAAAAGCAGTGGTTTGTGCTTTCAGTTTTGCGTGAATGCTGCCATCAATCCACTGTTTCTGGTTGGGGGAGGTTTTAGTAGTCACCATGGGTAAAACATCACTGAGGCACTTGCTAATAAACTTGCTCACAGAATACTTTGTATACATTATTGTTGTTGTCTGAGGCTATCCTCAGGGCATATGCTCTGGGCATGTGCTGACCAACTGGCAGGTGTCTTCACTGACATTTTCAACATGTCCCTGATTGAGTCTGTAATACCAACATGTTTCAAGTAGACCACCATAGTCCCTGTGCCCAAGAACACAAAAGCAACCTGCCTAAATGACTACAGACCCGTAGCACTCACGTCCGTAGCCATGAAGTGCTTTGAAAGGTTGGTAATGGCTCACATCAATACCATTATCCCAGAAACCCTAGACCCACACCAATTTGCATACTGCCCAAACAGATCGACAGATGATTCAGTCTCTATTGCACTCCACACTGCCCTTTCTCACCTGGACAAAAGGAACACTTATGTGAGAATGCTATTCATTGACAACAGCTCAGAGTTCAACACCATAGTACCCTCAAAGCTCATCACTAAGCTAAGGATTCTGGGACTAAACACCTCCCTCTGCAACTTGATCCTGGACTTCCTGACGTGCCGCCCCCAGGTGGTGAGGGTAGGTAGCAACACATCTGCCATGCTGATCCTCAACACTGGAGCTCCACAGGGATGCGTGCTCAGTCCCCTCCTGTACTCCCTGTTCACCCATGACTGCATGGCCAGGCACAACTCCAACACCATCATTAAGTTTGCAGACGATACAACAGTGGTAGGCCTGATCACCGACAACGACGAGACAGTATATAGGGAGGAGGTCAGAGACCTGGCCGGGTGGTACCAGAATAACAACCTATCCCTCGACGTAACCAAGACTAAGGAGATAATTGTGGACTACAGGAAAAGGAGGACTGAGCACGCCCCCATTCTCATCGATGGGACTGTAGTGGAGCAGGTTGAGAGCTTCAAGTTCCTTGGTGTCCACATCAACAACAAACTAGATTGGTCCAAACACACCAAGACAGTCGTGAAGAGGACACGAAAAAGCCTATTCCCCCTCAGGAAACTAAAAAGAATTGGCATGGGTCCTGAAATCCTCAAAAGGTTCTACAGCTGCAACATCGAGAGCATGGTTGCATCACTGCCTGGTACGGCAATTGCTCGGCCTCAGACCCCAAGGCACTACAGAGGGTAGTGCGTACGGCCCAGTACATCACTGGGGCAAAGCTGCCTGCCATCCAGTACTTCTACACCAGGCGGTGTCAGAGGAAGGCACTAAAAATTGTCAAAGACCCCAGCCACCCCAGTCATAGACTGTTCTCTCTACTACCGCATGGCAAGCGGTACCGGAGTGCCAAGTCTAGGACAAAAAGCCTTCTCAACAGTTTTTACCCCCAAACCATAAGACTCCTGAACAGGTAATCAAATGGCTACCCGGACTATCTGTATTGTGTCCCGCCACCCACCACCCGCCAACCCCTCTTTTATGCTACTGCTACTCTCTGTTCATCATATATGCATAGTCACTTTAATCATATCTACGTGTACATACTACCTCAATCAGCCTGACTAACCGGTGTCTGTATGTAGCCTCACTACTTTTATTGCCTCGCTGCTGTATATAGCCTGTCTTTTTACTGTTGTTTTATTTCTTTACTTACCTATTGTTTACCTAACACCGTTTTTTGCACTATTGGTTAGAGCCTGTAAGTAAGCATTTCACTGTAAGGTCTACTACACCTGTTGTATTTGGAGCACGTGACAAACTGTGATTTTGATTTTATTTACCCGGAACGTATCCCAGTCCACGTGATCGAAGCGTGGAATCCAATTGGTCGGACCAGCATTGAACAGGCCTGAGCATGGGCACTTCCTGTTTTAGTTTCTGTCTATAGGCTGGGAGCAACAAAATGGAGTCGTGGTCAGATTTGCCGAAAGGAGGGCGAGGGAGGGCTTTGTATGCGTCACGAAAATTAGAGTAGAAATGATCCAGAATTTTGCCAGCCCAGGTCGCGCATTCAATATCCTGATAAAATTTAGGGAGCCTTGTTTCAAGATTAGCCTTGTTAAAATCCCCAGCTACAATAAATGCAGCCTCAGGATATGAGGTTTCCAGTTTCCAGTTTACATAGTCCAATTAAGTTCGTTCAGGGCCGCGGAGGTGTCTGCTCTGGCGGGATATACACGGCTGTGATAAAAATCGAAGAGAATTCTCTTGGTAGATAATGCGGTCGGCATTTGATTGTAAGGCATTCTAGGTCAGGTGAACAAAAGGACTTGAGTTCCTGTATGTTGTTATGATCACACCACGACTCGTTAATCATAAGGCATACACCCCCGCCCTTCTTCTTACCAGAGAGATATTGGTTTAAAAAGTATTTGTTTTCTTTCAAATACTTTGAGTGTTTGATTGAGCCTATGGGTTTAGATCAAGGTACCATTCCATTGGTTCCATTGAGACCAGGCAAGCTAAATTATTAATAGAAAACAAATACTACTTGAACCCAGACCTGGTGCTTGCAGTGTGTAACAGCTGCCTAACAACACATGCGTTACATTGTAATTGTTACTGGTAACAGCTGTGCGACCACATCTTGGTAATCCCATGAAGTGAATTGTCATTGTCCTTTTTAAGTACCACTTAGACCTTATGGCTAAATAGTTAAGCATGTATCCCAAAACGTGTCCCACCATATCCTCCTACACTTACTGAGACAAGCTGATGTGTGAGACTTCGGAAACGTCAACTTGGCTTCCTTTAATTAAAAAATATCTATATTTGATGCAAAAATGAAGCATAATGATAGCTATGATGAAAAATTAGACAATGTCTACCATCATCCTTCTTTAAACAGACACTGTACAGCACCTTTTAACATGTTAGGATCGGGAGGCCTCTATTAGGCATCCGTATTCACAGTGTACCTTTCATTGAGAATGCGTACACTCTTTATTTTGCACAGTGGATCGTTCATGCACGTCCTATTCTTCAAGTACAAACAGCTCCTGTAGTTTCCCACCCATTGACTGTGTGGAGTAAGGTCACTGGGCACCAGATCAAGATGAAGTGTTTTGTCCAAAAGGAGAAGGCGATGCCTCAATCAAACCACTGTCATTGAAATGATACAAATGGGTCTCTAGAATGCTTTTACTCTTCCATCCATTGAAGCATAGTTATTAACAGTGCAACAGTATCTGTCTCTACAGTCCGTGGATGGGGTTCCTCTCTTCCTCTTTGTACTTGTTAATGCTCTGATCAGATGAATGTTGTCCCAAGTGTCTTCTGAGGCTGAGGAGATTAAATGATTTACATGAGAGTGGCAGGTGAGGCAGACTGTGTCAGCTGGTCTAGCTTCCTGTACTGACTGGGTTGAATCAAACGCTAGGTGTCAGACAGGTCTTCCCAGTGGAGCGTTGATACGCCTCTTTTCATCTGCATGACTTTCAACACGAACAGACAGAACAGTAATCAGAGGGACTCTTGTACTCAAGACTCGTAGTCCCACAAGAAGAGGTCTGAGGCTGGATTTTTTTTAAAGCACTGTCAAATAGTGAACAGGCTCGTTTTCTCTCAAGAAGCTGGAGATAAACTGCATAAACATATCCCCGGGGTATGATGCTGTTTTAGAAAATGTCCTCTTTTTTCCATATTGATGTTGTCCTGTATACATTGTTATTAGCTGCACACTTCTACAGCATTTTCAGTTAGCTTAGTAGTAGTGCCTATTTACAATAACATGTGGAAGACAAACTACTGAAGGAGTAATTACCAAAACACTGAACTCTTGAAAGGATTAGTGCTGATATGTTCCAAGTGTAGTACCACATATTGTATACAGTACAGTAGGTCAAGGTTCAGCAATAGCAGCACTTTATGAAGAACTCTTTAACGATTTCTGAACCATTTGCCTATTTCAGTATAGAGGGGATCAGCACCATGTGTACATATGTCCACTCAGAGAGATAAGCCACCAATTCCCTACTCGAGTACATAGCTGCCATGGCTGCCCCCCACCAGACCAGTGAATGAATGCTATTTACTGTTCAGCAGCCCATTCCCTCAAAAGGTAGCACTTAGCTCAGGCGCACATTCAGGACCTGCATGGGCGAAAGCCAGGTCATTGGTTCATGCAGTAGCTTTGTCTCAGATGGTTCCCAGTTCTCCCACTCTGAATGTTGCCTGTTAGTTGGGCTGTGGATACATGACTGCCTGGCTGGCTGCACATGATGAGGAGCACATGACTGTGTGGGGGCTGACCTCTGACCTTTCTACTGGACAGGAACACACAGGCCCTGTCAGACTCAGACCCTAATGACGTCTATGACCCAATCCTGGCAGGCCTTAAAACGGGGGTTTACAGCCAACAGTGCACAGCACACAATGTGTTCTTCTAGATTGTAGTTAAAGTAATCAATGAGTAATTGAATCAAATGGCTTTATAAAGCCATTCTTTACATTAACAGCTGTCGCGAAGTAAACAACAGGAACCTGGCCTAGACCCCCAAAGAGTAAGCAGCAGTACAGGGGCAATCCATGCTTAATTTTGCATGTACGCTTGCTTACTGGTGCTACAGAAAATGGGTTGTGTTTCTTGGCTTATTCAAGAAACACAGTTGCCATAAAAATTTATTGTAGAGTGTTCATGTGTCATCCATGAACGCTACAAAAAAATGTATACATTGACTAAATAATGGGGCATAATCCTCTTGTCTTGACCTCTTTTTAATGTCTTTCCTATCCTTCTCATAATGTCTTATATCGTCAGGGTTGATCTTAGCCTGCCTCCTCAGACTTTTCACCCCCTCACCAGCTCATCTTCAGAGAGAGAGGGTACAGACTCTTTGTTGGTGTTTAGCCTCGCCTGTATTAGAATCTAAAAAGCCTTTGTCGTGTTCCGAGCTGGCAAATGAGTCTGGACAACCTCTAAACAAAAACTGTCACATTCCATTTAGGTTCCTTCAGTGGTGCCGGGATTTGGCAGGGAGGCTGAAGCGTCTTCCACATGGATCTTCGCTCCCAGTTAGGCCTTGTTGGTATAGGCCAGACAGATGGTGGGCATGCAGCCAGCAGAACTCTGCATGCCATCTAATCATATATGTTTTCAAGTTGTAGTGAGCTAGGGGTTGTTAGGCTCATTTTATGGCCCATAGTTACCTTAAATTTGTGTTGCCAAACTCTGAGATTTAGCAAAACCTAAATGGAATTAATATATTTCAGTCTAAGACTATAACAAAGTGGAGCTATTGTGAATGTAGCCTCCAAAGCTTCCAGTGGGGAAGGTGATAGGGTATGTAGAAGTAGAACATTGACTAGAAAAACTATGAGTAGGCTATGTTTACCAAGTCCTATCAGTAGACAAACTGTCTATTTCAACAACAGTGGGAGGCTGAGTGGGACAAAGGTAGTTTCCCTCTCAATGTGAAGCTCTCATCTTTCAAAATGAAGGGATATTATTTACTATTACATGGGAACTATGGTAGATTACCCATAGGAAATGAGTGACTATGTGTAACCTGCTCTACTGTGGAGTACTTTAAATGTATTTTTTCTATATCCAACCTCTCTAGCACAAACACACATAACAGTAGCCTAGTTAGAATTGCTCTTTAGCGACAGAGCCCTCTTCTTTTGTCATTCTCCGCACATACGTTAGGAATACACAAACTGTAGCCACACCTCACAATATATTGTTTCATCGCGATTGTCTTGTTTTCTGTGCGATTGCATTGCCAACAGTGGCTAGACCAGAGAAATTGCTGCAGTGCAGCAATGAGACAAATCATTGCAGAAGTTGTGTGGAAGCTCTGGCTGCGCCAGTGTTTCTCAGAGTTGGGGCTTTAGGGACCTCTAGTGGTGAAATATAAAATTTCTCTAAAATAGACTTCTTACGGTAGTCTAATTCGCATTTTCACCTATTAAAGATTTAAAATCACATTAATCAAGGATATTAATTCAAGATGCAAATTTACAATCCTCTAAAGTTTTTCAAATGAAATTTCGATAGTCATTATGGTATAGTCAGTTATGCTTGGGCATATTTGCCTAAAGTGAATTTTGCCAACATATGAATCATCTTGATTGTTTGCTTTGTATTTGTCACCTTTCAGGTCCTATCAGCAGTATCCTGGTTAATAAGTATGGGAGTCGTCCCGTCATGATGTGTGGAGGATTCCTGTCCGGCTGTGGACTGATTGCTGCCTCCTTCTGCAAGTCAGTGGAAGGACTTTACTTCTGTGTGGGAGTGGTCGGAGGTAGGCCTCTTTAGTGCTATCCGGGATCCTCGGGACGTCCCTAGCTTAAACCTTAACCCCTACCTTAACCATTTTACATTTCAACTTCAATGGGGAGTAGGGACATCCCAAGGAACTCGAATAGCAAGGATATGTTCATTAGTTTACTGTTCATTAGTTTCTGTTGTTGAATAAATGTATTGCCCTCTGGGCCCTCTTCAGGAACTCTATCACTTTCTAGTATCCTGAATTTCCTTTCCGTCTGGTTTCATGTGTTATGTATAATGAGTAACTATGCAGTCTGATATTGGACTGAATGAATGTATTTAATATATTTCAACAGGTTTGGGACTGGCATTCAATCTGAACCCAGCCCTTACTATGATTGGGAAGTACTTCTACCATAAGCGGCCCATCGCCAATGGAATCGCCATGGCAGGCAGCCCAGTGTTCCTATCCACCCTGGCCCCTCTCAACAGCTGGTTCTTTGACCAGTTTGGTTGGAGGGGCAGCTTCCTGATACTGGGAGGCCTGCTGTTCAACTGCTGCGTCGCTGGTTCTCTCATGAGACCCATCGGACCAAAACCACAGCCTGCAGTGAAAAGTGAAGATGCTGCCAAGGAGAGTACGACGTGTGGGCAGAAGTGTAACAGCTTTATCGACCTCTCGCTGTTCAAACACCGGGGCTTCGTGCTCTACCTCATGGGTAACGTCATCATGTTCTTTGGTCTCTTCTCCCCACTAGTGTTCCTTAGTAACTTTGCCAAGAGCAGGGACATCCCCAAAGAGAAGGCAGCCTTCCTGCTGTCTGTTCTGGCCTTTGTGGACATGGTGGCCCGGCCCTCCATGGGCATTGTGGCCAATACAAAGTGGATACGACCCAGGGTGCAGTACTTCTTTGCCTGCTCTGTGCTGTTGAACGGTGTGTGCCACGTCCTGGCGCCCATCTCCGTGGACTACACAGGCTTCGTTATCTATGCCATCTTCTTTGGCTTTGCCTTTGGCTGGCTGAGTGCAGTGCTGTTTGAGACGCTCATGGACCTGGTGGGAACGCAGCGCTTCTCCAGTGCAGTGGGACTGGTCACCATTGTGGAGTGTGGGCCTGTCTTGTTAGGTCCCCCTATGTTAGGTGAGTGCACACATATATTTGTAGCTTACTTAAGCTCCTTGTTTCTATTTAAAGAAGTTCAATCATTTAACTGGTTTATTTTTTATGAAAAGCAAAGACTTAACTTATGATACAAGTTAGAATTAATATTTTGTTCGGTCACAGGGAAATTCAAAGACATCTACAATGACTACCAATACACCTACCAGAGCTGTGGGGTGATCCTTATCATTGCCAGTGTGTTCCTGTTCGTGGGGATGGG
This sequence comes from Oncorhynchus mykiss, assembly GCF_057628025.1. Lineage (NCBI taxonomy): Eukaryota > Metazoa > Chordata > Actinopteri > Salmoniformes > Salmonidae > Oncorhynchus > Oncorhynchus mykiss. Next base: position 65,304,495 of record NC_143038.1, read on the forward strand.
TACCAACTACCGGTTGTTGGACAAAGAGAAAAAGGAGGAGGAAAGGAAGGCTAAACTGGAGGGAAAAGAAGAAGAGTCCAACAAGGACAATGCTTCCAAAGAAGCCACCAATGACAGGGTGAGAGCAGTTGACGAGACAAAAACTGCAGAAGACATAATCTAACTTTCCTTGACATCAAATTCACGCATTCACATGGTACCTCAATACAGTCAATGAGATAATGTAGACCTCAAATTAATTTGGTTTAAGTCTTTGGCAGATAGCAATGTTCATGTAAACATATTTCTTCACCAGTTCCACTTCTGTCAATGAATAATGTATTATCAGCATAATATGACTGTGTCAAGATACACGTATGTATGCAACTTTTTACTGAAATGTACAACTGCCCTACCAAAAAATACTATATTTTACTGGAGTCCAAATAGTACATTTTCTGCATAAGTGTTGTGATATATTTTAGAATATTATTATATACAGGTAATTCTTATGTGTATAGTGTATTTGGAATTTCAGAAGTCCACCTCAAATAACTACAATGTACAGTATTATTCTGTGAAAGCACTAGTGCTTTTAGAAGGTTTAATGAATCACTGAAACATTTTGTTCACACTGTCATGATGATTGGTAGGTTTCTTTAATCTCCGAAAGCATTGTTACATGAATAATCAGGCATAGTTTCTTGATATTCACAGTTCTTCAATTCATCTTCAAAACAATTATATTCCCGTGTTGACTGCACAGCTAAAAGCTAGAGAGACCGATAACAACACCAACATCCAGTTTGAAGACTTGCAGAAACTGCTTCTGCAATATGATTCCCTGATCACACTTGTCACTATTTACAAAAATTGGCCATATCCAGGGGCGCAACTTTGGTTTTAGAAGTGGGGGTGGACATTACCATTGTTAGTTTTTTAATCCAGTCGGATAAACACTCCAAACAGCCTACCCAACCGCTCGGAGGCTTCCGCATGGTCCTAAAGCACACCGTTACCTCGTTTTGTATCATATTCAAATGATAAAATTAGGGAGGGAAAAAAATGCAATTTCTAAATGTGGGGGGGGACATGTCCCCCTCGTCCCCAGTGAAAGTTGCGGCCCTGGCTATATCGTTAAAATTATGTAAACAAAAATGGGCTTTTTGGTATTCATTTAAGTTTAAGTTTTGGTTAAGGTTTGGGTTAAGGTTAGGTTTATAATCAGATTAAAAAAATAGAAATTGCAGAAAAAGCCTGGGTTTAGCCATATTTATCACTATATGCCTCTGGTAACTAGTGATGACCACATTTTTAGCTAGCTAAACTCATGAATAGAAACACATCATCGGGTCTAACGGTTGTCTTGCGCCAAAATGGGAATGTGTAGGCCCTAAAATCAATGGCACTAATTCAATATAAATTTGTTTTTTACAAAAAAATATGTACGTGTCAGTTTGTCACTTTCACGAGGTTGGAATATTAACTACTTTAGCCATTGGCTCGAATCTAGGTTGTGCCTTTAGATTTTGAGAACATTTACAGAATTTTGCACTTCTATCACTGACATCTCATTCCGGGCCTGGTCTTCTTGGTCTGTTACGCAAGCATTTCCAGAAGTACCCCCCCCCCCCCCCCCCCCCCAATAAAAGTTTTCCCAAGTTGGATGACCATTCAAACAAAAAAAATCCCAGTCTGAGCTAATTTTTTTCCCATTTCCCAGTTGTCTTGACTGCACTGAAGTCGGAGATTTCCGAGTTTCCAGTTGTTTTGAATGCAGTATCTGTGACAACACCAAAGACAATACAACACTCTTGAACTATGAAGGGTGCAATTGGGGGCGTTCCTGCATGTGGGCATTTCTGCATCTGTAGGAACCACTCTTTATGTGTAAATGTGTATTTTTTTTTGCTAGGACTCCGGTCCGCCAGGCAGGAGGCGGGGGCACTCCAGTACAGTATGTGGTAGTTATGCATGCCGAAGAGGCAGGGGGACAACGTCAACTAGTTAGCTAGTAATGTTAGACAGTGTCCTTCGCCCCAAGCCTGTTGGGCATTAGTTTCCCGCTGTTCTGTTAACAAGGTCGAGGGCAGTTGTTCGGCAGGAATTTAGGACACTGGGTAATAGCTAGCCAGTTAGTAGGCTAGGACTCCGGTACACAGTAGGTGGGATAGGTAGCTAGCTAGCACACCGGTACACAGTGTACTTTCCCCTGCCTGTCGGGCACTTTTTTCCGAAGTACTGTTAACGACAGCAAGGGCAGGTTTTCGGCAGGTGTTTAGGACACTGGGTGCTAACTAGTTAGCTAGCTAGGATTCCAGCAGGTGTTCGGCAAGCCGGAGCAAAAAACACTGTGTGATAGCTAGCTAGTTAGCTAGGACTCCGGTACACAGCAGCAGAAGAAAGGTTGCTAGTTAACGATAGCTAGGACACCGGTAGACAGTGTACTTCGCCCATGCCTGTCATGCACTAGTTTCCCGCAGTTCTGGTAATAATAGCAAGGGCAGGTGTTTAGCAGGTGGGAATGAAGGACACTGTGTGCTAGCTTGTTAGCTTACTAGCTAGGACGCCGGAACACAGCTAGCGGGGAAGACTCCTGCAGATAGCTGTCGGGTGCGGTTCCTGTGGATGATTGGAATATCCAGCTACTACATTTCTTGCCTTAACCCATTAGCTATTTATCTCCTCTAGGTGGCAGTATTTAGTCTTACGTTAATGACTCTTGAGCTCCTGAAAGTTTATCCTCATCTCGGAGGAAATTGTTTGCACGTTATATTGGAAAATGACACTGTATATCACTGTTACTGATTGATTTAATTTTAAGTAACTTAAAAAATATTCCAGACATAACTACCTTGAGGTTGCACTAATGTCGCCTACTTGATGAGACTAAAGTCATAATTGTGAATGCAGAAATCAAGCGTTTGATCCAATGAAAGTTGATAGGCATTGATTGTCCATGAGGGAACAGACAATCTTTGGCCATCTTCATCATTTTCATATGTTCAAGGGCACTTGGAGGGTCTTGAAGGGATCCAGCTTTTTGTCAGAATTGACTTTTCATATCAGGGCTAGGAGAAATTACGCAGCAGGTTAGGGGAATTAGGTTAAAATTAGGAAAATGGTTAGGGTTATCTAAAATGCACAAAAAAGTGTCTACTTTTAACATACATTTTTCAAAAGCTGGGTCCAATCTAGACATTACCGACTTGAAGGGAGGCACTTTGACGTCAACACGCGAAGACACTTTTAATCATGTGTGTCATACATGGATGATGACCATGATGTGAATAGTTTTGTGATATTTCAATGATTGTCTTTTTTTCTTTCCACAAAAAATAAAACTGAAATGGGATGTTGTGTTCATTAAGAGTTATTTACTTTGGCCTAAATATAAAATAAAATATCCCCACAGCTATTGGACTTTTTGAATTAATTGGCTAACCTAGATTACAATGTTTCGATGTTTCCATTGATTAGTGTAATGCAGAGCAATATATTAAGAAAATATAAATGTATGACTGATATAATGTACATTTATTTCACATATGTAGTCTATCTATTTGATACATTCTGCACACTTTCACTTCAACAACTAACACATCTGCCATTTGAACAAAACAAACATTGGCTGTCTTCACTTCCAGGTAGGGAGCTACTAGCTAACATTTGCTCATATTTCACAATTAGATATTCATTATTTAGCTTGCTAGCGAAGTATGTTATTGCAAAATATTTTGTTTTTCTCTAAATGTGTCCAGTCTCTAGCTAGGTTAGCTAACTTTTTGCTGGCTAGCTGTTGTTGTGCCACTAACACACTTGCTCACTAACATTATCTACAAAAAAAATAGCTATAGCCAAAAGACCTTGCTTGCTAGTTTACCAACTGTCAATAAAGTGCTATTGTCAATTAATATTCATGTTACCAATTCGTTGTCAGGATGGAGAGAGAGAGAGGATTCCACTTCAAGCTGTTGGTTCCTCCTACAGAGTCAAACCCACTCCCAGGCACAGTATGTTCAGCTGTTGGAAGCGAGCCGCTCCTACCGCTGTCCTTCCTACCACTCCCTAAAGTGCTAAAAACCGCTCCACACTCACAAATTCCAACACCTATCTATTTTTGTGACTACCTGGACCTACCAATTGGTTTTAAAGTATTGAAACCAAACCATATGGATTTCAATGAAAAGTATTTGAATAAACATGAAATGGTGAATGTAAAAAGCGAACATCATGTCAAATAGGCTACATGTCTTACTAAACAGCATATAAACACTGTAAATAGGTCAGGAGCCAGACAGAGAGCCTAAGAAGGAACGAAAATGAATTATTTAGGCTATATTATTTCTATTATTTCAAGGCTATAGCCTACAAAGAAATACCTTGTGAGGCATTTACGAGTGTGACAATAGGCTGGCAGGGATATAAAGCGCTCATTATTTTAACAACATTTCATTGCATTAAATAATTATAGTCTATACATTGCGCATATAGGCTGTGACTTACTTAGAATTAAGCACAAATTAAACAAAAAAATGACTTATTACTGCCTTGAATTCATTTTTAGAAAACACGAGTTTGGCCAGTCTGGGGCTTAATACTCATGCGATCGTGCCTGGAGACCCCGCAAGCAGTGGAGAATGTCCTCTCCACACGTGCAGACACTGGTGATTCTAAACACCCTTTTGGCTATACTCTTGCCAGGCTGGGCAGAGATTCAATTGTGTTTTTAATTTATCTATAGGTAAGCCTAAGGTTTTTAGGCAAAATAACCCAATCAAAACGGAAAGGTCCTTGAACGTGGGTATATGCCAGGCCACTTAGGCCAAAATCAATTATGGCTTATTGTATAGATAATAGTATGACAATTAACGAAACATTTAAGAGATCAGATGTTTAGTTGATAAACACAAAGCTACAATGACACACTTAGTTATCGACCCACCTTGTTCCTTTCTTTTAGCATGTGCACGTAGTCAGTATAACATCATACTTTTGGGATACGTGTCTTTTCAGATTCCACAATGATTCTTTAGTTGTTTCATGTAGCCAGCGTGTAACAACTGCCATATGTCGCGGGTGGCATCCGATCTGTAACATTACAGTTTAGCTCCATACCAGCAGGTGGTATCCAAGCTTTACACATAACAGTGGCCACTACATCACCGCACTCCCTCTCTTGCTATTCGTCCTCATCTTTGTAAGTCACCTTGATTTAGCACCAGTGAGTTTTATCAGTTTCTTATGATATTCAACGGATATTCGTGCTTTCAAACCTCAATAGCTTCCAAGATGTTGGAAAAATTGCGCACACAACCATGCACAGTTCTTATTTTCAATATTTGGACATTCATTTGCTTTCCAACGCTAATAAACACGTAGAAATGTGAGCAGCATTTTGTATTCCTAGTTGAATTTGTTACGGAGCATGAAAAAAGTACATATTTTTTTAAATTGCTTGAAGTCAGTAGGTCACATGACCAAGGAGCTATTGATATTCTAAAGTTTACAAATTGTATGTATAATCGTGAGAGATGAAAATGGACAAACTAAAGGGTGTGCAATATAGAAGGGTAGTCAGTGGACATTCTGAACCTTGTTTAAGTCCAGTAGGTCACATGACCAAGGAGCTATTGAAATGTGAAAGTTTGAAAAATGTATGTAAAATCTCATGAGATGCAAATGGACAAACAAAAGGCTGTGCAATGTGTAGGCCCGCTGAGTGTACATTATGAACCTTGTTTGAGGTGTGTGGGTCACATGACCAAGGTGCTATTGAATTTCAAAAATGTAAATAAATAATTTAAAATAGTGAGATGTAATTCGATGTGCAATGTGTGTCTATGCCATTGGGTTAGCTAGAACCAGTTTTTAAAGTTTTAGGAGTAATAGTTAAAGAGCTATTGACATTTGAAAAAGTAGATTTGTCACTATACTGCTGTTGTTGGACTTAAGGAAAACTACAGGCGAATATCCATTGAATATCCAACCTGAATCTGTCTTTACCTCGGTCTAAAGCAAGGGGCTATTAGCAGCACACAAGTTCACTAGAATGAGCATGCCCTGAGCTTGTGAAGTGAGTGCTACTGGAGTGCAACTGGAGCGAAATTGGAGCAGGGGAGAAAGCCGATGCTCCAGCCTTTGGCTGCACACTCCAGTCAAATTAGGGCATGCTCAGCTCCAGGTCTGCTCACATACTCTGTTCACCAGACAGGTTTCTACCGTCAACCCACATGAAATAGTGGAGGATAGTGGATGTGTCATGCACACTTTGCAGCAGGTAGTATATGTTTTGTTTTAAATAAAATGGTTTGGTATTTTCTCAATATGAATCGATGTGCTACTTCATTTCTTACAAGCTGAGTACAGTGCAATACATTTAGAAATCTATGTTATTCGAGCGTCTGCATTTCCAAGGGCTAAAATATAATTAAGTTCTATTTATGACGCAGATCGCGCTGCAAGTCCTGCCTCTCCCATCTCCCATTGGTTTATAGAAGCAGGTACCCACGTGCCATCTCCTCATTGGTTATACCCATGTGGGTGACTGAAAGACGAACGAAGTCAGTGGCGGTAATGCACCTAATTTATGAAAGTTGCCAAGAGAAGAAAAAGCCTGGAAGGAGGAGAGATGACAAGAAACGATTCGGTTGACCATTTTATGTGTGGATTAATTGGCAGAGTAGAGGACCTTGTGCATTTCAAGTAAAATAACAACTCAATGTTTATATCCCAGGACAAATTAGCTAGCAACAGCAAGCTAACTAGCTAAATTGCCATAAATGTTTAATGCTTTTCGACCTGACCTCAAATTAATATATTTGGTTCAGAGTTTGTTTTGATATTTTAACCTGCGTGTCGTGATCGCGTTTGGTGTGGGTGGACAAAATGCTGTTTTTTCAGACCCAGATACTACATTGATAGGCATTTTCAGTCAAGGAATTAGGTTTAGGCTAAACCGGCTCCTAGAATTTTGGGCAAAGTTGATTTAGACATGCATCTCGAGGTAGAATACGTTCATAATATATTTTCTCTCAAAAGATGCATTCAAGATGAAAGTTGTGCCACCAATCAAAAATAAAGAAGTGAGTAAACTTAGTTTGGTGTGACACAAATGAAAACAATACTATGTAATGTGACATGGAGCTGGTGGGTCGTAGGGGAATAAAACTGCTATAGAGATCAGAGGGGGATGTTTCCTGGATTCCCTTAAGTTGTCGTGTACATTCACCTGTATTTGTTACACTTAGTGAGTATCAGTCAGAAGAGGGGTGTGATGTCCAATTGGGTCTTTAGAAAACTACTGGGCATGTTCCAAACCTTTGCTTCTTTGGCATGCCACAATATAGGCCTAGATACAGTGGTGCAAAGTGCTTAAGTAAAAATACTTTAAAGTACTACTTAAATCAGTTTTTTTTGTATCTGTACTTTGCTTTGCTATTTATATTTTTGACTACTTTTACTTTTACTTCACAACATTCCTAAAGAACATTATGTACTTTTTACTCCATTCATTTCCCTGTCACTCAAAAGTACTAGTTACACTTTGAATGCTTAACAGGACAGCAAATGGTCCAATTCACACACTTCTCAAGAGAACATCCCTGGTCATCCCTACTGCCTCTGATCTGGCAGAATCACTAAACATGTGCTTTGTTTTTAAATTATGTCTGAGTGTTGGACTGTGACCCTGGCTATCCGTCAATAAATAAAAAATACAATTGTAAAGTTAATATAAGGACTTTTTATTAATTTGTACTATTACTTTTGATACTTAAGTATATTTTAGCAACTACATTTAATTTTGATATTTAAGTATATTTAAAACAAAATACTTTTAGAGTTTTACTCAAGTAGTATTTTACTGGGTGACTCACTTTCACTTTACTTTTACTCAAGTATGAGTTTTAGTACTTTTCGCACCACTATATAGATACAGTAGATACCACACTTTACAACTCACCAGTGAGCCAATATTAGTTGAGTATGAGCAAATTAGTCTTTATTTCAATTTATCTTAATTCTTAGTTTTAAATAACAGGCTATATGGTTAAGGTCTAGGCCTATATTGAAATGACAGAGTGAAAATGCTACAGTCCTATAATCCTTTTTGGGATAGGGGGCAGCATTTACACTTTTGGATGAATAGCGTGCCCAGAGTGAACTGCCTCCTACTCTCTTCCAGATGCTAATATATGTATATTATTATTAGTATTGGATAGAAAATACTCTGAAGTTTCTAAAACTGTTTGAATGATGTCTGTGAGTATAACAGAACTCATATGGCTGGCAAAAACCTGAGAAAAATCCAACCAGGATTGGCCTACCGAATACACAGTGTCTATGGAGTCAAGTTGCACTTCATACGGCTTCTAGTGACTAGATGTCAACTGTCTTTAGAAACTGATTTGAGGATTCTACTATAAAGGAGGGGCTCATGAGACCTGCTTTAGTCAGTGGTCTGGCAGAGTGTCTCAGGCTCGTGACGCGCTCTCCCGACAGAGTTAGCTCTTGTTCAAGTGCTTTTATCCGGTTGGAAGCTTATTGATGTTTTATGTTAAAAACATCCTAAAGATTGATTCCATACATCGTTTGACTTGTTTCTACGACCTGTAACGGAACTTTTTGAGTTTTTGTCTGGACGAAGTGCTTGCGCCTCATGAAGATGGATTACTGGGCTGAACACGCTAACAACAAGTGGCTATTTGGATATAAATGATGGACTTTATGGAACAAATCAGTCATTTGTTGTGGAACTGGGATTCCTGGGAGTGCCTTCTGATGAAGATCATCAAAGGTAAGTGAATATTTATAGTGTTATTTCTAACTTCTGTTGTCTCCAAAATGGCGGATATTTCTCGGGCTGGATTGGGCTCTGAGCGCTGTTCTCAGATTATGCTTTTTCAGTAAAGTTTTTTTTAAATCTGACAAAGCGGTTGCATTAAGGAGAAGTCTATCTTTAATTCTGTGAATAACAGTTGTATCGTTTATCAATGTTTATTATGAGTATTTCTACAAAATCACCGGATGTTTTGAAATCAAAACATTACTGCACGTAACGCGCCAATGTAATCTGAGATTTTTGGATATAAATATGCACATTATCGAACAAAACATACATGTATTGTGTAACATGATGTCCTATGAGTGTCATCTGATGGAGATCATCAAAGGTTAGTGATTAATTCTATCTATATTTCTGCTTTTTGCGACTCCTATCTTTGGCTGGAAAAATGGCTGTTTTTTTGACTTGGCTATGACCTAACATAATCATATGTTGTGCTTTCGCTGTAAAGCATTTTTGAAATCGGACATGATGGGTAGATTAACAAGATGTTTATCTTTTATTTGCTGTATTGGACTTGTTAATGTGTGAAAGTTACATATTTCAAAAAAACATTTTTGTATTTCGCACGCTGACTAGAAGATCAGAGCAGTGAGAATGATCTGCGGAACAGGTATGTATTTGATTACAACATGATACTTTCACTATAGATTGTATAATCATCTGGCACATTTATTTCTCGAACAGAAACAATGCAACATGGAACATAAGTCATATATTTAAATATACGTTTGAAAGATCAGCGGAGAAAGTCCATCTACGTTACTAAAACATGCCGTCTTCTCACCCTTAGTGTACATGCTAGTACCTAAATTGAAACTGAGGACATTTTGTGGTCTACGTTGTCCTCAAACTAACCTATGTTCTCTTAGAGAAGAAACCCATCATGTGTTCATGGACCGGAGATCAAATCTTTTTTGTCACGTGCGCCGAATACAACAGGTGTAAACCTTACTGTGAAATGCTTACTTACAAGTCCTTAGTCCTTAACCAACAATGCAGTTTTAAGAAAAATTGATTTAAGAAAATATTTACTAAATAAACTAAAGTAAAAAAAAGTTACACAATAAAATAACAATAACGAGGCTATATACAGCCGGTACCAGTACCGATTCAATATCCGGGAGTACAGGTTAGTCGGGGTAGTAATCGCCGTTCTGATACCCTGAAGCTCTTTTCGGTCTTAAGAGACGGTAGCAGAAACATTATGTACAAAATAAGTTACAAACAATGAGAAAAAACACACAAAATAGCATAATCGGTTAGGAGCCCGTAAAACGGCAGCCATCCCCTCCAGCGTCATTAGCACAGTGAAAGTACTCAGGTGAATATGAATATTTCCTGTTCTTTTGATTATATGTTATCTACATGAATAAAGCATGTATGGTGCTAGTGAAATGTGTTTACTTAATTAATTGTTATAGAAGATGAATGTTGCCTTTGAGAGCCTATGTATTCAAGCAGAAACTGACCGCCATGAGATGCTGAAATGTATGTGTACTTTTAATACTGTATATAATCATCAATGTACTTGTATTGTGTTGTTATGAACATAACACTAGGCAATGTACACAGTATATTCAAATAGAACAACAACTCCTTTGGTGTGAACATTTTACACAGTCAAATAGGGATTGTAAGATTTGAATGATCTAAAGCAGAAGTTTGGGGAAGAATTCAGCATGAAACAAGAAGAGATTGGTCAATAACTGACTCAATCAACATGAGTAGAGTAATGGGCACTGCCTTGTTGAATGTTTCCCAAAACATTTTTGGAAACCTCTTGTTGTCACACATAATATGAACAGTATTTTACTTTGCGTATATAGACTATTCAAACTGAAAATATCTCTTAAACGTTGTGATACAGATGAAAAGGAAGAACAAAAAAGAAAAACTTCAGTAAATCCTGCTCAACCTCTATGAAACCCAAGAGAGTTGCAAGAGGCAGCAAGTAAGATTGGCACTTGAAAAAAATCTAATTTATTTAGATTTTGTTCATTGATTAGGCCTAAGTGTGAACTTTTCCAAATATTCCATGCATTTTACTGAAAGTGTAACTTCAAGCATGGTAGCTGCATCATAACTGCTTTACTCCTGTTAAATTTCATGATTTATGACAAAAACTAATAAACATCTTATTTTTTTGACAGAGCAACATCAGGAAGCCCATCAAAGAACAAGAATCCCTGTTAGAGTCTGCAAAGTGCCGAACAGCTCAATAAAGACTTTGAAGATGGTATTATATATTGTACTCCAATATGCTGATGAAGAGAATATTCAAAACACAGGTTATGCAATTCAAAGATTATAAAGATTACACTGTGTTTTGTGAACCCAAATTGACACTTCCCTCTTATAAATGTCATGCCTAGTCCATGTAGTGAGGTTAATGAAAGAGCAATTATTTAACTCTTGCCTTTAGGATGTCAAAACAAAATCCATACAGTCACTAGATAAAACAAAGTTGTGGAGACCAGAACATCAGAACTCACCACAGAGTTTAAGGGGAAACATGCTGAAATTCACTAATTCAAGGTAAGATGATGTTCAGATGACCGTTGTGTAGATACATTTGTAGCAATACTTATTCAGAAGAATATTGTTTGCTTAAATCTTATTAATGTGTTGTACCCGTCCAGAATAAAGTCTGCTGAAAACAATTGACTGGAAAAGGCACTTGAAAAGGCTGAAACGCAAAACTATTTGAAGGAAAAAGACAATATGACTGAGGTTTGATTCTATCAATTGTATTTTCCTCGCACAATATTGGCTTCAATTTTTTGTTCGACACCTGTACATGCAATCGTCCAGGAAAGAGATTGTTCATGTGTTCTCTCCCACAGAGGAAAATACAAGAGATTGAGGGGCAATTATCTGCTGCAATGAGAAGAGAGGAAAAATCCATCAAGGAAAAAGATCATCTAAAGACAGACATTGTACAACATGAGTAAGGCCTTTGATGTTCAAATATCACTTATATAATTACCTGAGGGACAGTTTTCCTCCATGTCTCCAATTCTCCATTTAAATAATGCTGAATGTGAACTCTTCCCCAGGGGGAAGTATGAAGAGCTATCAGCAAGTCTCAATCAGCTGCAACTTGAGAACAAGACTATTCTGGAGACGATGCAGAATGAATCCTCAGAGGCAACCATTCTTGTAGCACGACTAAAAGTCTGTATGAATTGAACATGTGTTGCTATATGTATATAATAATACAGAATAATTTAGCAGTTTTCTGATAATTTATGGTATTGTGTTATGGGAATATTTTTCTCTCATTCAGGAGAGGGAGGCAAAATAGATGAAGATGAAGAAGGAAATTGAAAGACTCCAGGAGGAAAACCATCAATTATGGTCAGAGTTGATTGTTAATATTTAGTATGCTGCTGTTAATATGCTGCTATTTTTATTGACTTGGCCAAAGATTTTGATACGGTAGACCATTCCATTCTTGTAGGCCAGCTAAGGTCAACAAAATCTTCTCTGAGGGGTCTTTGGCCTGGTTTGCTAACTACCTCTCTCAAAGAGTGCAGCGTATAAAGTCAGAAAATCTGCTGTCTCAGCCACTGCCTGTCACCAAGGGAGTACCCCAAGGCTCAATCTTAGGCACCACGCTCTTCTCAATTTACATCAACAACATAGCTCAGGCAGTAGGAAGCTCTCTCATCCATTTATATGCAAATTATACAGTCTTATACTCAGCTAGCCCCTCCCCGGATTTTGTGTTAAATGCTCTACAACAAAGCTTTCTTAGTGTCCAACAAGCTTTCCCTACCCTTAACCTTGTTCTGAACACCTCCAAAACAAAGGTCATGTGGTTTGGTAAGAAGAATGACCCTCTTCCCACAGGTGTTATTACTACCTCTGAGGGTTTAGAGTTTTAGGTAGTCACCTCATACAAGTATTTGAGAGAATGGCTGGACGGTGCACTGTCCTGCCACCAGCACATATCAAAGCTACAGGCTAAAGTTAAATCTAGACTTGGTTTCCTCTATCGATATTGCTCCTCTTTCACCCCACCTGCCAAAATAATCCTGATTCAGATGACCAGCCTACCCATGCTAGATTACGGATAAATTATTTATAGATCGGCAAGTAAGGGTGCTCTCGAGTGTTTCAATGTTCTTTACCATCCGACCATCAGATTTGCCAACAATGCGCCTTATAGGACACATCACGGCACTCTATACTCCTCTGTAAGCTGGTCATCTCTGTATACCCGTCGCAAGACCCACTGGTTGATGCTTATTTATAAAACCCTCTTAGGCTTCACTCCCCCCTATCTGAGATATGTACTGCAGCCCTCATCCTCCACATACAACATCCGTTCTGCCAGTCACATTCTGGTAAAGGTCCCCAAAGCACACACATCCCTGGGTCACTCCTCTATTCAGTTCTCTGCAGCTAGCGACTGGAACGAGCTGCAACAAACACTCAAACGGACAGTTTTATCTCAATCTCTTCATTCAAAGACTCAAACATGGACACTCTCACTGACAGTTGTGGCTGCTTTGTGTGATGTATTGTTGTCTCTATCTTCTTGACCGTTATGCTGTTGACTCTGCCCGATAATGTTTGTACCATGTTTTTGTGCTGCTACCATGTTGTGTTGCTACCATGTTGTTGTTATGTTGTGATCCTACCATTCTGTGTTGTAATGTGTTGCTGCGTTGCTATGTTGTTGTCTCAGGTTTCTCTTTATGTAGTGTTGTGTTGACTCTCTTTTTGTGATGTGTGTTTTTTGTCCTATATTTATATTGTATTTTAACAAGAAATTTGTGGAATGGTTGAAAAACTTGTTTTAATGACTCTAACCTAAGTGTATGTAAACTTTAGACTTCAACTGTAGATTTGGCCGTATTTTGTCGTTGTCTGAAAAACAGTTTGAAACAGTTGATTTGCTTAAACTTTTTCCAGGTTTCTTCTGCAGATTCTCAGTGTCTTCACCTTGCTCTTCAACTTTGTCATTTTAGGATTTCAAATCCTCTCTCTGGGAAAGAAAAGGTGAATGATTTTGAGAACAAATGTATCTTGCTGCATTGCAATTCTTATTTAGAATGACGGCCTACCAAAAGGAAAATGGCCTTTTTAAAAAAACTATAGTTTTGGCAAGTTGGTTAGGACATCTAAAATTACTTTGTGCATGACACAAGTAATTTTTTCAACAATTGTTTACAGACAGATTATTTCACTTATAATTCACTTTATCACAATTCCAGTGGTTCAGAAGTTCACATACACTAAGTTGACTGTGCCTTTAAACAGCTTGGTGTCACGTTCGTCTTATGAAGGAGACCCAAGCGCAGCGTGGTTATTATAAGAATGAACTCTGAACAAACTAACCGAAATAACAAAACGACACGTGAAGCTATACAAGTGAGTGCTGACAGGCAACTACACATAGACAAGAACCCACAAACACCAAAGGGAAATGGCTACCTAAATATGATCCCCAATCAGAGACAACGATAAACAGCTGCCTCTGATTGGGAACCATATCAGGTCACCATAAACATACAAATACCTAGACCTGCAAAACCCTAGACATACAAAAACCCTAGACAACTCAAAACCCCTAGACAATACAAAACCCCTAGACAATACAAAAACTAGCATATCCACCCTAGTCACACCCTGACCTAACCAAAATATAAAGAAAATAGAGATATCTCAGGTCAGAGTGTGACAGTACCCCCCAAAAGGTGCGGACTCCCGGCCGCAAACCTGAACCTATAGGGGAGGGTCTGGGTGGACATATTCCCTTGATGGCGGCTCTGGTTCTGGATGCCCCTTTACGCTGATCCCTCCGCTTTTGTAGAACCGGACCGTGGATCATGGACTGGGAACTGTCTCTGGAGACCCCGGACTGGGGACCGTTGCTGGAGACCCCGGACTGGGGACCGTCGCTCCAGACCCCGGACTGGGGACCGTCGCTGGAGGGGGGATCTTCGCTGGAGACCCCGGACTGGGGATTGTTGTGGGGGGCTCCGGACTGTGGATCGTCTCTGGAGGCTCCGGACTGTGGACCGTCGTTGGAGATTCCGGACTGTGGCCCGTCATTGGAGGTTCCGGACTGTGGTCCGTCGTTGGAGGTTCCGGACTGTGGCCCGACATTGGAGGTTCCGGACTGTGGCCCGTCGTTGGAGGTTCCGGACTGTGGCCCGTCGTTGGAGGTTCCGGACTGTGGTCCGTCATTGGAGGTTCCGGACTGTGGCCCGTCGTTGGATTTTCCGGACTGGGAACTGTCGCCAGAAGCTCTGGACTGGGAACTGTCGCCAGAAGCTCTGGACTGGGAACTGTCGCCGGAAGCTCTGGACTGTGGATGCGCCCTGGAGACCTCATGGCGAGTGCAGGGAGTAGGCACAGGACGTACTGGACTCCGGAGGTGCACTGGAGGCTTGGTGCGTGGGACCAGTACAGGTGGCACCGGGCTGAAGACATGCACCTCATGGCAAGTGCGGGGAGGAGGCACAGGATGTACTGGACTGTGGGGGCGCACTGGAGATCTGGAGCGTAGAGCTGGCACAATGCGTTCTGGCTGGATGCTCACTTGAGCCCGACAAGTGCGGAGCGCTAGAACAGGATGCACTGGGCTGTGCAGACGCACCGGAGACACAGTACACAGAGCCGCCGCAGGATATCCTGGTCCAAGGAGGTGTACATGGAGACGGCACCATCCGTCCTATCTGGATGCCCATTCTAGACCGGCAATTGCGAGGAGCTGGAAAAGAGCACACCGGGCTATGACACAACTACACATAGACAAGAACCCACAAACACCAAAGGGAAATGGCTACCTAAATATGATCCCCAATCAGAGACAATGATAAACAGCTGCCTCTGATTGGGAACCATATCAGGCCACCATAAAAATACAAATACCTAGACTTGCAAAACTCTAGACATACAAAAACCCTAGACAATGGAAAAACCCTGAGACATACAAAACCCCTAGACAATACAAAACCTAGCGTATCCACCCTAGTCACACCTTGACCTAACTATAATATAGAAAACAGAGATATCTCAGGTCAGGGCGTGACACTTGGAAAATTCCAGAAAATAATGTCATGGCTTTAGAAGCTTCTGATAGGCTAATTTATATAATTGAGTCAATTGGAGGTGTACCTGTGGATATATTTCAAGGCCTACAGACTTGAAAAATGGGAATATCAAGAGAAATCAGAAAAAAATTGTAGACCTCCACAAGTCTGGTTCATCCTTGGGAGCAATTTCAAAATGCCTAAAGGTACCATGTCCATCTGTACAAACAATAGTACGCAAGTATAAACACCATGGGACCACACAGCTGCCATACCGCTCAGGAAGGAGACGCGTTCTGTCTCCTAGAGATGAACATACTTTGGTGTGAAAAGTGCAAAGCAATCCCAGAACAACAGCAAAGGACCTTGTGAAGATGCTGGAGGAAGCAGGTACAAAGTATCTATATTCACAGTAAAACGAGTCCTATATCGACATAACCTGAAAGGCCGCTCAGCAAGGAAGAAGCCACTGCTCCAAAACAGACATAAAAAAGCCAAACTACAGTTTGCAACTGCACATGGGGACAAATATTGTACTTTTTGGAGAAATGTCCTCTGGTCTAATGAAACAAAAATAGAAATGTTTGGCCATAATAACCATCTTTATGTTTGGAGGAGAAAGAGGGAAGCTTGCGAGCCGAAGAACACCATCCCAACCGTGAAGCACGGAGGTGGCAGCATCATGTTGTGGGGTGCTTTGCTGCAGGAGGGACTGGTGCACTTCACAAAATAGATGGCATCATGAGGTAGGAAAATTTTGTGGATATATTGAAGCAACATCTCAAGACATAAGTCAGGAAGTTAAAGCTTGGCCGCAAATGGGTCTTCCAAATGGACAATGACTCCAAGCATACTTCCAAAGTTGTGGCAATATGGCTTAAGGACAACAAAGTCAAGGTATTGGAGTAGCCATCACAAAGCCCTGACCTCAATCCCATAGAAAACTTGTGGGAAGAACTGAAAAAGCGTGTGCGAGCAAACCGGACTCAGTTACAGCAGCTCTGTCAGGAGGAGTAGGCCAGAATTCACCCAACTTATTGTGGGAAGCTTGTGGGAGGCTACCTGAAATGTTTGACCCAAGTTAAACCACTTAAAGTTAATGCAAGCAAATACTAATTGAGTGTATGTAAACTTCTGATCCACTGGGAATGTGATGACTTGTGGAGGTCTACATTTTTTTTCTGAGGTCTTGGCTGATTTCTTTTGATTTTCCCATGATGTCAAGCAAAGATACACTGAGTTTGAAGGTAGACCCACTGGAATTGTGATACAGTGAATTATAAGTGAAATAATCTGTCTGTAACCAAATTGTTGGAAAAATTACTTCTGTCATGCACAAAGTAGATGTCCTAACCGACTTGCCAAAACTATAGTTTGTTAACAAGAAATTTGTGGAGTGGTTGAAACAACAGTTTTAATGACTCCAACCTAAGTGTATGTTAACTTCTGACTTCGACTGTAACCTGATCCCTGCAGGTACCGAAGCTACAGCTTTGAGCTACAGAGGCCGTCAAGAGTAAGGAAGATGCTGAAGTCAAACGTCAGAACAAGACAGCAGACATGGTTGCCGTGACGGAAAGCACAAGGTTAAGTTCTCTGTTGGCATCAGAACCACTATGACAAAATGGTTGACGAGAAAGATGCAGAACTTGATGATAAGAAGAGAAAAGACATGGAGGCAGCTGCTAATAGAACATCACTGGTATGATACATGATAGTACATTAATAAAAATGTCATTGTATTAACTGGGAGTATTTCAGTAGAGTGTTATATATCTGCTTCTTTTCTGATTTTTCCTCAGGAATTGGATCTGTCACAGCAGAACATGGAAAATGACCATTTGAAGGAACAACTGGAGAAAGAAATGAAGGAGAGGGTAAGTCCCCTGCCATCCACCATGCTGACAAAGCTGTGTCAAGTGACAAATGTTGTAAATTGACTCAGTCGTGATGTCATGTTGTGTTGTAGGAAAGCTGACTACAGGAGATTACAGTCCTGGAAAAAGAGACGGCATGTCAGAAAATGAGCAGACAACTGCAGACACAGGATAAACAGGTACATATTCAGATATCAGAGCATTACAACAACACTTAGTGTTGTTAAAAAGTGTCTGACAAAAACTATTGTTTTTC